>NC_056734.1:57449344-57566844 GCF_019279795.1 Protopterus annectens
GCCAGGAAAACCTCTCCTGTTTCCTCTGATACAGAAGGGTGTCCTCCATAATAGCTAAAAAATAGGAACAGAAAGATGTCAAAATCAGTATATGCGTGTATGTGTATATATCTATATCTGTATATACACATATATATATATATATATATATATATATATATATATATATATATATATATATATATATATATATATATATATATATATATGCATATATATGTGTGTGTGTGTGTGTGTGTGTGTGTGTGTGTGTGTGTGTGTGTATGTATATGGGTTTATACTGCGTCACTGAGTTTTTGGACACCCTGCAAATTATATATTCCAACTCTGAGATCACACTACAGTGGGGTAAAGGTTAAGCAAACACTTGAGTTTTCTGCATGTAGTTTTATTGGCTGAAGAGTTTATTAATCAGCTTATCTTGTTTTTAGTGCCTTTATAAATTCTATACAATTGAGTGGCTCTTGGCTTATTTATACAAAGCAAAGTACTTTTATTGAATAATCACACCTTTGTAAGTTGTTTATAGTACACCGCTGTATCCACATTTCTAATTCTGTTTGTGATAGCATTTCGTATCTTTTAAGTTTGTTTGTGGCAGCGTTTCACTCTGGACCCTCCTTTACTGTACTTTTGCATTGGGAGGACTGGAATTGTTAGTCTGGTGGTGTAGGTGTTTGCCTGGGCTGTCTGAGTTGGGAAACTCTTATATACTGTGACTGTACTTCAGCAGTTTTAAAAAAATGTATTGTCTGCTGCTGCTTAAGGAGTTTATTGCACTGTGTTATATTGTATCTGTTAGTTGTAGGTAGTTTGTGTTGTCTTGTTATACTTGGGCTCCAAAGCAGATTCTACATTAAAAACGTGTTTTTCTCCACCCTTGTGGCAGAAGTGTGCTGATCTACTGCATTTACTCTTTTACTGCATTAATTGGTGCCTTTTTTACAGTTTCTGTCTGTGCCTGCTTCATTATCTGCACTTATTTTCCCTGTAATATTGCTTAGATAGCATAGACCAGATGCAGACTTGCTAAATCTAGCCTGCTTTTTATACACATGAACTCAAATCCAGCCATTTTACATTAAGTAGGGCTCCCCTGTACCCTTGTGGCAGAAGAGTGTGGTTATAGCCCTGTCTGAACTGGGGAGTGGTAGCGGAAGGATCATTGTGTGATTTCATATTGGCAGACTAGTTTAAAACTGTTACATGTTGCCTGTATATAAGCCTCATGTTTGAGTGCATTTGCACACTGCTCAATGGGGTTAGGAGTTCCCTGTATAATAGCAAACTCCTAGAAACTTTTTCCTTAAACATTTGTTAGTTGAACCCTCCCAAGTTTCCATGCTGTACTGCAGGCAACTCAGCTGTGCACTGCTACATCGTGGGTGACTCAGCTGAGCACTGAACGGCATCAACAGAGTCCTTCACCCTTAATCCTTAACAGAATAAGCTCCCTTGTTTAGTTAGTCAAATTAGTCCTACAGCAAAAGCTAATCCAAATTGCCCACTCCACAGCTAGTACTTATGGTTTATCCTGCTACAATGGACAGCCAGTTTCCCAACATTTCATGTAGTAATTGCTTCATGTATACTGACAACACATTGCTCCTAAAGCAAACAAATACAGAATGTGAGAGATGTAACTATACCATGATGCTGGAACCAATCCTCTCATGCAACAATAATAAAGACATCAAACAGATTGTCAGCACAAACACCTCTCCTTTCACACAAGACAAAATCAACTCACACAGACCCACCTATGCGGAGGCACTCACTAAGAGCCTACCAAAGAACCAGAGACCTCCCAAGCACAAACAGATCACACAATCTGGAAAAGGAACATACCACACTTCACATAGCAGCACACTCATAAGTGTCTCAACAAATAAGCCGCTAAGGCAAAACACCTCAAAATCGAATGTCCTAGTCATAGGTGATTTCATAGTGAGACACACAGATGTCCCCCACACCAGGTTGGACAAGGAGAAAGGTATGGTTACCTGTCTGTCAGGTGCCAGGATCCATCGAATCTTGCACGCACTCAAGTCACTCAACAACAGTTACTATTATGACTCTGTCATAGTACATGTTGGAGTAAATGACTTGAGATGTACCTCTCTGGACTATATGAAGAGAGACATGACTGAACTCTCAGTTTATGTGTCCCAGGCAGGTATGTCCTGAACAGTAAGTATCATTTTATCATCACCCAGGTTGATGCCACAATAGACAAAAAATGACTGACTTCAACAATTGGCTTAGCTTCTTATGTCAATCCAAGGGGATCAAGTATCTGTCAGCCTAGGAAGACATTGTCAAAAGACAATGCTGCTTTGCCAGAGATGGTCTTCACCTGTCTCGTCTAGGCTTTCGGATACTGGCAATGATGCTTGTCTCCCCCATAGTGTCTTTTTTAGGCAATGTCAAAACAAAAAAAATTCCCAATGTAAAGAAATCCAATCAAGACAATTTCATGGTTATGCTGCTTAATGCTAGACGCCTCAACAGAAAACTCATATCCCTGGAAGCACTCCTCACCATGGAAGATGCTGACATCTCTGCAGTCACTGAGACTTGGTTCAAGGTCATACAAGGCTACAATGCCTTCCACACATTCAGACCCCAACACAACCATGAAAGAACCAAAGGTGAAGGTATATCCATCTTCATTAAATTCAAATTCACCTCAAGACTAGTTAAACAGTAGGACTCTGTAGAGCTACTCCAGGTAAAATTAAATATAGGTAAAACACCATACCACATCATTGCTATCTACAAGTCCCACACCATGAACCAAGAGAAACACAATGACTAACTGAACTTGCAAAAATCACTCCCTATACAGCCAAACACTTTGGTCATGGGAGATTTCAACTATCCTTTCATAGACTGGACAACATACATGAGCAGAAATGTGATTACCCTGAGGTTCCTGGACTTTGTTAATTCAAATGTTCTTGAACAGCTAGTCTGCATTCATACAAGGGGCTCAAATGTCCTGGACCTGGTACTCACCAGCATGGGGCAGGTCACTGCACAACCCCTTGTGTGTTGCCCTCCCTGGTGAGGTCATTCCATAACTCTGCCTTGTTTGAAGTAACGATCAGACTGGACACTCCCAGAGGAGCAAAGAAATTGAAAAATTTCTCAAAAGCAAACTTTAGCCTACTAAGCAAGGGTATAAAAAGACTGTCTGCTACCACAGGTAACTATGATTCCTATGCAGAGGAGTGCACAAATGACCTGTACAGGCATTTAAACAACTGTATAAACTCAGCTATACCTGTCAGAATCAAAACCAGGTCCTCCCATAGAAACAGGCCACCCCGGTGGACAGCAAGTATAAGTAGGTTACATAACAAAAGGAAGACACTGTTATCCAAGAATAAGAGGGAATTTACTCAACAGAGGAAGAATACTCTCCAAACCTTGAACAAGCAAATTAGAGATTTTGTAAAGTCCTATAAAGCCATGTACAAGACTAAATTAGCAACTCTAGTTAAAGGCAATCATAAGTCTTTCTTTAGCTATGTCTGAAATCTTAAAGGGAATGTCCAGCTATGTGCCGGACTGACTATGGACGGTACTACTCACACTGAACCCAAAGAAATTGCCAACATGCTGGCAGTCAGATTTCGAGCAAAGTTCTCCCCTCTGTCCCCACCAGACACATCCCAAAGCATCCTTTTCACCAGTCCACTACATAGCATCTCCAAACAGCAGGTAATATCTGCCCTCTCCATGGCCAAAACACAGCCATCATGGGACCAGATAACATCACAGGCTTCTTACTAAACAATCTAAAACAAGACCTAGTGGAACCACTTGGTACTCTCTTCAACCATAGCCTGAGCATTGGCTTTGTTCCAGCAGAGTGGAGAAAAGAAACAATAATCTCCTTACACGACGGGGGTCCATCAACCACTATAGACCCATATGCATAACCAGCCTTATCTGCAAGGGCATGGAAAGAATCATCATGGACCTTAACAACAAGGACATAGGTGAACTCCAAAGTTTTGACCTGACCCAGTTTGGCTTCATTAAGGGTAGATCTTGCTTATTAAACCTGGTGGACTTCTTCAAGAATGTCACCAAAGCCCTGTATGAGGACAAAACAGTACATACCACCTATCTTGACTTTGCCAAGGCCTTTGACACAATCCCCCACTGAGGTATTATTGAGAAACTCTCCCAGATGGAGATTAACCCTTACATTATTAGATGGGTAACAAACTGACTCACTGACAGAACACATACTGTCAAAGCTGAGGATTCCACCTCTAGCAATAGATTAGTTACCAGTGGTGTACCAGTGGGATCTGTGTTGGGCCCTCTACTATTTGGAATCTACTTTTTGGATGTCCAGACAGTGCAATCATTGAGTCCCCCAATGATGTTAATATATTACAAAAGGGGCTAACACAGACTAATGATTGGTGCCAGGGTCACAGCCTAAAACTAAATGCAAGAAAGTACATCATTATCCACTTTGGCAACAAAGTAGCCCCTGCAAATTACATTATAGATAGCACCCCCTAAGCTCAAACACAGTGGTGACAGACTTGGGAATACAGGTTGTCAGCAATTTAAACTTTGATCACCATATTTCCACATTGATAAGGAAAGTCTTCTATGTTGCATATCTCATAAATAAGAGCATTGCATCCAAGACTAAGGATGTTAGAACTCCTATACATTTGACCCTCATTAGATTACTAATTGAGTACAATGCTTCCTTTTACATGTCCCTCACCAGACACCTGCAACAACTGGAGAGACCACAGAGGTTTCTAACCAAAAAAAGTGAGGGCCTCCAAAACATGACCTACACAGAAAGACCTGTCTCTGTACTCTGTATTCTACAGGCTACTGAGGGGTGACCTGTGCCTGGCCTACAGAGCAATCTCTAACCCTGTCCTAATAGAAATGCTGCGTGCCCACAAATCAAATGGGCCAAGAGTCACTCACTCCAGGAATCTCAACCTAGCCTGTGACATAAACAGAACATGTTGGAGAGACAGGTTTGTCTCTCAGAGATTGCCACTCCTCTGGAATAAACTCCCACTTCACATGAAGCAGATCTCCTCAATGACCCTATTTAATTGCAACCTTGACAACTGGATGAGAGACCACCAATTCACCCTGGGGGTATCACCTATGTCCCTTATGGACAGGGACAGTTGGTGCTAATCACTGATTCGCTCTGCTAACAATGACCATCTAATCATGGTCATCTAGGGAACAAGGATATTACATGGCTAGGCTTGTTAAGGCCCTAGGGCCATTAGCCTAATAACCTCCTATGAACCTATGATCTTGTTGCCTGGTACAGTCACAGCAAAGTTTATATGCTGAATGAAGATCTAGGAGCCATACCCATGGAGATGGATGGCCTGCACTATGACCTCATTCTCAGCATCTGAGAAGGTAGGTTTACATTAGGATGACCATTTTTTTTCGATTGTGAAGTCATATCCCTGTTGTAATAGAAAAAAAATTTATAAAACCAAACAACACACAGGGATAGGGTTACAGGCTCATGTACCTAATGGTAGCAAATGTTCATTATGCAGATATCTGGTATTATCATACAAAGCAGTTCTGAAAATATCAGTTCAAAACCTGTAATATCCCCATATGCATCCCCCAAAAGGATAAAACTTATGACTACAGTAGTGAACACTGGCTTTGTGTACATAAAATAATGTATACATCTACTGGCCAGATTGAACAGCATAAGTGGAAAGCAGGTACTGAATGTCACAATGATTCACGCAAGTTTCCACAATTTAGATATGTCTGAATATTGTAAGGATCTTACCCATCCCTATGAAATACAAGTAAGAGAGCAATAACTGTAATGTCCAAAATTTTGTTTGTTCATTTCAAAGAAACAACTTTTCCAGGTTAGACAGCAGTAATTGCAAATAAGTCATCAAAATATAAGTATGAAGCAGTAGTTGTAAAGAAGATAACATACCTTGAAAGATTTCATACAGTTACCCTAACAATATCACAAATCAGTAGTTGTTGTCAGAAAGTTTGTTTGGAAGCACTTGGGAAACTAGTCTTCCCTAGCATGATAGAAGTTCTGTAATCCCATATCCTGCTTATATTGTCTGGATTAACCCCATGCATGTTGAATATGTTAAATAGGTCAGTATTCATCGTCATCCCTGAATCATTCAATCTGCTCAATGTCCTGGGGCAGGTAAGCATGTTGCTAGTTCCTGTATGATGGCATGCCTACAGATGAGCAGTACCGTAGTGAGTATCAAGACTCTTGGCTAGCCAGTGCTTTGCAAGCATGACTCATTAGCAGTTATGCTCATCCAATTACTTGTTTAGTATCCCTGCTAATGACAAGTATACTTACAGAGGATGTGTCAGAGAAAGAAGCCTTAGCAAGAAGGTTTAAGTTTTATTTCCTGAGTTAGGTGAGAACCTGGATACATACTTTTTTAATATATTGTAAGAAAATTAGGTGACTGTGATAAAGTGGCTGTAACTTGCAGTGTTTAAACAATTTAGAAAGATTCATAATCATAGCAAAATGTAACATACTCATTATACAAAGGTAATACAACGATGTAATGCACAAACTGAAATAAATAACTCTTATACTGCAGACAGTTGTTTGTAGCCTCCTAAGCTTTATCATCCTCACTTCTGCAATGATTGCAGTTAAATAATTGTTCTGTGACAGTGCAAATGACAACAGTGTGATAATATGGTTATATTGCAGACTAACTGTAATTTTCAGAAGTAGATTGCTAAGCACATACGCTTTACTTTCTCTACTTTGGCATGTAAATGGTCAGGTGGCAAAACATGTTCATCATGTCAATTTTCATTGTAAAGCCAAAGCTGCAGTGTTCAAATCCTGTGAAAGTGCCATCTATTTGAAAGTATGCATCCTTACTGTAAACATTTTACTTGTATAAACTCACAAAGTTGAGAAATCATCACAGTTGTTTTATGAATAATGCTGTTTTTTGGCTTCATCCATTATGTGACAGTTAGCATTGTCCATCAATGCTCATCAGAGATGATCTTCAATGAATGCCAGTTTAATTCCTATTGCAAAAATGAAAAATGTAATCTTGCAACCAAGATTGATGGTGGTTTGCCTTGCACTGCATTTTGGACATTACCAAATGCAGAAAATACATCTATGTAACTTCTTCAGTGGCTCAACATGTTAAGAGTCTAGGTTTAGCCATTGAACAGAAACATCACCAAACAGTATTACATCACAAATGCAGTTCACCAAAACCTCCTCATTTGGGTCTGTGCCTCCCAGCCCCCACTAATTATATATACCAACTCCGAGATAGCACTGCAGTGGGGAAAGGGCAAATTCCCTTATCCCTACCATAATATGGCTCAATGAACAGCATGTTTGATGATTTATGCAATTTGATGAAGTTTCTATTTGATGGGCGGTCATAGACCCACATGTTAATGAAGAATGATTTGAATCACAGCACAGGCAGTGCAGGGTTTGCATCCATATTAGAGAAAGTTTACCTTTATGTGGCATAATACATATGTGGCCCTTGTTTTTTCTTTACATTTAGCTGAACTACACATGGAATTTGTAATGTTAATTTTGTCTATAATTGCATACTGTTGCTGCTAAACATGACAATGTGACCTTTGTTAACCGCTTTGCTCATATCAATGATTATAGTAAAAAGACACTTCTTTGTGCTCTCTGTAAAATAAGTAGTGCATGTGCAATAGTATGACATATTAAATTATCAAGATATTAATTAATTAGGGAAATATGAAGAGCAGAGCAACACAGCTTTCAAAAATATTGGGAAATTGTTTCAGTGGCATATATTTTTAATTATCTCACGTGAAGCTTGTACTATTATATGTTGTGGAGAACATTGCCTCCTCTAAACTCTTTATGGCCCTTTTATAAATAACTGTTATCCAATAAATACATAATACTGTCATTAAAAACAACACGTAGGGTCAACAATTGTATTGTGACTTATTCTTTGCATTACGATTAGCAAAGAGCACAATCAGCATTCAGGAATGACTGTAGAAAACTGGCAATTCATATCTTATGGCAAAAACTCTGAAAATAATTGCACATGCTCTAAGACTTTGGTGTTGGCTGCACAAATAAGATTGGCTTTGTCATGCATCAGATAGCATTGGCAATATTACACAAAGAAAATCTAGGGCAAAAAGTTCACTAAAAAACATCTTTCTGAATTCATTAGTCCATTAAAGGAACACCGTCCATTGCAACAATTACAAAACTGTAGACCTCACCTTACACAGACTTGGCATGTTAACTCACATCTGGTGTTAACAGCTAATGCAAGTAAAACACATCAGTGAATGGTTATAAATTCAGCAGCTCATTCAGGAAAACCATATATTCAAATAAAACTACTGGAAACCACAGCAAAACACGTCTCCTTTAATGTGCAAGTCAAACTTTTGCCTAAAGGTTTCTTCAGACAATAGAGAAAAAACATGAGACATACAATTGTATTTAAATAATTCATAAACCACATGACAGGAAATTAATTAACTAAATAATTAAATCATTAAACTTGCTCACAAAGGCACTTGAGTAAAGGTTTTAAAGTAAAAGTACCATTTAATCCTAGAGGAAAATGCGCTCTAAACCTAAGTATCCACCTTATTCCTCATTCTTTGTAATATATAACCTTTAAAATCACAAATTTAAAACTGTGCATTTCACTTTTTTCATATATGTGCTTGTACAATGTATTAGTACTTATTTTCCATCTAATTTCTGAAAGATGATCACCTATACGCTCTTTCAGTTTCCTAATAGTCATGCCTATGTAGTAGCCCTCACATGCTATGCAGAATGCAATATATACTAGATTGTGTGCATTACAGTTACCATAAACTTGTAAAGCAAAATTACAATCTAATACTGGATGTTTAGAAACCTTTGCAGAATTGATGTAATCACAATAAACACAATCATTACATCTGAAAGTTCCTGATTTTGTACTCACAAAATTAAAATAATTATTAGGCTGTACTTTATAACATAATGCTTGTTTAAGAGAAGTGCAGTGTTTATAGCCATAATAAGGCCGCATTGGTAAAATGGTGTTAAACTCTGGTGTATCCGCTAAAATAGGCCAATAATTATTATGTCTTGTACTTTATGGGTGTTCTTATTATAGGTCAACATGCATCTTATTTCTTTTTTATATTTCATGATCTTAGGTTTTGGCTTCTTAGCTGAGAAAAATGTTGGTCTGGCCAAATCCGTACATTGCTGAATAATGTAATTTCAAAATCATGATATCCTCGTCTATGACAATTAGCAGCCATGGACTCTAGTTGTTTAATCATATGAGAATCAAAAGTGTTAAGTCTAGTAACATGATACATCTGACCTTTAACGATATTTTTGAACATAAAAGAAAGGTGCATACTTGTAAGATGTTAGTAAATATTCTTTTTTACCACCTTACTATGCAACTCAATTTTGAAGTAATGTTTAACTACAGTAGCTGTGTAACAGAAAAATGAGAGGTAGAAATGGCTTAATCAACCAATGCAGTGTAAAAAGTTCAAACTAAGAGTAGCACTTACATAGGAATTTGATTTGATTCAAATCCCTTTTATGTGAATCATATGGATTCAAATACACTACTGAAGTCATCACTTCAGGTATGTGCTTTCTGATACTTCTGTTACTTCTCCTGTAACATAAGCAATGTAATTTTAATGTTCAGTTACAGAGGAGCGTTACATTATACCTGTCAGCCAAAGTCACATTATTTTTGTAGAGATTTCAGTAAATTAATGACTGTCCTTAGAGGGGACATAATAAGTGTGGGAGAGAAAAGACATATTAAAAATGAATTATAAAGCATATTGCATGAAATGTTGATCATACTAACACTATTACTTTATGACTTCTCATTCATATTCAAATACACACACACTGATAGGTCAACCCAACCAGCAAGCCCATTGTAAATGAAGCATATACAAACAGAAAAAAAGTCTGGCATCTGAAGTACCATGGAGCAGTCAGACTTTTCTAGTGATATATGCTATGGAGACTAGAGCTACCTATTCCAGGGACCTAAATATGACCTGTGACTTGAATAGGATGTGCTGGCAGGACAGATTTGTCTTCCAGTGACTGCTGCATCTTTGGAATATGCCGACAATTCATGTGAAACAGAGCACCTCTATGACACTGTTCAAAAGGAACCTGGATGAGTGGATGGGGCACCATAAATATTTACTGAAGATAGCACCCACAACCCTCCTGGACATTGGCAGTCATTAATAAATAAAATCCTGTGTATTGACTAGAGGATCTATGATATTACATTTGGATTAAATGGCTAGGCTTGAAATGATCTCTGGGTTGATAGCCTTGTAACCTCCTATGATCCTATGATCTTATCAGAAAAAAGTATTTCTCAGCCAATCAAATCATACACACTAATAGTATAAAACTGTTCTTTGCCTAAGTCAACAAATTATTAAATCCAGAACAAGTTACACAGCCAACACCAGACACACAGAAACAAAGTGATACCCAATTTATACAGATGGTGCACTCATAAATCAGCCAGGCAATTAGTCAAGCTCTTGAGTTCCCTATTAAATCAAATTAACCTCCATCAACATTTTTCCTTCCAAACAGTTCCTATCATACCATCAAAATAGCTCAACTAATTAAAGTCTACTACAACTGCCACTGACATTCTACTCAGTGAATATCTTAAAATTGTAAATGAGGCTATTGAATATCCATTTTCAATTCTGATAAACTGAACCATATCTGAAAATAAAGTCCCCTTGTTATGGACAAATAATTTATTATTCCACTGCATAAGGGGTGAAATCACTACAAATCTTTTAAACTATAGGCCAAGTTCCAATTTTATCTCCCCCATCAAAAATATTATAAAATATATATTTGTATTCAACTTCTCAACTATCTAATAGATAACCAGGTTCTGGCTTCAACCCAACATGGCTTCAGTCCTCATCATAGCACAGCTAGATTACTGAATTTTGTTAATACTGTCAACACCCATAGAAATGCCAGAAGCCTAGTCTCCACAATTTCCTAGACTTATCAAAAATGTATGACACTGACTCCCACCAGATACTCTTACATAACTCATTCCTAGGGCTCACCAACTCTTCACTCAATGGTTCCATTGCCATCTCACAAACAGAGCACAAACAGTGAAATGGAAACTTTTTGTCATTAAGTATTGGTGTCCCTTAAAGATATATATCAGTCCCCATACTTTTCAACATATTCATTAATATGTTTACCCAGCTAAAATAAATGCTACCCATGATCAATATGCTGATGACACAACCAATGTCTTCTTTGACAAATCTCTCCCCTAAACTCCAAGACTTTACATAATCCTTCTTATCAATTGAAACATGGCTAAATAATTCATAACTACTTTGAAACCCTACAACATCTGAAATTACCACTGTTCACTCCAAAACAACTCTCTATGAAAACAACACCGTTCACCATTTTCTCTGCTAACAACACCATGATAGAACAAGTAAGCTACACAAAATCATTGAGTGTCATCATGGATGACCAGTTGAAATTCATTCACTGTGTATCACATGGTTAAAAAAATTATTCAAAACTAGGTGCATTATACAGAGTAAAAACTTATCTCACGGACCTAGTAAGAAGATGTGCAGCCTGTACTTTCTTACTGCATCTCTCCTCTATGCTGCCCCAGTCTTCAGTAACCTTCAAGTCTTACTACTGTCTAGACTTGCGAAATGTTATAATAAAATAGCCAAATTTGCTGTAAATGATAACAACAGAATACACAACTGCCTGTCCCTCACAGGATTAGACTAGTTGGAATTATCGTATCACCTAGTTCTTTCTCAACTAACCACAATATACAGACCTATATAAGCCAGAAACTTGCCAGCCCTTAACAACTTAATGCAAAACTACTCTGCAACAGAAGTTTACTCTTTAGAGAAAAAATCACGAATCACTGTCAATAAATCATCTAATACTGAAGTTTCTATATTAGAATATTATAGCTAATGTGTGGAACCACATCCCATTACTACTTAAATCCATTCAGAATACAAACTCATTTAAAACATATGTGAACATTACTTATCAAATCAATGGCTCTGCTCCTGTCCTGCTCCAGGATAAATGCCACTGTTATCTTCAGCTTGCTGTATTGCCAAACCATTCTCCTCAGTCAGAATGCTATACCCCATGAGCAGTCTTCACCGCTACCTAAATAATTTTACTAACATCTTCCTGCTATATACATTGTTTTGTGACACTGCTCATACTCACCTCTCTACTAATATATAATCCTTATCATAGCCATATATAATTGTCTCTGAACTTGATTTATACTCTGACTGTTAACTACAATATTAACATTTTCTCTCCTACTTAATGCTTTCCCTCACTTCAATTTCTTTGAATTTCTAAGCAGTAATGACATCATCTATTACCTATCTGACAATTTCCCTAATACACCTCCACAAATGTTCAATGTTCAACATCTACAAATATGGGTCTATATTAAATCAGTACACGCTTAAATAGTGAATGCTGATTTATCGATCCTTAAAAAGTGAAACCTGACAATCTCAAAGAGACAGAACAGCAATTATTTTTTCCTAGGGAAAAAAAAATCACTGTTACACACACACACACACACACACACACACACACACACACACACACACACACACACACACACAAAGTTCAAAACAAAAGTTAAATAGTATAGTATGCTTTCTGAATGAAAGACTTGTTACAAGTGAAGAGAGGAAAAATCTGTGAGACTGTGTGCTGAGAAATTGCCATAGGATGTGCTAGTCATAACAGAGCATTTGCCTGAGCAAACACTGTTGTCATCAAGACTGCACTGATGTCATCGATTGATGCACTTGCTTGGTGATAACTTAGCATCAAGTGGTGAGTAGTTGACTCAGGTCATCAGATTTCTCAAAGTACCAGTCTTGTCCCCTTGTCTTTGCTCCTTGTTGATCCTGTCAAGGGATTTTTTTCCGATTTTCTAGTACCAGTGTTGATCAAGCCGATCACCGGTGACCATTTGAGTTCTAAAACCCTGCAATCGCTGAAATCTTGTTGGGCCAGAATAACTTCTGAAGAGGAGAGCCTATTTCAAGAATTAGAATATGAGAGCAGCCAAGTGTCATCAGGTTGGAAGAGAGGTTAACTGGTAGCAAAATTAGATTCCTACCAGTCTGACAAAATCCCCAAACAAGAAGACTACAGATAGACCCTAAAAAAGTGCTCAAATCATACTTGAATCAGATGCTCTGACAGAGCTTAGCATGCCAACATCCATACCAGATTATCTAAATAATAAAGCCCCCCTTGGTGAATAGAATTTTGAGGGAGAAGTTGTGGCAAATCAGATCCAAAAAGAGTATCTACAAGAATTGTCAACCTCTTTCAAATGCCAGCAGGTATAGGCTATTTGACTTAGTTTTAGATGAAAAATGTATTTTAATTTGCGCTCCTATGCTGTGCTGGATCCAAAGTCTTCTTAAGACACACAGTCTTGCTGGCTGTTTACTGCTGAATCAGAGACACAGAGCTTTGCATGACTCCATCTATAGTCTGTTTAAAGCACACTGATAAAGAAATATATTTTGCAGCTATAAGCACAGTTACAGATGACTTATTTTTATAACAAATCAGACTTACTCTTTCTGTCAGATTGTAGCATATATTTACAAAGTTTTCCTTCATTACAGATATGAATGATGACTTCTACAAAATACCTCTCTCTGTTCCCCTCTCCCATAACTGAACTACTACAATTGTTATATAGAGTGCTAGTCACGCACATAGATTTTGTACTTCCTCTTGGTATCTTTTTTGGCCTTCTGTGGGAAGTCACATAATGTCTGTTTTTAGACTTTTCTATTGTTCTGTCAGCAGTTCTGCTGATGTGAAAATGCACAAATGCATGTAATCAGAATAACAGAAGTATGAAAGGAAACATCTGTTCTGTTCCTATTGAAAAAACATCACGTATTGCTGAGTTTAGATATTTGCTCTGCAAATATGAGAATAGCATGTGATACTCGCTTTCCAATATTGCTTTGTTAGACTTTTCTGATGCTGTGAAGAGAAGCCTGTCTGTTACATATAGTATGAATGCCCATTTTACATTGCAAAACTCTATATGTTTATTCAAACAAACTTTTTATTCTATGCTTTATCTTTCAGCATATTTACAACATAATTAATTTCAGCCTTATATTCATAATCTCTAACATTAGAGAAAGGCTTTGGGTCCCCAGTTGTTCCAAGAGAAGGGAAAGTTTCTAATGCTCCACAGGTGGCTGCCCCCCTATCTAATTCAGAACAATCAAAACATGGGATAATGAGGAATTTAATAGATGGTACAGGGCATAATTTTGACTCTAAAACATGGATTCTGATTTTGTAGTTGCCAATGCCCTCAGCAGCAAATAGATCTGTTTCTTCAATGGAAAATGGCACCCCCAGGGTCACACATAATGGCTCACATTCATAAAGCTATTAAAGACAAAATTGTTAAGGGAGAATACTTCATTGTATTTGATTTGGTGGATCCTAATGGATACAAAGGTCATTGGAGGCCAGGAACTCAGGCTCCAAAGATTTACTAGCTGCTTTGGCCATGAAAAAAGTGAGACTCTTGGGTAGCAGGCTTTTTAATATTTATGGCTGCCCTTATTGAAAATAATCCTCAATTGGTCTTACCTTTGATTTCTTATTTACTGACCATCAGGAAGCTCATTATTTTCATGTGTGTGTGTGTGTGTATGGTGGGTGGGGGTCAGCCTGTTAAGTTATGATCAAAGTTTCAGGAAACTAAAGGCAGTTATTAAGTCCTTAAGGTAGGATCAGCACTATCCCAGTACCTGGTTAAGCACCATGTTGGTCAGAATTTCTCCCAACAACCATTTATTGTCTCGTATAGACTGGTCCCACCTTCTGCACCTTCCCCTATACAATGCTGTTCAGGAATTTAACAACATTTTTCTAAACATCCTAAACTCTCTCGCCCCCCCCCCCCTAAGAAAAATAAGGATCAAATCTAATCCCACACCCTGGCTGTCCAAAGATACCCTCTCCACCATGAAACTCAGAGACTCCACCTGGAAAAAATGGTCAAAGTCTGAATTTTCCATTCTCTTACTCAGATTTAAAGAACTAAAAAACCTTACAAAAAACTCATTGTCCAAGACAAGAAAAATTACTACCTAGAGGCTCAATCCACCCATACTTCCAACCCCCCAAAATTTTGACACTCCATAAATAATATTCTCTACCCAGGAAAAACCTCTACCCCTAACCCTTTCCCTGATAAATCTCCTGTAGAAATAGCCTCCCTAATAAACAATTTCTTCATTGACTCAATCCACAAACTAACCCTTCCTGACACCAACCATCCTCATACCCCCACCCCTACCTCCACCAACTCCCACTCCTCCTTTTCCCCTGAAACCAGTTCCCACAGCTTACATAAAATCTCTTCTGCTGAAGCTTAAGCCATGCTGTCCTTCATTTGACAACTTACCCCATTTCTCAAACTTGCAGCCAATACCATAGCTTATCCAGTATCCATCCATATAAACTGCTCCATTAAAGAATCCATAGTCCCAGACATCTGGAAATCCTTCTATACAATTCCACTACATAAAGGAGGTAACTCCACCGACCAGCTAATTTCCTCCTTATAGCTATCCTCTCACCTCTTTCTAAAATCCTTGAAAAATGCATTCACTCTCAGCTTCTCAAATACTTACTCCAGGAAAATCTCCTCACCTCCTCTCAACATGGATTTAGGCCCCACCACAGCACCTCTACTGCTCTCTTTTTCTTTACACAGACCATAGACAAAGCCAGACATGACAACAAACTGGTGTCATGCCTATTCCTCGACCTCTGTAAGGCTTTTGACACTGTCTCCCACCCTAAGCTTCTTAACAAACTAACTGAGCTCAACCTCTCTGCTTCCACTATTAACTGGTTCTCTAGCTATCTGACTAACCAACAGGAATCTGTTAGATGGATGTCCACCTGCTCTCCCTTCTTACCTAACAACACAGGTGTTCACAAGGATCCATCCTAGGCCCCCTTCTCTTTAATATTTTTACTAATAACTTTCACTCCGCTTGCTGCACATCTACTCTAATCCAATACGCTGATGACTCTACTGTTATCACCCCCTCCAACAACCCTACTGACCTCCACTCCTTGACACAAACCTCATTTAACACCATTGAACATTGGCTAATCCATAAGCAATGTATCCTTAACCCAAAGAAAACCAAGCTACTCCTCTTTCTTCCAAAATCAATGGCCAATTTTAGAACATCATTCTCTATCTCTTCCCTAGATAACACAACAATTCATGCTGATTCTTATACCAAATTGCTGGGGGTCATTATTGATGATCAACTGAAATTTGACATTCACATACAACAGTCAATAAAAAAGACCAACCAAAAACGTGGACTGTTGTACAGAAACAAAACATTCTTGCCTATTGCTTGTAGGACCTCCCTTGCCCAAACTTACCTCCTCCCTTGCCTTCTCTATGCCTCCTCTATTCTTATTCACCTCCAAGCAAACCTTTTAAGTAAACTCAGTCAGACATACAACCACATAGCTAGATTTGCCAGAGGCTTATCATACAAATCTCACCATTGCCTTGCTCTCAAACAACTTTGATGACTTGAATTCCCTCAACTTATACCACTATCCCAGCTTCAAATTACACATTCCATACTGTATAAACCTGCCAATTGCCCCTCCCTATCTAACCTCTTATCCCCTTACAAACCCTCTTGACCCCTCCACAGTACTGACCAAAACCTGCTGGACACCTACAGATGCAACAAAACCATAGGAAAATTACTTTAGAAATGCGTTATGTCTCAAACTTGGAACAAGCTCCCTAATCATCTACTCTCTATCCACTCTCCCAACATTTTTAAAAGAGAACTAAAGAGTTACCTGGCCAACTCTCCATCTTGTACCTGTCACCACCCACCCTAAGTATTCTTCTTCTACTTCTTTCAGCATTCCATCTTCTATATCACATATGTAATTATTGTATAACTTTGTAGATATTTGTATTGCATTTTCTTTGATTTTAATGATTGTAGTATTGCTAAACATTTTTGTAACTTTTTTCTTTATATCAGAACTTTTCTCCTTGGGTCTCCACTGAAAATGGGCCCCCAGCCTACTGGACCAACCCGGTTAACAAAAAACAAATAAATAAAATAAATAAATGAAATAAAACACCCCGGGAACAGTTCAAATTCTTAGAACATTAAAACCCATTGGGCTTTTAATAGCAGAAAATGTTCTTGACTCAGTAGCCATTTCTGTCACTCATGTTTACATGGCAGAAATTCACATCCAGTGTATAACTGATGTCAAAAGCTGAGTCAATATAGACCAACTCCAAGACCACACTGACTAGATAAGCCCTCCCTCCCACCATTGAAGCAAAAAGGCCATTTCAGGGTAGAGGATCATTCTTAGCCAACAGAGGTTTCCTTTCCCTTCTCTTGAAGGTCAATGGCAGCAAGGCAATGCACACCCCCATAAGGTAGATGTCCTCACCCAAGGACTTGAATTTTGCCAAGCCGGAATTCATCAATAATGTTAGTGCATGGGTTCTCATACATTTTGTTCACTGAAATCTAATGCTCCCTTTAATAAAAGGAAGGTTAAGAACTTGAAATCCATTCTCAGGAAGGACATTGTCACATTGAATATCCTTAATGAAAAACTACAAGTGGGAAGGATGATCAGCCCAAGTACTTTTTCACCATGTGACAAATTCATGATCTTACCCTTTGGACAAGTTCCAAGGAAAAAAAAGAAGGTGAATTTCACCTACTTCATCTCTTCTCCCCCTCAACTGGGTCATAAATCAATTACTTTATTTTGAAGAATGACACAGGGGTAAAATATGAGACTCTGAATAATGCAGCTGATATTATCATGAATTTAATGGTCATCAATCAATTACTTTATTTTGAAGGATGACACAGGGGTAAAATATGAGACTGAATAATGCAGTAGATATTATCAGGAATTTAATGAGCCTTGGCTAGGTATGCTTGATATAAAATCAGCCTTTTGTTTGTTTTTCATTCATGAACAAGATTGGCAAAGGCTGGGATTGTCCCTCCAAGATCCTTTGTATTTCAACAGGGGCATGCCAACAGGATGTTCTATGAACCTATGCTTGTGCTGTTTTTGAGGCATTTAGCACAACTTTACACTAATGATGGCAGCAAAGGGCCATGAATCTAGCTGCAATCCATTACCTGGATGACTTTCTCTTCAATGAGGAATGTGAACAAGGTTCCAGAGTAGATATGGACAATTTCATTGACCCATGGGATCACCGGCTAAGGATAAGATGGAAGGTCAGACTCAATGCATTTTGTTTCTCGGTCTACAAATTGATGTTGCTAGACAATCAATTGGACTGTCCAATGACAAGATTCAGCACTTGAAGTCAGCTATTGATGAATTTCTGGGAGGCCACAAAGCCAGATAGGGTCAGATCATATCGTTCAAGGGCTAGCTTAACTTTGCCTGCAGAGCGATCCCCACAGGTAGAACCTTCACAGGATTGTTGATTAATCTCTTAAAATGAGGGCAAAAGCAACATCATTGGGTCTGAATCCTGAAAAGAGTAAAAGTTAATTTACATTTATGGAAAATATTTATTGGTCAGTTCAATTGCATCACATTATGGGAATCTGATTGGACTTCCTCATACTCCCTACAGTTTTCAGGAAAGGCATCCCCTTCTTAGAAATCCTCCCTATTTGGGGTGTAGTGTACATTTGGGAAGAGAAGTTTAATGACAGGAAACATATATTTCATTCTGATAATCAAGCTGTTGTTCAAATCATCCTAAGTAGAATATCCTGATCAAACAAAGTCCAATCTGCTTTGAAGGTGTTAGTATTACTAAGTTAAAATTAATCTCACATTTTCTGCTAAACATGCGGCTGGTGTTTTTAATGCTATAGCTTTTGATCACTGGCGTCAGAGGTTCAGCTGTCCCCCACACTAGTCCATCTGCAAATATGGCTGCCTGGAGGAGAATGAGGTTAACCTTATTAGGCAACTCATGGGCAGGGAAAACTGGGAGATCTTGTCAGAATATAATACTTTTATTTGTATCTACCAATTAAAGACAGGTGCTGGTCACTGGATATCATGTTTTACTACATTCTGCATAGGTTCTTCCTATGAGACTCCCACAGCTCCTTACATATGCAAATCACTGTACTAGATAAATTAGCAATATGATTAGACCTGGCCAGTTTGGCACAGTACTGGGTTTTCACAGATTATGAATAAGACTGAGTCACATAAATGCAAATTACAGAGATATGAGGAAGCCTATAGGGGCTCAATTGCTGTCACTGCAGCAAAAAAAAACTAAAAATCTTGCTTTTTTCCCACTTTCTGAAAGTTAAGAAAGTTCAGTTACAGATTTGCTGTTCTGAACTGTTTGGAAGTTTCTAGAAGGCCAGTGCTTGCTTGGGCTAAAGGGAAGTCTCTGTGTTCACCAGTGGGAGTGGTTAACACTGAACAGCCTGCCTGTCCCTGGAGGAGTGGTTACTACCTAGAAGCTGTAGTTTTATTGGCCATTTTGGGTCAATTCTAAACTCCTTGATCTCTCTCTCTTAAAACCCGGCTGCCTCATGGTTTTGGCATCTTTTCAGGCTTGCTAGTTGTTGCTGAAGCACCTACCAAGGGGAGAAAACACTGAGAGAAGAAAAGGAGCCACGTTTGTGATTTTAAGTATTTTCGTCTGATTTTTTGTTAAGTTTTATTGCTTTGCCGCCTACTTTTTGGCATTTTCCGGCTTGCTAAAGTTTATATCTGTAACAGTAACAGTACTTGGAACACATCTAGAGCCTGTTTACTGCATTTCCTGTGCTGCACTTAATTTAAAATCGTTTTTTTCTCTAAAAACTGCATTTTACCTGATTTTGGCCTAGCACTCAAGTGTGGGGTCATTTATTGCGCTGTTGTGGTTATATTGCTGCTTGTGTATCTCTGCTACCTTTAAACTGCAACAAAAAGAAAAAAAAATCTTGCTTTTTTCCCACTTTCTGAAATTTAAGAAAGTTCAGTTACAGATTTGCTGTTCTGAACTGTTTGGAAGTTTCAAGAAGGCCAGTGCTTGCTTGGGCTGAAGGGAAGTCTCTGTGCTCACCAGTGGGAGTGGTTAACACTGAACAGCCTGCCTGTCCCTGGAGGAGTGGTTACTACCTAGAAGCTGTAGTTTTATTGGCCATTTTGGGTCAATTCTAAACTCCTTGATCTCTCACTCTTAAAACCCTACAACTCTCTTTTTGCGCGGTTTTGCACACTGAGCAGCGTCGGGCAGCACCACCTAAACAGGTTTAAACTATTCCAGGCTCCAGAAAGTCTGCTCTTCAAATTTTCCCTTAGAACTGTTCAAACTCTCAAAGTAATCACTCTATTCTCTTTCTAAAGCCCTGCACTTGCTCAGCTCTTATAAGGAAGCACTAACTAACTAAAGCACTACACCCCCCTTGACTTCTCATAAGTATTAGACTCCCAATTGGTCCTTCCTGATCAAGTGAAAAATCAGTTACCTTCCCTGATCTGATCAGTAAAAAAACAGTTCCCTATACTAATCTGGTATGTCCAAGGGTCAGTTTCAAGGTTACTCTCCAGTCCAGCTGGTGAATCTGGGAATTTTGAGGCAATGTTACAATTGCCTTATGTACACAGACAACCCTCTCCTCCTTCCAACTAACTCTAATACATGTGAGAGATGCATTTACACAGCCAAACTGGATGCAGAGCTTTCTCAACCCAAGATTGGCCAGTCAGTCAGGAGAAAAAGGTAACCACCCACACCACAAATCCAGTCTCACACAGACCTATTGCATCTGCATACCCAACACATAAATGCACAAAAACATACTCGGAGGCTCTAAATAAAAATCTGCCTAAACAGCAAAGACCTCCTAAGCAGATATCCAAGTAACAGCCACCCCTCAATAATACCCACGAATCACATATCTCACAAAATCAGTGTGCCTCACAGTCACAGCCCTTAAGGCCAAACAACACACCAAATACACTTGTTATAGGGGACTCTATTGTCCAGCACACTGACGTCCCACTCACCAGACTGAAAAAGGAGAAGGTCACTGTAAGCTGCCTGTCGGGTGCCAGGATCCGCCAGATAATGCAAGCACTCAGGTCACTCCAAAGCAATGCTGGTGTGAATGACCTGAGACGTACCTCCCTGGACTACATGAAAAGAGACATAGAGGAGCTCTCTGACCATGTAGCCCAGGCTGGTATGACCCTGACCTTGAGTAGCAGCTTGCCATCACCAAGAATGATGCCACAGTATAAAGACAAAATGATCAGTTTCAACAATTGGCTAAAGTATTGGTGTCATTCAAAGGGGATCCAGTGTCTGTCAGCCTGGGATGACATGCTCGAAAAGCCACGTTGCTTCACTAGGGACGGCTTGCACCTGTCACCCTTAGGCTTTCGTATACTGGCCAAGGCTCTTGCCACCCCCATAGTGCCTTTTTTAGGCAAGGCTCAAAGGACAAACCCACCTCCATAGACAACCCAAGGATAAAAAAACTAAAGGTAATGCTACTCAATGCCAGAAGTCTAAACCTCAAGATGCACGCACTCGAGTCTCTCCTCAGTATGGAGAAAATCGATATCTGTGCAGTAACAGAAACCTGGTTCAAGGCTCCTGAGAGCACCCCAGCACTTCCAGGTTATAACTCATACCATGCGTTTTGGCCCCAAAACTCGGACCGAAGCACAAAAGGAGGGGGAGTATCTATATTCATCAAAGATACCTACACCTCCAGGTTAGTGGCACTGCACGGAGCATCAGAAACCATCCATGTGCAACTAACAGTGGGAAAAACTGCCTTTCAGTTTGTAGCCTGCTACAGAACACCCTCCCTATTACAGGAACCCCATTTGGCATTCCTGAGAACACTGGAGAATATGAAGGTCTCTCCAAACACTATGTTATTGGGTGACTTCAACTACCCAAACATTGACTGGGAAAACTACTGAAGCCCAAACACCCTCGCCCAAAGGTTCCTTGAATTTACAAACTCTAACGTAATGGAACAACTGGTCACCGCTCCCACAAGAAGGAACAACATATTGGACCTGGTCATCACCAACATGGGGACTCTATGTTCCACACCAGAGGTAAACCCCTCATTGGTAAGATCAGACCATAAACAAATTTTCCTGGACATCCATATCCCTCCCCCCCCCCCAGCCAAGGAAATCACTGTAAAGAATTTCTCAAAAGCCAACTTTGCACTTCTCAAGACTGAGGTGGAATCCTTCAAAGCCCCTGGGCCAGAGGATAATACAGCCCAATCCACAGAATCCTTTACAAATGCATTCTATGAGCACCTGCAGGAATGCATGGATCGTGCTATCCCAAATAAAACCAAGACTCACTCCTCCAAAAACAGGAGACCGGTCTGGTGGACCCCGGCCATAAATAAACTATACAACAGAAGGAGGAAGCTACTACATGACAGAGCAAAATTCCAAAAAAGGAAGGCATCTCTGACCAGTATTAGCAAGAAATTTCAATCCCTCATAAAATCATCAAAGGCCAGTTTCGAAAGAAAAATTACCCTAGACACTAAAGATAATCACAAGGCCTTCTTTAGTTATGTCAGGAACATGGGCGGAAACTCCCAGATATGCTCTGAATTGTTGCATAACGGTACAAAATATACCAAACCTACAGACTTAGCCAACATCCTGGCAGACAGATTCAGCACAAACTTCTCCCCTCCTTCCCCCCCAAAGGAGCAAATGCCTATCCCAACTGAATGTAACCTCCCTGACATCATAGATGCACAGGTGAAAGCTGCCCTCTCCAAAGCAAAAAACACAGCATCTATGGGACTGGACGGTGTCCCAGGCTGTGTCTTACATGAGCTCCAAGAAGAACTGAACCCTCACATTAAGTCACTGTTCAAACTTACTAAAGGATATGTACCCAAAGAATGGTGTACAGCTACAGTGGTCCCACTCCACAAAGGTGGTGCCACAACGGACCCCGGAAACTATTGCCCCATAAGCCTGACTAGTCTGGTCTGTAAAGCTATGGAGCGTATTATCATGGAACTCATAAACAAAGACATTGGGAGCCTCCAGACACTGGACCCTACCCAATTCGGCTTTGTTAAGGGCAGATCTTGCCTCTTAAACCTAGTTGATTTCTTTTCAACAGTTATAAGAGCCATAGATGAGGGCAAGGTAGTCCACACAGCCTACCTGGACCTCGCAAAGCCTTTGACACAATACCCCACTCGGGCATCATAAATAAGCTTACCAGCTTAAATATCAACCCCTATATCACAAGATGGGTTGCAAACTGGCTCAGAGATAGAACCCACATGATCAGAATCGCAGGTGCCATGTCCGAATCCAAACCAGTTACAAGTAGTGTCCCACAGGGCTCAGTTCTGGGACCTCTCTTGTTTGGTATATACTTCTCTGAGGTTCAGGCTAACACGGGGGGATTATGGCTGACAAGGTTCGCAGATGACTGCAAACTGGGGGCCATAATCGAATCTCCAGCTGACACAAGCATCCTCCAAAAGGGTCTCACAGAGATGGATGCTTGGTGCCAGAGCTACGGCCTCAAGCTAAATGCTAAAAAGTGCATAGTCATCCCTATTGGGAAAAACAAGGAGCCCACAAATTACCACAAAGGTGGTAATCCATTAAGTACGGAAGAAGTAATTAGAGATTTGGGGACCAACGTAGATAGTAATCTCTCCTTTGATAATCACATTGCCAAAGTGGTTAGAAAGACCTTCTATATAGCCCACCTTATCACGAAAGGGTTCGCATCTAGATCAAGAGAGGTCATTGTGCCCCTCTACTCATCACTCATCAGGCCCATAATTTAATACAATGCCCCTTTTGGGATGTACCTAACCCGACACCTGCAGCAACTGGAGAGACCCCAAAAGTACCTCACCAAGAGGATCATGGGCTACAAACAGATGTCCTATGCAGCTTGACTAAAGAAACTCCAGCTCTACTCAGTTGCTTACCGCCTACTCAGAGGTGATCTATGCCTGACGTACAAAGCCATGTCAAACCCAGAATTAATGGACATGCTCCACCTCAAAAAATCCAAGTCCCTTAGAGCTACATGCTCCAGGGACCTAAACCTCAACACAAAAATAAATAGGACATGCTGGAGGGACATATTCATTTCCCAGAGGCTCCCCTCACTCTGGAATAGAATCCCAATTCATGTTAGACATAGCCCCTTGCTGACCCTCTTCAAGCAAAATCTGGACGCATGGATGGGAAATTGCAAATTCACCCCTGGGATCTCTTCTGTGTCCCTGCTAGACAGAGGCGCAGTAAACTAATCTTAAAAGGGTACCTTCTGTGACCTACTTTACAGAGGCACAGTAGGCTAATCGAATAGGGAGGCAGAAGCCAAATACACTCTGGCTAGGCTTACAAATGCCCTAGGGCAGATAGCCTAGTATCTACCTATGAACCTATGAACCTATGAACTGGTAATAAATGGGATAATGAAGTCGGGTAGGGATTTCCTTTCTCTAGTATTCTGGACAACATTATTTACCTGACTATACACTGGTGCCTTCAGAATTACTGAGTTACTGTGGTCACTACACTGGGCCAATGTTGTAGTAATAAATTTTCATGTGTTAGTTTGCTTAAGAAAATCCAAAATGGACAACATTCGAGATCACCATCAAATTTATTTATGGAAATCAAAAACCTTGGCTTTCTGTCTGAATCACTGAGCCATGGCAACACAAACAATTTAAGGTGACGTTTCACCTCAGAAAGAGAGAGAGAGAACAAATTTAGGGGCCTGGACTACACAAACAATCTGTTCTATAAATGGGTTAAAAAGTTAACGAAATACAAGTATAAAGGTTGTGGGTTGTTATTTTCATTACAAAATAAGGGGAAGCAGGAAAAATAGTGGATATCTTTCACTAAGCCAGCTGATATTTAGCTGCTAAATTAGCTGGAGTACCTTTAGCCTGTGTAATTTTATGCAGAACATGTAGATGAGAAAATTTCAAAATCTGTAATGAACAAAATGAACTTCTTTGACTGATCATCAAACATCCTTAAAGACATTGTTATAAGCAGGCGTACTGCATTAAGTAATTTATGATTTTTCACATATTTTATAATTATCTACAAAAATAAGCAAGTCAGTGATTGCACATATGATACTTATACTTCAGTGCATCTCAGAATTCCATCAGCATTCATTGTTCTCTCCTCACATTACTTGTTTCATTACAGGATAATTGACTGCTATACATCTCCCCGTAAATATGCTGCTGCAATTGCCGGGTCTCTACTCATGTCTTTCTGCCATGATACCTAATGTGCCTGGCATTTACTATGCATATATACAGAATTGGGAAAAAAACAACAATAGTGACACAAGCACAATGAGATCTCTTTATATATATAAAAAATTATCTCCCATTTAAGCAAGTCATAAATGACCAAGAAATGTCATGATGAGGCATAAGGTTGCATTTCATAGGATCATAGGATCAGAGGAAGTTACTAGGCTAATGGCCCTAGGGCTCTTATAGGCATAGCCAAGTTCTACCCTTATTTCCATGATCACCATCTATTGCCCCTGTCCAAGAGGGACAGAGGTGGAACCCCCTGGGGTGAAATTATGGTTACCCATCCAATCTTCTAGATTGCATTTGAAGAGTGTCATTGAGGTGCTCTGTTTGACATGAATTGGGAGTCTGTTCCAAAGGGGTGGTAACCTCTGAGAGACAAATCTGGCCCTCCAGCAGGTTCTATTAATGTCACATACCAGGTTAAGGTCTTTAGAGCTAGTAACCCATGTACCATTTGACTTGCAGATATGCAGCATTTCCAATAAAGCAGGGTAAGAGATTGCCTTATATGCAAAGCAGAGATCACCTCTGAGTAGTCTGTATGAAACAGAATAAAGTTACTGTGATTTCAGACAATCCACATAGGACAGATACTGAAGACCTTGAATTTTCCTTCTGAGGAACCTTTATGGACTCTCCAATTGCTGCAGGTACTTAGAAAGGTACACGCCACAAGAGGCATTTTACTCAGCTATTGGCCTGATGAGGGAATGGTACAGGGAGGTTATACATTTTTTTTTCTGGAGGCAATGCCCTTACTGCCCTTCTTACCCCTGTGGAGACATGCGATCAAATGCAAGGTTGTTGTCAAACTGTGTGCCCAGGTCTCTCACCACTGAGTCCATACCTAGGGTGTTGCAATTTATGGGGTAGTTAGAAGGAACAATTCTCTTACTGAAAGGGATGATAATACATTTTTTTTGCATTGAGTTTAAGGCCATGAATTTGCCATCAGTCATTTGTTTGTGCAAGACCCTCTTGTAGGATGTTGACATCATTTGGAGATTCTATGACCGCTCACAGTTTGCAGTCATCAGCAAATGTTGTCATCCACAGTCCTTTAGTTTTTGGTTGTACTCTAGAGAAATAGATTCCAAACAGTAGAGGCCCCAGGACTGATCCCTGTGGAACACCACTGGTTATAGGTCTGCTGTTGGAGGTGGATTCCCCTATTTTGACTATATGGGATCTATCAGTGAGCCATTTAGTGACCCATCTAATGATATAAGGGTTGATACCTAACTGGGTGAGTTTGTCAATGATGCCTGAGTGGGGGATAGTGTCAAAAGCCTTGGCTAACTTTAAGTAGGCTGTATGTACAGGTTTCCCCTCATCCAGAGCCTTGGTGACTGTCTCAAAAAAGTCCACCAGGTTTAACAGGCATAATCTCCCTTTGACAAATCCAAACTAAGTAAGGTCAAGTGTTTGGAGATTACATATATCTTTGTTGATAAGGTCCATGAAAATGCACTCCATGGCCTTGCAGATAAGGCTAGTCAGGCTAATAGGTCAATAGCTCCACCTTTGTGCAAGGGAATAATAGTCACCATTTTCCATTCAACTGTGATAAAGCTGGTGCTTAGACTATGATTAAAAAGAGTACCCAATAGTGTTGATAATTCTTGTTGGAGCCCATATGGGACCCAGACTGGGATGTTATCACGTCCCATAGATGCTGTGTTTTGGGCCTTAGAGAAGGCAATTATAATCTGCTCTTTAGAGATACAAGATAGGGGTACAGGTGCTGGGGATGTCATGGGGTACATGTGGCAGGGACAAGTGAGTAAAGTTTTCACAGAACCTGTCAGTCAAAAGGTTAGCTATGTCCACTGGCTCAGTATATGTGCTATCATTAACTAACAGTTTAGCACAAATCTGGGCATTACTTTTTAGCTTACATATGTAACTAAAGAACGCCTTATGGTTGTTCTTAGTTAAGGAAGCTAATTTGGATTCATAGTTATTTTTTGGAGGACTTCACAAGAAGTCTTATTTGCTTACTTGAGCAGGGGAGGGAGTGTTTCCAGTTTAGGGCTTGCTCCCTCTTACTCTTAGACAACAATTTTGTCCTCTTATTCTAGAGCTTGTTAATGGCAGTTGTCCAAAAAGCAGGGTTTCTCTTCCTTGAAGGGCTTGTTATGGTCCTATGAGGTACAGCGCAGTCAATCAAGTTATACAGGTGTCTGTATAAAGCATTGGTGTAGAACTTGGCATAGCTGCCAGTTCCATCTGAGGAGGGCGATGCAGTGAAGCTATTTATACCATCCCATCAGAGGTTATAATCTGTGTTGGAGAATTTTTTTTTTAGTTTAGTTAATGCTGGGAGGAGGTCGGGTGTGATAGTTACTTTGAATCAGCATATTGGTAATCACCAGATCCAGGATGTTGACACCCATTGTGCATTAAGCACAGCAATATATTTTTTATAATATTTCATAATACACAGTATGAAAACAATATATTGAGGAAATTAAAAAAATCAAAAGCAACAAAAGTTATATATTTAAATACATTCATGAGTGTGTGCTAAGGTGATTTTACTCCTTTTAGCAAAATCACTCAGGTAACTTTTACCTTTTAACCTTCTCTTCCCTATGGCTCACCTATTTTGTCTAATATCCAGATCTCTCATAAATCACAGATTTGCAAGTAACCTGACACATAAAGCTCATCATTGCTCTACATTACATACTCTCAGCTGCTAGAACTCCTGCATCAGCTGGCCCATGCACAACTTCTAACCCACAAAGTTCTATATAACCCCTCTACCTGCCCTCCTGCATCCTCAGTACTTCATTATTATCTCCCAAATTGCCTTCTGTACTCTCAAGACAAAAATCTGCTTGAGAAATATAAACCAAAAAAAAAAAAATGATGGGACAAAATCCAAATTTACCCTGCAGAGCCAAACTATGGCACACTATCCCAAATTCAATCAGAGCTATATCTAGCCTCCATGTATCTCAGTAGAATTTTTTCATTAATTCATGGCTATGCCCATGTGCATGACCTGTATTCACTATATCAATACATACTTCACATTCTTAGTAATTAATCACTCATCATCCTCTCTATGTATACCTTTTAATACCTGCCCCTTTCTCCATTCTTAGTGGAGACTTGTATCAGTATATATATATATATATATATATATATATATATATATATATATATATATATTTTTTTTTTTGTAGCACAATATACTATACTTTTATACTGACTGTCATATTCAATTGCCTTTTCTATTTTTTTTATAACATCACCAGTGTCTCCTCATGCTTTATTGTATCCTGTGTATTCCACTGTCAAATTATATATATATATGCTTTTTTCTAATTAAAAATTACACCTATACTACTGTTTTATTTGATGCTGATTATTGCTCTGCAGCTTTTCTCCCCAGGCTTCCACTGAAAATGGATACGTATTCCCTAGTCTGACTTTCCTGGTAAACAAATGTTAATAAATAAATGAACAACTGGTCTCTCTCTGTCTGTTTTTCACATACAGATGCATGTGTACATGCTTGTGGGTATACACATACAGGAAGAAATACACACACACACACACACACACACACACACACACACACACACACACACACACACACACACATACAGACGTGCGCGCACGCACACACACACACACACACACACACGCACATGCACACACACAAACACACACACACACATACACACGTGCGCGCACACACACACACACACACACACATGGCTATACATATGCTAGCTAGAAACGTCAAATCTGTACATGCTTACTGATTCAACATTAGCAAGTAATTAAATTCTAAAGTCAAGCTCTGCATGTCATCTTACTAAAGGGAGGCATACTATTTTTTTACTAGAACCTACTTCTCAAACACTTTCTCACAGCACATTTACTGACTGTATTTAGCAGTTTATTACTGAACATCAGATTAAAAATATATTCTGTGGTCAATTTCAATTTTGCAGACATTATGTTATAGTACTTTACCTCAGACCTGAAACATCTATTAACATCTTTGTTACTGTCAGTGTATCTAGTCTGACTGGACACATTAGTAAGTTATTCGATATGACCAAGTTAAAGGCATGTTTTTTGAAATATTGATGATAGTTTATGTTTATAACGAAGAGCATTATTGTTCATCCATCATCCTGTCAAAATCATCACAATAGCAGGTAAAGGTTAAGTTAATGTGCATATTGACTGTGCTTCTGGATTGTACAATCCCAATGATAAATTTCTTTATCCTACCTTTATATGCTTAACCTGACCTTCACATATATACAACTATACACATATGGAATATTTTGTGAAGGCATTTTACCATTTAGCACAGTGGTCAGGAAAGTGTGAAGTAGGTCAGCCGGACAATCAGCAAAGTCTTTTAGTAACAAGGAAGTAATGAAATACAAAATGCCACATTGTGAAGGCAGCAAGCAAAAAAACTTGGCTTCCACATGATTTTTTTTTTTCAGGTTAACTACCAGGCTAATATTTAAAGCAAGTATTTTAACATTGCACGTGTCACTCATATCATGATTTTTTAAAATCTAGCTGCAAGTAGTATGAAGTCAGGCAAATATTTACAATAAAGAATCATTAGTAATGTGGACATGGGGAAGTAATTCAGCATCCAGAAGTTTACATTGTAGCTGACTGTTTTTATAAAAGTACAAAGAGGAGAAATACAGATTTTGTTGCATAGGTAAAATACTTTTTTTTTTTTTATTTCTTTTGATGGGACTGTCATTTTTTTTTCTAAATTATTGCTATAAATGACTGCAATATTTCAATTAACAATTAAATGAATGTGACAAAATGCTAAAGTCATGCCACAAAGTTAGTGATTTTTAACATGGCATTAATATCATTTGGCAATAAAACATAGAGGATACCATATGCCTAAAGATTTGTTGTATTGTTGTTGTTCAATTGTTTTCCAGTAATCAATGCATCTCTGACATTTTTTCGTGGCAGCCTGCATTTCAACTCCCACAAGAAAGATGGCATTGATTTGCTACTACTTTGTTATATGGAGCACTCTTCACCTTTCTGCGTATTTTCTAATTTGGAATCCTTGTTTGCTGAAATAGTGCTACAAAGTTGTTAACTATACTTTTCTACTAAAGGTCTTATTTACTTTTGTATGTATGTATGTATGTATGTATATATGTATGCATGTATGCATGCATGTATTTTTTATTTAAATTTGGAATTCATGGTAGATTAAATATGAACTTCTCTTTATAGGCCAGGTGATGCAGCCTTTAAGTTTTGAATTTCGATAAATTTTGAATACTGTATGATATTCAGATACTTGATCCTTACTGCACAGGGCAGTGTGATAAAAAGTACATGAAAAGACTAGACTGCCTCGGAAACAACATGGCATATTATTATTGAACAAGTACCTGTTGTGCAGTGTATCTGAATGTGGACTATAAAGTCATCTATGCTGTGTACAAAAGCTGTTGCTGAAGTTAAAGTATATGAAAGAGAAGTATCATAATAGGATATAATCCACTCTATAGCTAGATGATAGCTAATGATCCAGACCACAATCCAGGAACAGCATTATAGATGAAGACATCACTCAGGATGCAAATGCATACACAGACACACACACACACACACACACACACACACGCACACACACACACACACACACACACACACACACACACACACACACACACACACACACACACACACACACACACACACCCTTTGGTCCAGTGATGACATTGTAGATGGAACTATCCACCATATATAAAATATATGTGATTGCGAGAGTGTGTGTGTGTTCTAATGTGTCTTTATGTGTCTGTGTCTGTGCCTACATGTAGAGGTGAATGCATGCAATGGCAAACATACTACTCTCCTGTGTTTTAGTTACCTATATAACACAGGAAGTACAACCCCACTGCAAAAATCTAATGTCTCTTGAATGTATATATTGCATACACTGACCTCGGTACATCCTGGTATGTAATCCTAACATAGTAGGGATTCATATTGTGTGATGATAATCCTGTACTATAAATACCACATCAAATGCAAATAACCTTGTAGTATGCAGGAATATGTCAGGTACAGTCCATCTTCATGTACCTTTCATGATTTCGTTGCATGTTCTAACATGCTAGCCTACCCAGGTAATCCATACTATTTTTTGCCATTTCCTCATATGCTGCAGTCATTTTATTCTGTTTTCATGCATAACCTATCAGTGCATAAAGCACATAGGGCTGTTCTTACATGCTTGCCCCTTGCACTTTGTATGTCCTACAGTCAAGGAGTACACAGTACAGAAACATATTGGTTTCTGCAATTAATCTGTTTTAGACCTCCCAGGGTTTCTTACGTACTCGTGGTAAAGGTGACATTGTGCTTGAGTGATGTATTCTGCACCCTGTTTAACACTTTACATTCTGTAGCCTCTTGTGTGCTATAAAGAAGTAGGGATACTGGGATATGTTGCTCTATGCATTAAATATGTACATGTCTAAGTACCTTTAGCATTACTAAAAATGTAAGGCACACAATTATACACAGTTGTGTCCATTACTCATAATCCAAAATACTCTGAACACCTTGTATATGCTTAAAAATCAGAATCACAGTCCTTCACAATTGTATGCCTTAAGTATAATGTATAAATCTTAAATGTCTTGTACAGAATGAAAACTCAGGATGTTCAGTGCTGCACTGTGGTGTGCTAGCACTATAGAGTGACTTGTCTACCTTACAATAGATGGACATCATGCAAACTGTGCTCCTGTGCACCTTACCAACAGAGCAGAACAATACACTTTCAATCTCTTTATGAGCTTTTGCCTTATTATAACATAAGGCGATTATAAGCAGCATAAGGTGATTTAAACAGTATCCATGGCACACCAGGTAAAACACTCACCTTTGATGGTGAAAGGTGTTGCTTACATTCCCAAACCAGTTACATCAATTGCTGACACTGCAATGCAGCGTAAGTGGGTGCTGCACTCCTGAGTGTGTTGTACTTCAGATGAAATGTTAAATCAAGGCCCTATCTGCCTGAGTTGGTGGTAGCTTAGGTGGATATAAAAAATCCCATGGCACCTGTTGAAAAGAGAAGGGGTCCTTTATTTAAAAAAGTACTTATTTACAATACATGTATACAATTTGCAATACCTAAAATATGTACACTATTTGCAATTTTACAAAAAAATAACTTCAAATTAATTTCCCTTACAAAACAATAATCATTTTACATTGTGTGACCCCCACTCTAATTTCCATAACCAAAATCTTATTTTTGACATGGCAGCAAAAATCCGCTTTTCATTAATCATAATTTCCTTTGCTCTTTGATTCCTAATCAGTCATAGTATACAAACTTTTTTTAGCAATCATTTTAACATAGTTTTTACTTCTGTTCTTATATCAATATTCAGCTGTATTCATATTTAATTTATTTACCTCTGTAAACTCCTCTAATAAGCTCAAATCCACAATTTTCTTTCATAATACTTTATTCTTTTACATCCTAAAAAAATGTTTAATAGTTTCAAATTCATTACAATGAAGGCACGTTCTATCCTTTTTACTTTAGCAAGGCATATTTGCATTCACTGGAAGTTTTTGTATAGTCAGCCTCCATAAGAAGTGCTGACACTCCAGCATGTCCTTACATCTTACCATTCTTGCTCACATTGCTATATTTTTATCTTCACACATCTCTTTCGATGGATATATACAAAATACGGGTCTATATTAGTTTGCCAAAAGTTTTTTCAGTGAACAAGATTCCGTCGATCCCTATTCAGAGAAATTCACTTCTGCAATTCACAGAATTTATCAAGGGCAAGGAAATAATTCCCCCACAGCACAACAGAACCCACAACTAATGAAATCAAACCCACCCAAGTGGAGGGCTTCAACCCCCAGCCCTCCCAACTATATATATATATATATATATATATATATATATATATATATATATATATATATATATATATACCAACTCTGACATAGCACCACATTGGGGGAAAGGGAAACGTTCTATAGCTGGCCAACTACTTCCTTGCCCTTAGCAAATTCAGTGAATTGCAGAACTGATTTTTGCTGAATAGGGGTCAACGGAAAGGTATTCACTGAAAAAACTTTCAGTGAACTAATATAGACCCACAAAATATGTATCCATAGTATTATTAAACCACTGTTTCCTCTTATTTTCAATCTCATTAAGTTTTATTTTCCAAAGTAAAAGTTTATCTTGATAAAATTTATTTCATTATTAGGACATACTCACTTTCTTTTAAAATTAAGATTAATTCACTCTGTTTTGTACTTAAATCTTAATATCTGTGTTAATAGTGTAGCATCATTATCCTTTAAATATTTTAATACTTTATATAAATGTAAAGATGTTGTATGCACTATTGTTTTATCAGTTCTAATCCTCCTTCTTCCCTTTTAACATCCAAAACACCCATTTTAACTGGGTTCAGTCTAGATCTTCAAATAAAGGAAACAATATGTTATAAACTTCCTTGTCATATACTAAAAACATTTGCTAAATTTGCAATTCTTGCAAGTAATATTGAATTAATTAAATATATTTTAAATATATTTTTTCTTAAATGACGATCTAAACAATTTCCAAAACACACAAATACTGTGCACTACATCTAATTTTTCTTTCTATATCAGTTCTGTATTTTCTTGTTTTCCAAATCTTTTTCCTAGTACATTTATACTTGCCCTATTAAATTTAATACCTCCTAACATGCCTCGAAAGCCTAATCCTTGACATTTCTCTTTACTTACAGAAAATCCGATCACTTGCATATATTCCCATAAAGAGTTTATCACTTTACTCATTCCTTTACTATTTTGTAAGAATAATAACATCTGCATAACTCATGTTCCCCAATTCACTATCAACTAGTGCAGAGATCACGTTATTCATTAACACAAATATTACAGTACTTAATGGACATCCTTGTCTTATAACCTTCCTGGACATTATTTCTTCACTTCACCAAACATTTACTAATGTTTTAACTATATTTAACTGATACTATTTAATAGAGAAATTTCTTATCTTATTCTTTATTTTATAAGCTTTGAATATTTCCTGTAACACATTGTGTTGAACTGAGTCAAAGGCATTGCTTAAATCAACTTCCATTAATTTTGCATGCACTTTTCTATATAAAACATCTACTAATTACCTAATTATTAATAGCAATTCACAAACTCTTTTTCCTTATTTATCATCTATAGATATTTCGATTTATAATCTTACCTATTTTATCTTCCATTCCTTTTTGTAAAATTTTCATAAAGATTTTATACTCCATGTTATTTAGGGCCATATGTCTCCAATTCTACATCTCATATTTATCACCTCTTTCCCATAAAACTTGAATTAATCACTACACAACTCTTTATATTGAAATCCTTTATTTAACCACTCTTTAATACCATTATAAAACATTTTTGAGGGTTTTTGTCATTTTATATACATTCCATACCATTTAGATCTGCTGCAGATCCTAACTTAACTGCCTTTAATATATTTTCTAACTTCTTCACCATAATTTTCTTTTCTAAATCCTTATATTCTTTTTTCTGAAAGAGTATCTAATTTCCATTTATTGATCATTTGTATTTTCTGTCCTTTATACGTTGCTTTAATATGTTTTTCTGCTATTTCCATAATCTTATCTTGTGTATTGTGTATTGTACCTAATGTATCCATTATTTCTTTCATAATACTATTATTTTCTTTAATACATTTGGTCAATTATTGTGCAATTTCTCCTTTTTTTCCCTGCAGGAAATATCTTTGTTTGTATTGTAAATGTGTTATTTTCATCTTATTTAGATTATGCAACTCTTGTTCTTTAATAAAAACTCTTCTGCAGTTTTTTCTAAACTATCAAAACTATCATTCATTTACTTCTTATACTTATATTTTTTTCTTTCTTTTTCGCTTTTCCCATCTTATATAACACATTTTATACTTCTATTTAAAACACAACCACCATTCTGACCAGTCCATATAAAAATTGTTGAATTCCACATTATCTTGCAATAAATTCAATATATCACTTTTCCTTTATCATCTCCAATCTTGTGTAATTAATTCTTTTTACTCCCTTTCCTATTCTTATATACTCAATATTTCTTTCTACAACAATCCAAATTGCCCGATGATCTGAAAAACCTGTTATCAAAACACCTTCTTCTACTATTAATAATACTGAAGTAATTAGTCTATTTCATTTTTTGTTCTCCTCTACTATATATCCATGTACTCTTATTCCAAATTCATAGTTGCCTGCATTGTATAATATCTAACACTTTTTAACACCACAGCCTTTCTTTTCTGTTGTCTTAAATTACAATTAAAAGCTCCTACTACAGTTATTTCCACATTTATAGCCACATATTCAATTATATTTTTAAACATATCTTCTCTTGCTCTTTTTGTCACATATGCATAAATTGCAATAATTATAAAACTCTGATCTTTGCATCTTACATCAAGAATTCTTGTTGTACTCATTATAACAAATGTAATATCTAGTATTAGTATTGTATGTTTAAGTGGAATAACTATCCCTAAACAAGTCTATCTCCCTAAATTCTAAATTATAGTTTCCTCACCGTACTTCAGTTTGAAGTTTCTCTTCCTTCAATATGAATGTAATGTTTGACAATATAATAATGTCACTATTCTGCTTTTTTCACCACTCAAGGATATCTATTCTTCTTTCTAATGTTTTTAGACAATTAAGATTTAATGCTAAGATTTTATATGTAATAGTTTAATAATGTCGTATTTATAATATATTTGTCCTTTCCTTCAATAATTTTTCTATTTCTCTCTCACTCCCTTTTACCAATTTCTTTTTTATTTAACTAAATTCCATTTCATATCATCATCACTTAATCCTGACCCTGCTTATTCTCCTTTTTTTATATTAAATCCTTTGTTCTTTATTTTTTGTAACTCAAGTTCTCTTTCTAAGGTATTTATCTCTTCCTGTTCTATTTGTGTGTCAACTACTTCTATCTCTATTTCTGTATGTTTATTTTTTTGACTCTGTTCTAGTAGTGTCTCTACTATCTCTGTTTCTATCTCACTTACTTTTTCTTCACATTTTATCCCAAAATTTCCCATTGTGTTACATTTATAACATCTTAACTCACAGTTCCTTATATCATGTCCTATCTTTCCACAGAGAAAACATTTTCTTTTTTCACACTTATTAATCAAATGATCAGTTCTTCCACATAAAAAACACATTTTAAGCTGACCCCAATATTTTACCATACATTTGTCTCTTTCTACATTTATGATAGTTGGAATATGCACAATATTTTCATTCTATTTGTGTGTCAACTACTTCTATCTCTATTTCTGTATGTTTATTTTTTTGACTCTGTTCTAGTAGTGTCTCTACTATCTCTGTTTCTATCTCACTTACTTTTTCTTCACATTTTATCCCAAAATTTCCCATTGTGTTACATTTATAACATCTTAACTCACAGTTCCTTATATCATGTCCTATCTTTCCACAGAGAAAACATTTTCTTTTTTCACACTTATTAATCAAATGATCAGTTCTTCCACATAAAAAACACATTTTAAGCTGACCCCAATATTTTACCATACATTTGTCTCTTTCTACATTTATGATAGTTGGAATATGCACAATATTTTCATTTTAAATTTTGAAAACCACATGACAAACCCATGCCCCAGTTGCCAAACTTCTGTTATAATATACCTTTGAAATATCTAATCTTTAGATAAATTTCATAAATGTCTTTTTAAAGTCTTTTTTTCTACTTCAGTCCTGAACTGTATATGACTCTTTTTCTTAGTATCTCTATAAAATGCTTTGAGCACATATAAATATCAAAGTGCACAGTTTTTCTTTTTCTCATATTCCCCTAGACATTTTCCATCATTTGATCAGTCTTAAAAATAATGTCACAATATGTCTCTTTATTTATATGTATAAAGGCTCCTACCTCACTAGCTTTAACTCCTAAGGGGGTAATTAATTCCACCCATACCTTATATCTGTCCAATTCACTGTCTTCTTTTTTCTCAATTTGTACTGTAAATGGTTTATTTTTTCTTGCACTTATTTCTTTCTTCTCTTCTTTCCCCATTTCTGGTCCTATACTTACCATCTCTGCATATGATTTTCTTTTTACTGCAGACTCATCTACTTGCTGAACATCCTCCTTTTGGATCTTGCCATTAATTCTAACTAGGATATGTCTTTACCACTCTACCACTCTCTGGTTCACTTACATTTACCAGATCCATAAGTAACTCATCCCAGAACCGTCCTAATTGGAGGTTTGTAACAACCCATTCTTATGTTGATTCCTCTTCCCCAAAGACATTCTGCTGAAATATGTCTTCTGAGTCAATCAAAGGCAGGACTACCTTTTCCTCCATATCCACACATTGCTTTTGAAAAGACTTGACTGCATTTTCTTTCTCATTACACTCAATATTTCCCTCTTGCAAAGGCTTGCCCACTTTTGCTTTGCTAATAAACATGTCTGCTGTAGCTGCAGCTGCATTTGCATCAAAAACTACACTTTTATCTCCTATATTTGAAGATATACTACTTTCTTTTATGAAATCAATTCTGCAATTTGCAACTTGCACCATTTTTACTTTTCATTTTTTCCCTGCTTCTCCAACTTGACACTGCATCTGGAATGGAAGCAGGGAGTGTTACATTAATAATGCTCCCTCTGCACAACCATTGCAGAGTAGGGTTTTTTATTGATAGATAAAAATATTATTTACATATTTACATTATTTACATCTATTTACAAATCCCCATAATTATAAACTTCAATTTAAGCATTCCTCCCACTCTTTATATACACAAACAAAACATTATTTTCTCCAGAATTTTTGTCAAAGTCCATTTTCCATTATATTTAGTTTCATTTACTCTCTTGTTCCACATAGTCTGTGAAACATAAAATATTACTCTGTCATTTTTCTTCACTTCTTCCTGTTTTTGTGCACCATAATCAAATTCTATCACATCTATATTTATTTGCTCAAATTTAAAAAAAAAGTTTCATTCGATTATATTTACATATTTCTTTCCACAAATGATTAACTCTTTCACATTTCAAAAACACATGAACAGTAGTCTTAAACTCTCCACATTTATTACATATTCTATCTTGCTTTTTCTTCTATGGCATATGTGCCTTAACTGGCAATTTTCTAAAAATCAATCTCCATAAAAATCATTACATTCTTTAATATTTTTATAGTTATTATACCTCATCATTATGGCTTTTTTCTTATTCATTTCTATATCTTTCCATGGATCAATGCAATAAAATGCTTTCATAATATTTATGCACTATTCCTTTCTATTTTTCTCACATACATTGTTTTTTATTTTCCCTAACACAATTTTGTTTTGGTACTCTTTCATTTCTTCATTCACAGTGATTTTACTTCTTTTTTTCACTTCCATTCCTTCCCACAGTTCTTTGTATTTTTAATATTGTATTATTTCTATCAAGTTTTTTTATTTTCCTTCATTATTCCTTTTAATACCATATATGAAATTAAAGATGCTGCACGCACTATTGGGTTTATTAAACCCATGCCTCCTTGCTCCTCTTTCATATATAGAATCCCTCTCTTGACTGGATTCAGTCTAGAGCACCTTATAAAAGAAAATTTAATTAACATTAGTTCCTTTTCATACTGAATATGAATAATATGGATGTTAGCAACATAAGCATTTATTCCTACTACCACTGTGTTCAACAAGTGTGCTTTTTTCTATATGAAAAGCTATATGATTTCCAAAATATAGTCACATCCTTTACTTCTTTGAGTATATTATCCCATTGTTGGTATCTGTATTCATTCCTTCCAAATATTATTCCTAACATATCTATATATTTTTCAATGAACTCAATACCTCTTATCATACCTTCAAAACCAAATCCTTTATGTTTTTCTTTATTTATACTTAAACAATTTTTTAATGTAGACTTAATTTTTCATTTACTTCTTCCATTCATACTTTATTTTTAACAATTAATACAATATCATCCTCATAATTATACATTATTGGCAATTGTACTTCCTTCGTTATTTTATATCCACCGCTACTTGACATTTTATTAATTTCCTTCACTATTACATTCATAACTAATGAGAAAATAGCACTAATAGCTAGGTAGCCCTGCTTCATTCCACATTCTATTTTAATTTCTTCCCCAGTCCAGCAATTTGCATTTAGTTTCTAATAGGTTCTTTCATAAACAGATTTTATTACTTGTATTCTTTTGCTTACATTATATGCCTGCAAAATTCCTCATAATGATTTATATTGAATATTATCATAAGCTTTACTTATATCCTCTATCATAAGCTTTGTTTCTACATTTTTTATTTATGATGTCATCAATTATTTCTCTTATTATCCATAATAACTCTAAACTTCCTTTTCTTCTGAATACATTTTGGTAATATATTCTATCCATTTCTCATAAAAAAAATTACAACCCTTATTATTCAGTGTTATAGGTCTCCAATTTTTTGTCTCCTCTTTATTTCCTTTTTTAAAATATAAATTTTATAACTCCTGTACATACCTCTTTCTCTTTAATTCCAGTTGTTTCTAACCATTCATTTATAACTTCTGTAAAAAAAAAGTTTTTGCCACTCCTTCATTTCTTTATACATACCATATTCAATTTCATCCAGTCCGGGTGCAGAATCCATGTTAATATCTTTTAGAGTTTCATTCAATTCTTTCATAGTTATTTTGTGTTCTAAAGTCTCATTATCTTCACTTTTAATTTTTTTCACCTTTATCAATTTGTTCTTTGTTTCCTTCTCTTTTAAGAAATAATTCCAATACACATTCTTTAATTATTTCTTATATTCCTTATTGCTGTCTTATTTGCTTACTTTCCTGTCAAGAGGGATATAGGTGGAACTCCTGGGGGGAATTTATGGTTACCCATCCAAATTCTAGACTGCATTTGAAGAGGCCCAGTGAGGTGCTCTGTTTGACATAACGTGGAAGTCTGTTCCAGAGGTGTGGTAACCTCTGGGAGACAAATCTGGCCCTCCAGCAGGTTCTATAAGTGTTACACACCAGGTTAAGGTATTTAGAGCTAGTAAACTGTTGCACCATTTGACTTGCGGATATGCAGCATTTCCAATAAAGCAGGGTAAGAGATTGCCTTATATACAAAGCAGAGATTGCCTCTGTGTAGTCCGTATGAAACAGAATAAAGTGACAGTGATTTCAGACAATCCACATAGGACAGATACTGGAGACCTTGAATTTTTCTTGTGAGGAACCTTTATGGTCTCTAAAATTGCTGCAGGTACTTTGAAAGGTACATGCCAAAAGGGGCATTTTACTCATCTACTGGCCTGATGAGAGAAGAGTACAGAGAGTTTATAACTTTTTTTTTTCTGGAGGTAATGCCCTTACTTATGACATGAGCAATATAGAATGCCCTTCTTATCGCTGTGGTGACATGGTGATCAAAGGTAAGGTTGTTGTCAAACTGTGTGCCCAGGTCTCTCACCACTGAGATACCACTGCATACCTAGGGTGTTCCTATTTATGTGGTAGTTATCAGGAACAATGCTTTTACTGAAAGGGATGATAATACATTTTTTGCATTGAGTTTAAGGCCGTGACTTTGCCACCAATCATTTGTTTTTGTAAGACCCTCTTGTAGGATGTTGACATCATTTGGAAAGTCCATGACCACTCCCAGTTTGCAGTCATCAGCAAACTTTGTCAGCCACAGACCTTTACTTTTTGCTTGTACTTTAGAGAAATAGATTTCAAACAGTAGAGGTCCCAGGACTGATCCCTGTGGAAAATCACTGGTAACAGGTCTGCTGTTAGAGGTGGATTCCCCTATTTTGGCTGTATTGGATCTATCAGTGAGTGAGTTAGTGACCCATCTACTGATATAAGGGTTGATACCTAACTGGGTGAGTTTGTCAATGATGACTGAGTGGGGGATAGTATCAAAAGCCTTGGCTAAGTTTAAGTAGGCTGTATGTACAGGTTTATCCTCATCCAGGGCATTGGTGACTGTCTCAAAAATTTCCACCAGGTTTAACAGGCATAATCTCCCTTTGACAAATTCAAACTAAGTAGGGTCAAGTGTTTGGATATTACATATATCTTTGTTGATAAGGTCCATGATAATGCATTCCATGGCCTTGCAGATAAGGCTAGTCAGGCTAATAGGTCTATAGTTCCCAGGGTCAGTGGAAGCACCACCTTTGTGCAAGGAATAACAGTGGCCATTTCCCATTCAGCAGTGTTAAAGCTGGTGCTTAGACTATGATTAAAAAGTGTATGCAATGGTTTTGCTAATTCTTTTTGGAGCCCATATGGGACCCAGCCTGGGATGTTATCAGGTCCCATAGATGCTGTGCTTTTGTCCTTAGAGAAGGCATTTACAACCTGCTCTTTACAGATAAAAGATTGGGGGACAGGTGATAGGGATGTCATGGGGTACATGTGGCAGGGACAATGAGTGAAGTTTTCACAGAACTTGTTAGTAAAAAGGTTAGCTATGTCCACAGGCTCAGTATATGTGGTATCATTAACTACCAGTTTGTCACAAATCTGGGGCTTTTCTTTTAGGTTATTTATATAACTAAAGAACGCCTTATGGTTTTCCTTAATTGAGGAAGCTAATTTGGATTCATAGTTTGCTTTGGAGGACTTCACAAGAAGTATTATTTGCTTGTTTAAGCTGAGGAGGGAGTGTTTCCTGTATAGGGCTTGCTCCCTCTTACTCTTAGACAGCAATGTCTTCCTCTTATTCTAGAACTTGTTAATGGCAGTTGTCCAAAAAGCAGGTTTTCTCTTCCTTGAGCTTGTTTTGGTCCTATAAGGTGCAGTAGAGTCAATGCAGTTTTACAGGAGTTTGTATAAAGCATTGGTGTAGAATTTGGCATAGCTACCAGTTCCATCTGAGGAGGGAGATGCAGGGAAGCTATTTATACCATCCCATCAGAGGTTATAATCTTCATTGGGAAGTTTTTTTTAGTTTAGTTGCTGCAGGGAGAAGGTCAGGAGTAATAGTTACTTTGAGTCAGACTGGTTTGTGGTCATATCTCACCAAGGAAGACTCATTGGGGATGCTACAATGGTCCCCCATATTGGTAAGGACCAGATCCAGGATGTTGACACCCATTGTGCATTAGGTACAGCAATATATTTTTTATAATATTTCATAATGCACAGTATGAAAAAATATATTGAGGAAATTAAAAAAAAAACAAAAGCAACAAAAGTTATATATTTAAATACATTCATGAGTGTGTGCTAAGGTGATTTTACTCCTTTAAGCAAAATCACTCAGGTAACTTTTACCTTTTAACCTTCTCTTCCCTATGGCTCACCTATTTTGTCTAATATCCAGATCTCTCATAAATCACAGATTTGCAAGTAACCTGACACATAAAGCTCATCATTGCTCTACATTACATACTCTCAGCTGCTAGAACTCCTGCATCAGCTTGCCCATGCACAACTTCTAACCCACAAAGTTCTATATAACCCCTCTACCTGCCCTCCTGCATCCTCAGTACTTCATTATTATCTCCCAAATTGCCTTCTGTGCTCTCAAGATAAAAATCTGCTTGAGATATATAAACCAAAAAAAAAAAAAATGATTGGACAAAATCCAAATTTACCCTGCATAGCCAAACTATGGCACACTATCCCAAATTCAATCAGAGCTATATCTAGCCTCCATGTATTTCAGTAGAATTTTTTCACTAATTCATGGCTATGCCCATGTGCATGACCTGCATTCACTATATCAATACATACTTCACATTCTTAGTAATTAATCACTCATCATCCTCTCTATGTATACCTTTTAATACCTGCCCCTTTCTCCATTCTTAGTGGAGACATGTATCAGATATACATATATATATATCTATATCTATATATATATATATATATATATATATATATATATATATATATATATATTTTGTATTTTCTAGCACAATAGACTATACATTTATACTGACTGCCATATTCAATTGCCTTTTTTCTTTTTCTTTTTTTTTATAACATCACCATTGTCTCCTCATGCTTTATTGTATCCTGTGTATTCCACTGTCAAATTATATGTATATATGCTTTTTCTTGATTAAAAATTACACCTATACTACTGTTTTATTTGATGCTGCTTAACGCTCTGCAGCTTTTCTCCCAAGGTTTCCGCTAAAAATGGACACTTATTCCCCAGTCGGACTTTCCTGGTAAACAAATGTCAAAAAATAAATGAACAAATGGTCTCTGTTGTTCACATACAGATGCACATGTACATTCTTGTGGGTATACACATACAGGAATACACACACACACACACACACACACACACACACACACACACACACACACACACACACACACACACACACTTTGGTCCAGTGATGACGCTGTAGATGGAACTATCCACCATATATAAAATATATGTGTGTGATTGTGTGTGTGTTCTTATGTGTCTTTATGTGTCTGTGTCTGTGCGTACATGTAAAGGTGCATGCATATAATGGCAAACATACTACTATCCTGTGTTTTAGTTACCTATATAACACAGGAAGTACAGCCCCACTGCAAAAATATAATGTCTCTTGAATGTATATATTGCATACACTGACCGCAGTACATCCTGGTATGTAATCCTAACATAGCAGGGCTTCATATTGTATGATGATAATCCTGTACTATAAATACCATATCAAATGCAAATGACCTTGTAGTATGCAGGAATATGTCACGTACAGCCGATGTTTATTTACCTTTCGTGATTTTGTTGCTTGTTCTAACATGCTAGCCTACCCAGGTGATCCATGCTATTTTTTGCTATTTCCTCATATGCTGCAGTCATCTTATTCTGTGTTTTCATGCATAACCTATCAGGGCATAAGGTGCATAGTGTTGTTCTAAAGTGCATGCCGCACTCCTGTTTATATTGCCTCCTGCACTTTTTATGTCCTACAAAGAGCACACGCTATAGGAACATAGTGGTTTCTGCAATTAATCTGTTTTAGACCTCCTATGGTTTCTTATGTACTCATGTGGTATAGGTGACATTGTGCTTGAGTGATGTATTCTGCACCCTGTTTAACACTTTACATTCTGTAGCCGCGTGCATGCTATAAAGAAGTAGGAATACTGGGATTTGTTGCTCTACACATTGAATATGTACATGTCTAAGTACCTTTAGCATTACTAAAAAGTAAGGCACACAGTTATACACAGTTGTGTGCATTTTTCATAATCCAAAAGACTCTGAACACCTTGTACATGCTTAAAGTCAGAATCACAGTCCGCCACAATTGTATGCCTTAAGTATAATGTATAAATCTTAAATGTCTTGTACAGAATTAAAAAGCAGGATGTTCAATGCTGCACTGTGGCGTGTTAGCAGTAAAGAGTGACTTGTATACTTTACAATAGTGGAATATCATGCAAACTGTGCTCCTGTGCGCCTTACCTACAGAGAAAAATAATATGCTTTCCATCTCTATATGGGCTTTTGCCTTATTATAACATAAGGCAATTTAAAGAGTATCAGTGGCACACCAGGTAAAAGTCTCACCTTTGGTGGAGAAAGCTGTTGGTTCCATTCCCAAACCAGTTTGATCAGTTGCTGACACTACTATGCAGCATAAGTGGGTGCTGCACTCCTAAGTGTGTTGTACTTCAGATGAGATGTTAAATCAAGGCCCCATCTGCCTGAGTTGGTGATAGCTTAGGTGGATAAAAAACATCCCATAGCACCTAATGAAATGAGAAGGGGTCCTTTATTTAAAAATATACTTAATTTACATTACATGGATACAATTTGCAATACCTAAAATACCACGATTTGCAATTTTTTACAAAAAAATAACTTCAAATTCCTTTCCCTTAAAAAACAATAATCATTTTACATTGTGTGACCCCCAATCTAATTTCCATAACTAAAATCATATTTTTAACATTGCAGCTTAACCCCGCTTTTCATTAATCATAATTTCCTTTACTCTTTGATTCTTAATCAATCATATTATACAAAGCATTTTTTATCAATCATTTTAACATAGTTTCTACTTCAGCTGCATTCATATTTAATTTACTTCAGCTGTATTCATATTTAATTTATTTACCTCTGTAAACCCCTCTAAATAGTTGAAATCTACAATTTTCTTCCATAATACATGTGTAATAGTTTCAAATTCATTACAATGAAGGCAAGTTCTATCTTTTTTTACTTTAGTAAGGCATACTTGCTTTCCCTGGAAGTTTTTGTATAGTCAGTCTCCATAAGAAGTCCTGACACTCCACCATGTCCTTACAACTTACTATTCTTGCTCATATTGCTATCTTTTTATCTTCATGCATCTCTTTCCATGGATATATACAAAATACGGGTCTATATTAGTTTGCCAAAAGTTTTTTTCAGTGAACACCATTCCATCGACCCCTTTTCAGAGAAATTCACTTTTGCAATTCACAGAATTTACCAAGGGCAGGGAAATAATTGCCCCACAGCACAGCAGAACCCATAACTAATGAAATCAAACCCACCCAAGTGGAGGTATTCATCCCCAAACAACCCAAACTATATATACCATCTCTGACATTGCACCACCGTGGGGAAAAGGGCAAATTTGTATAGTTGGCCAACTACTTCCTTGCCCTTAGTAAATTCAGTGAATCACAGAACTGATTTTTGCTGAACAGGGGTTGACAGAAACGCGTTCGCTGAAAGAAACTTTTGGTGAACTAATATAGACGCACAAAATACTTAGCCATAGTATTATTAAACCATTGTTTCCTCTTATTTTCAATGTCATTAAGTTTTGTTTTTCAAAGTGAAAGTTTATCTTGATAAAATTTATTTCATTATTAGGACATATTCTCTTTATTTAAAAAAGTAAAACAATTCATTCACTCTATTTTATACTTAAACCTTAATATATGTGTTAATAGTGTAGCATCATTATCCTTTAAATATTTTAGTACTTTATATAAATGTAAAGATGTATGCACTATTGTTTTTATCAGTCCTAATTCTCCTTCTTCCCTTTTAACTTACAACCACCCCTTTTGACTGGGTTCAGTCTAGATCTTCAAATAAAGGAAACAATGTGTTATACATTTCCTTTTCATATACTAGAGGTATACTGAAACACTTCCTAAATATGCAATTCTTGCACGTAATATTGAATTAATTAAATATATTTTAAATGTTTTTTCATAAATGATAATCTAGTTTCTAAAACACACAAATACTGTGCACTGCTTCTAATTTTTCTTTCCATATCAGTTCTGTATTTTCTTGTTTTCCAAATCTTATTCCCAGTACATTTATACTTGTCTTATTAAATTTAATATCTCCTAACATGCCTCGAAACTCTAATCCTTAACTTTTTTTTTTACTATCCTATCACTTGCATATATTCCCATAAATAGTTTATTACTTTACTCATGCCTTTACTATTTTTTAAGAATATCATCTGCATAACTCATGTTCCCCATTTAACTATCAAGTGTAGATATCACATTCTTCATTAAAAAGACTGCAGATGTCAGATTAATTACTGACATTATAGAGAAACATTGGCAGATTCTTATTACAGATCCTGGAGTGAGAGATTTGGTAGGTGATCATCTTAGATACCTATATAAGAATAAATGCAATTTTAAAAAGAATGCTATGTTACCCAAGGGTTGTTAACCAACAAGAAGTATTTAATTAAGGTACATTTCTTTGTGGTGACTGTAACTATTGTAAATATATTGACACTACTAATACATTTATCCATCTGATACTGGTCATAGTTTCACCTTCATGTCCATGCCAATTGTAAGGATATGCATGTAGTTTACCTTGCCTTCTGTTCTGTCTGTCACTCTTATTACATAGGTAAAACAGACCACATGTTTAAAGAAAGGATAAGAGAACATATATGTAATATTCAAATCAAGTCAATGAATAATGCTTTAGCTAAACATGTTATATCATTAGGACAAGACCATACATTTAAATTTAGGATGATTAATAAGGTTGAACCTACAGTGCGTGAGGGGGATATAAGGAACCTTACTGAAAGTAGGAAAGTTAAATGGATATTAAGAATGAGAGTGGATAACGGGAAAGGCCTTCATGAAAGGGCTTCAATAAGACCTGCCTTGAAATCTAGGTGGCTTAAACTGAGGTAGATTATAATATAATTTAGGTACGCCTATCTATAGGAGGTCTTTAAATAACTACTATATCACTTATATTACCTCTAACATATATATATATATATATATATATATATATACATATATTTTTTTTTTATGTGTGCCCTCCCTTTATTAACAATAATATAAGGCTGTCAAGGTATATAATTTGGATTTACTTTTCTTTTCAGAAGTAGGGTCTTAATTCATGCATTTGTATGTATTTTTCATGTATTTTGTATGTGCAGTATACATTGCTCATAGGTATGGCGAATGTTCCGTTTATGAGTAAACATGTTTTTATAACTTATGTGAGGTTTTTGGGTGATTTTTCCTACTTTTCTGCTTGTTATAATGATTTTTAAAAATGTTTTATTCTAACATCCAGGATTTAGGTTTTGTGTTCTTGTATGCATTTTTATGAGATATTTTTACGTAATATATATATATATATATATATATATATATATATATATATATATATATACATATATATGTATATATGTAATGCACATTTTTATAGATGAGGCATATATTGTTGTGTGAGCATACAAGATTTTCAGTTATGTGCCTGAAATAGTTGATTATGTATGTGCCTATTTTATTTAGTTTATTTCTATGTTTACAATACATTTGATGATTATCTTTTTAAAAATGTTAGCCGTGAGTTAATTGCTTGTATTTGTTTAGATAGTGAATGTTATTTAAATGATTTCATGACCACTATTTTGTCAAAGGTCTGATGAAGCTCTAAGTGAAAGCACTTACCTATCTGTAATAAAATAACTTTTTGCTAGCTCGAAGTGTCATTTGGATTCTACCATAATTCTGTTGCAGTCTTATTATAAGAGATGTCATAGCCTGCCTGTTCGTTGACTGTTCATGATATTTGTTTTTTACATATTGAATTATATTTTTATACATATCTTCTCTTGCTCTTTTTTCACATATGCATAAATTGCAATAATTGTAAAACTCTGATCTTTGCATCTTACATCAAGAATTCTTGTTCTACCCATTACAGCAAATGTAATATTTAGTATTAGTATTGTATGTTTATGTGGACTAATTATCCCTAAACAAGTCTCTCTCCCTAAATTTCAAATTACAGTTTTCCCCACCACACTTCAGTTTGAAGTCTCTTTTTCTTCAATACGAATCTAATGTTTTACAATATAATAATGTCACTATTCTGCTTTTTGCACCACTCAAGGATATCTATTCTTCTTCTTACTAAAGTTTTTAGACTATTAAAATTTAATGCTAAGATTTTGCATGTAATAGTGTAATAGTGTCTTGTTTATAATATATTCATCCTTTCCCTTTCTTTCATCATGTCATCGAATAATTTTTCTTTTTCTCTCTCACTCCCTGTTACCAATAGAATTTATTTTTTATTTAACAAAATTCCATTTCATATCATCATTATCCCTTAACCCTGACCCTTCTTATTCTCCTTTTTTATATTAAATCCTTTGTTCTTTATTTTTTTGTAACTCATGTTCTCTTTTTAAGGTATTTATCTCTTCATGTTCTATTTGTGTGTCATTTACTTCTGTTTCTATCTCTGTATGTTCATTTTCTTGACTCTGTTCTAGTAGTGTCTCTACTATCTCTGTTTCTATCTCACTTACTTTTTCTTCACATTCTATCCCAAAATTTCCCATTTTGTTACATTTATAACATCTTAACTCACAGTTCCTTATATCATGTCCTATCTTTCCACGGAGAAATATTTTTTTCATAATTATTAATCAAATGATCAGTTCTTCCACATAAAAAACACATTTTAAGTTGACCCAAATATTTCACCATACATTTGTCTCTTTCTACATTTATGATAGTTGGAATATGCACAATATTTTCATTTTCAATTTTCAAAACCACAAGACAAACCCATGCCCCAGTTAACAAACCTCTGTTATCATATACATTTGAAATATCTCATCTTTACATACATTTTTTAAATGTCTTTTTAAAGTCACTTTTTCTACTTCAGTACTGAACTGTATATGAATCTTTTTCTCAGTCTCTCTGTAAAATGTTTTGAGCACATATAAATTTCAAGGTGCACACTTTTTCTGTTTGTCATATTCCCCTAGAAAATGTTCCATCATTTGACCAGTCTTAAAAAATAATGTCACAATATGTCTCTTTATCTATATGCATAAATGCTCTTTCCTCACTAGCTTTAACTCTTAACGGTGTAATTACTTCATCCTATACCTTATATCTGTCCAATTCACTGTCTTCTTTTTTCTCAATTTGCACTGTAAAGGGTTTCTTTTTTCTTGTACTTATTTCTTTCTTCTCTTCTTTCCCCATTTCTGGTCCTATACTTACCATCTCTGCATATGATTTTCTCTTTACTGCAGACTCATCTACTTGCTGAACATTCTCCTTTTGCTCCATTTTTACTTTTCGTTTTCTCCCTGCTTCTCCAGCCTGGCACTGCATCTTGAATGGAAGCTGGGAGTGTTACATTAATAAAGCTCTCTCTGTACAACCACTGTAGAGTAGGGTATATATATATATATATATATATATATATATATATATATATATATATATGTATGTGTATATATATATATATATATATATATATATATATATATATATATATATATATATATATATATACACTATATATATTATTTACATATTTACATTATTTACATCTATTTACAAATCCCCATACAATATAACTTTCAATGTAAGCATTCCCCCCACTATTTCTCTACAACCAAAACATTATTTTCTCCAGAGTCTTTGTCAAAGTCCATTTTTGATTGTATTTAGTTTCATTTAGTCTCTTGTTCCATATAGTCCATGAAAGATAAAATGTTACTCTGTCCATTTTCTTCACTTTGTCCTGTTTTTGTGCACCATAATAACCAAATTCTATTATGTCGATATTAATTTGCTCAAATTTTAATAAACGTTTCACCCTATTATGTTTACATATTTCTTTCCAAAAATTAACTCTTTCACATTTCAAAAACACATGCACGGTAGTCTTAAACTCTCCATATATATTACATATTCTAGCTTGCTTTTTCTTGTATTGCATATGTGCCTTAATTGGTAATTTTCTAATAAACAATCTCCATTAAAATCATTAGATTCTTTAATCTTTTTATTATTATATTACCTTATCATTTTGTTTTTTCTTATCCATTTCTAAATCTTTCTATGGATCAATGCAATAAATCGCTTTCATAATATTTATGTACCATTCCTTTCTATTTTTCTCACATATATTCTTTTTTTTATTTTCCATAACACAATTTTGTTTTGGTACTCTTTCATTTCTTTATTCACAGTGATTTTACTTCTGTTTTTCACTTCCATTCATTCCCACAGTTCTTTGTATTTATAATATTGTATCATTTCTATAAAGTTTTTATTTTCCTTCATTATTACTTTTAATACCATATAGGAAATTAAAGATACTGCCTTGCACTATTGGATTTATTAAACCCATGCCTTCCTGCTCTTCTTTCTTATATAGAATCTCTCTCTTGACTGGATTCAGTCTAGAGCCCCTTATAAAAGAAAATATAATTAACATTAGTTCCTATTCATACTTAATAGGAATCATATGGATGTTAGCAACATAAGCTTTTTTCCTAGTACAATGGTTTTCAACAAGTGTGCTTTTTTCTATATGAAAATCTATATGATTTCCAAAACAATAGTCACACATTATCCCATTGTTGGTGTCTGTATTCATTCCTTCCAAATAGTATTCCTAATATAGCTATATATTTTTCATTGAACTCAATATCGCCTATCATACCTTCAAAACCAAATCCTTTATTTTTCTCTTTATTTATACTTAAACCATTTTTTAATTTACACTTAATTTTTCATTTACTTCTTCCATTCATACTTTATTTTTAACAATTAATATAATATCATCCTCATAACTATAGATTATTGGCAATTGCACTTCCTTCATCTTTTGTATCCACTGCTACTTGACATTTTATAAATTTCCTTCACTATTGCATTCATAACTAATGAGAAAAATAACACTAATAGCTGAGTAGCCCTGCTTTGTTCCACATTCTATTTTAATTTCTTCCCCATTCCAGCCATTTGCATTTAGTTTCACATAGGTCCTTTCATAAACAGATTTTAATACTTGTATTTTATGCTTACATTATATGCCTGCAAAATTCCCCATAATGATTTATATTGAATATTATCATAGGCTTTACTTATATCCTCTATCATAACCTTTGTTTCTACATTTTTATTTATGATGTCATCAATTATTTCTTTTATTATCCATAATAACTCTTGACTTCATTTTATTTTTCTTCTAAATACATTTTGGTAATATATTCTATCCTTATTTTGTATCCTTTGTGTAATTATTCTCATAAAAATTATAATCCTTATTATTCAGTATTATAAGTCTCCATTTTTTTATCTCCTCTTTATTTCCTTTTTTAAATATAAATTTTATAACTCCTGCACATGCCTCTTTCTCTTTAATTCCAGTTGTTTCTAACCATTCATTCATAACTTCTGTAAAAATTATTTTTTGCCACTTTTATATTTCTTTATACATACTATATTCAATTTCATCCAGTCCTGTTGCAGAATTCATGTTAATATCTTTTAGAGTATCATTAAATTATTTCATAGTTATTTTGTGTTTTAAATTCTCAGTATCTTTGTTTATAATTTTTCACCTTTATCAATTTGTTCTTAGTTTTCTTCTCTTTTTCTCAGTTAACAAATAATTCCATTACACATTCTTTAATTATTTTAATATTCCCTCTTCTGTCTTATTTGCTTTCCTTCCTTATTTTTACATTCTAAAAACACTTTTTATATTTCTCTTTAAATTTAAGCCACCAAACAGTCCAATTCTCATAAAACTCTTACATATTTATATGATTTTTTCAATAATTCCATAAGTTCTTTTATTTTTCTAAATCTAATTCCTTTTCATTGTAACAGTTTGTTGAATGTCTTTTTGGAGCTTTTCTTCCCAGACCCCCCTCTGAAAATGGACATGTATCCAGTCGGACTATCCCAGTAAACAAATGTAAAATAATAAATAATAATAATATTCATTAATTCTCTTTATTCCTTTTCCTATTCTTATATATTCTTTGTTTACTTGTACTTTAACCCATATAGCCGCATGATCTGAAAATCCAGCAGACATAATTCATTTTTTAACTTTTAAACTATCAGATGTTAAACCATAATCAGGTCTGTCCTAATTTCATTCCTTGTGTAGGTCCAGTGGTTATTCTACCATAAACTTAACTTTCCACTTCTCATAATTTTTTTAACCATTTTAACATCACGATTGCTCTTATTTTTTTCTTAAACTGCAATTAAAATCTCCCACCACTATAATGTCTATATTTACACAAGCATATTCAAGAATATTTTTAAACATTATTTCTCTCTGTCTTTTTGTTACATATGCATATAAAGCTATCATTCTATACACATATTTTTCCATCTGAAGTCTATTACTGTAATTCATCTTAGTTCCATTATGGCTACATCTAATATTGTAATGCTTTCTTAACATAATATACATATAACTGAGCATGTTTCTTTCCCCATGTTCCAAACTACTGCATCATTCCAAAGTTTTTCAGCTTGTATTCTTTCTTCCTCTATTAATAATTTGATATCTTCCAAAACAATAATATGTTCATCTATTGCAGCACACCGTTGTAATATACTTATTCTCCTCTTAAGAATTTTCATACTGTTCACATTTAAAGCTATTTTCAGCTTTTAAGGACAGTTAGTATAATAAAATGTTTATGTCTTTCCTTTCTTATTTTCTCTAAACATATTTATGAATTTTCTTTTCCATTTATAACTTTTTTCCCTATTAAATTCCTTTCATTTCTTACTGTGCACCAGTCATCTTCTTTCTCATGTGTCTCCTCTGTTTCTTTTTCCTTGTTACTTCCTTTAACTTCATGTATAACCTCTTTATCCGTCACATCTTTTTGTACTTTTTCTTGTATAACACATTCTTCTATCTCTTTCTCCTGTATAACTTCATTTTCATTTTCTTGCACATTCACTCCACATTCTAGCCATGGCTGACCAGTATTGCCAAATTGTTTGCACTTTAAATCATATCTTTTTGGATTATGCCATGTTTTACCACATACATAACATATTTTTAATCACATTCACTGATTAAATGATCATTTTTTTCCCACAAAAATAACAAGTCTTTGGTTGACCCCTGTATTTCACAACCCCCTGTTACCAGGAACATTAATAATTCTTGGTACATGCATGACATTATCGTTTCCTATGTTCAGTATTACTCCTCATTCCCATCCCCCAGTCCATAGTCCTCTTTCATCATATATTTTTGTAGTGTCCATTACTTCTTGATGTATAGTTAACAAATGTTCTTTCAGTTTTTTGCTTCAACTTCAGTTCTAAACTGGATCATTATTCTTTTTTTGTTGGTCTGTAAAAACTTGCACCATGTATTCTGACCATGGATAAATATTTTTTTTTGTTCATATGCACCCAAAATATTTTCCATGCCACACCAAGTCTCATATATCAAGTCACAAAAAGTGTCTTTATTAATTAAAATAAATGCTCTCACCACTTTTGCTTTGACACCCAGAAGTACTATGCATACCTCTCAACCTCTTAGAGATAGAAATCTGGACAAAGCCCTACAAAACAGGGGGAAAAAGGCCCAAACATTAGGGACAGATTTTAAATATTGATCTTATAAAACTAGAACATTGTTAGAATAACAGGGTTTGTGTTAGCATGCATGTTCTGAATGATTTGGCATCTGAAATTCAAATATGTGCCATTATTTAGTGGCTTCCATCCCTGGATCATCTAATTGGTTTGCCAGAAAGTCACAAATTTTATGAGGAACAGACAAAAAATAAGAGGCAAGAATCTGGACATTCTGCAAAAATCTGGACAGTAGAGAGGTATGGTGCTATGACAGAGTCCCAAACCTCATACCTGTCCGAACTTTCTTCTTTCTACTGCTCACACATACAGTATACTTCTTTTTTGCTTCTTTTATTTCTTCTTTCTTCTTTGTTTCTTCTCCAGCAGTTTATGCATAAGTTTTTGTCTCTGGAACTTTTTCTGATGCAGTCTCTTTTTTTCCTTTTTCTTCTATTTTTCCATGATGTCACTCCATGAAACTGCTGCTCCACTTTCTGGCTCACTTTGGTTTACTATTTCCTCCACATAATCATCCCACAACCCCCCGCCCAACTGGATAGATGTAATTATACATTTTTCAGAGGTACCCCCTAGTGGGACTAACCTGGTCAACAAATTAAATTATTAAGACACTCTCTTGCAATGGTGTTTACTAAAGAAGCACTAATCAAGTACCAATTAAATTCACTGCTGTATGCACCAGACCACACACCCTCTACAACTAGTGTTGGATAAACTGTCCACATCACTAATCAAATCGAGCCCTAGTATGATGCATACAGACAGATGTACTGTCACAAATTATTTTGGCTTATGATTACCTTTATCCAAATGCCATCAAATTGCCCAAGTCTTATATCATGTTTGGTAAGAGCAGCACAAAATGCTGCAAATGTCATGTGTCATCAGTTCTAGCAAGTGTCAGAGAATTCTAGCAGTTGGACATTCTAAGCATCAAAAAGAAACATACCAGACATCTCATAAGCCTTGAAAATCTAGATATGCAGCCGTTTTGACTATACATGAGATAGCATGCAAAAACATACTTTTTTCCTATCAAAACTGGTGGGAGCTCAACAACTGGTGGATTTAAATTATTACTAGCACAGACAGGTATCATATATGCAATCAGAGATAATATGTATGTATATCCCAGACATTCTGGATATTAAGATATATTAAATATTAATTATTTTCAAAGAATAAATGAAATGGCTGAGACAAATGTGCAATGGTATTTCACTAAAACATACATTAAGTTGCATTACGTTTAATTAATATTGTTTTGCATAAAAAATGTTTAACATTTTCAAATAAATCCTGAAATATATCAATTGTTTAAAATACATGCATTTTCATTTGATGAAAGTGTAACAGAAATATTAAAAACTGAAACTGTTACAATGTTCTCAGATTTGTACAATCTGCAGCACCTTCAGCTCAGAAAATACATTATCTCATTTGAATGTTATCTTTTTATGTGGACTCTACCTCTACACCAGAGTTAAGAAACTGAAAATACAAAAAGCATCATCTAAAGTTAAGGGTCATTTTACTTTGTGAAACCGTTAACATTTTGCTTTTCAAGTGAGCACAAGTGAATTGCATTCCAGAAAATAGTTCATGTTAAAAGTTCTTTACCTGAGAAATTGTGCAAGTGTTGTTTGGACTTAAAAGTCAAAGATAGGTATAAAATCACACATATCTTTGGATAGGAAATTAAGGGTGAGATTCCTTAAAGCTTGTGGAATCTGGCACATTATGCCGATGTCAGTGTGAAACTTGCGGATAACACTTTAATATGTCAATGTACGACAAGAAATTCAAAATAGATCAGCAAACAATGGAGTATTGCAATATCAATGGTGCACTACAGAAATGTGTAAGTAATCAGGAATTAATCAGAAATGGTTGTTTAATCACTTTGTACAGTGCCAATGTTACATAAGGTGATCACAATTCAAGAATTCTGTTAGTCGTATAGCAATATATATATATATATATATATATATATATATATATATATATATATATATATATATATATATATAAAACAAAATCTGTACAGAAAGGTGAAGGACAGCTACAGAATGTAATTTACTCCATTATGATCACAGAAAAAAATAACCATTAAAAATGCCAGGTATCCCAATGTAAGCCACATGGTATTTGTAACATAAAATTGCAGGAGTAGAAACAGTAATCTCTTGAACAACTACGGATATTTCTTTTATGTCATCCACTAACTTAAAATACATGCTTCAAAGCTGCAAGACTATTTATATATGTATGTCTATATATATATATATATATATATATATATATATATATATATATAGATATATATAGATATATATATATATATATATATATAGATATATATATATATATATGTGTGTGTGTAAATATATATATATATATATACATATATATATATATATATATATGTATATATTGATATATATATATATGTATATATATTGACATCACTCTTTCCAGTAAATTCAGAGACAACTACATATATCTACATAATGCATGTATCATTAAACTATATCCGTTTGGACTTACAGATTCTGAGAGAATCCATATTTTTTCTAATAAAAAAATAAAAGCAAAGGGCAATTATGGCAATATCATCATAGCTAACATTTGCTAAGAATGGATTTAGGGCTTGTGTGGGGAACACAAGTAACGCACACACCCAAGGAAATTGAGAAATAGAAAAGAAGATGTGTGATAAGGGTGAAGAAGAGGGACACCCATGAGGATGCTGAAACTGGAAAATCTGAGGGAAAGTCAAAGGGGTATGTGCAATTTTTTTTTTTTTTTTTTTGGTGGGAATAGGCACCATTTTTTTAAGAACAGAAGGAGAGATAAACATTGGGAAAGAGGAGGAGAAGGTCATCACAACAGGTTTACCCATACAACAAATAACACAACACAAGACAGACAAAGGTTGGGAAAAAAACAGTAAGGACAGATACGTTACAGAGATAGCAAACACACTGCACGATTCGGGCAATAGAAAATTGAAATACATGGTGGGGATGCATTCCAGCCACAGTGAAATGTAAGCAATATACTTACTTAGGCGCTATCATGGTACGAAATGTCAAAACTGTGTGACAGTCATACTTGGACATGTATTACCAATGGTAGATGCGTATTCCAGGGGACTAAAGTAGGATTATAGCACATGTTTTATAAACATACACATATCCAATTATTTCATCAGCAGTGCATGTGTAAGCCATGCAACATCACAGATGAACAAATGTAAGTCTAACAATGGTAGATAATTCCACCAGAGGACAGTACCAAACTTATAACCACACATGTGAAAGGCAAACAACCAAGCACAGTGTCAAACAGAAGTTCTGCAGAAAAGCAACAAACACTGCTCATACACCAGTAAGTTTACACAACCCAAGCAAATATGAGATAGAATGTGTATATGTTAAACACATATACCATGTCAAAGGCAATGCAGAGGTGTAGATGTGCATATATGTCTGTCAGTGAATAAATGGAATGTATATGAAATCAATTTTGATGCACATACATACGCCAATGACATTAAATAATATGTTCAAAAATGTAACAGTTCAACAAACTAAATATAGTAGGTTGTGCACATGGATGAGAAAAATCTATACTGGGTGACACACAAGTATAATGAGAACAAGGATGTATTGCAAGAATTAGCGAGCAACTTGTGTACACGTGTCCTGCATTGTACCATACCTCATGCATGCGGCACATGTTCACTGTGCCAAACTAATGCCTGGCAATTGTAAGTAGTTCTAACAATGGCAAACATACCTGCAAAAAATAATATTGAAATATGAAGGTGGAAGGAAGGTGGACAAACTGGACCCACATCAGGGTAAAGCAGGAAAAGGTAAGTTGATATAATGCAAATCCATGTGTACAGCACAGAGGCTGCTGTAGGAGCCATATAGACATATATTTCACCAAATGGAAAATGCATGTCAAATAGTCAGATGGATTGCTGATGTCCACTGAACTGGATATGTATAAACACACGGACACAGCAATGCGCAATCATGTCACATCAACATTCATAGGTAAGTAAGCTAAAAATCAAAGGCATGTACAAATAAACTGTCATGTAAATGTCAAATAAAGAAATTCAGGTGTATGCCAATCACCCTGGTCATTACAGAGCAGAGGACACATCTGTGAGTATCATTACAGCACACCAGTTGTAAATTACTGAATGATCATGTCAAAGGTACATTTGTTTGCCAGTATGTGTCCGACTATGTGCACACACATGTACAGTCATTTAATGTGTACAACTATTTATGGAAGGTGTACACTGATGTCACTATGTAATGGATGTGGAAATGTTACACAGAACAAACATGGTGTAATGTAACATGAAAGGTGTTATCTATAACATTGTGTAGAGATTAATGTTACATTGCAGTTTGATACAGTCAAAAAAAAAGCAATGCACACAGACAGAATATACCTGTATATGATCCCACATAACATCAGTATTGCCAAATCATGACGCATACCACATCATGATAATGGGACACCATGACAAATGTGATCTAAAAACCATATGAAGTGACATGTCTGTATGTTGCACATACCTCATATGGCAAAACAGAAATTCAAGGCATATCACGCCATTAGTGACTGAGTACAACATATGTTGTCTGTCAGTCACCCCAGTAACACGTGATTACAAGCTACCTTTTGCAATACTATCTGCAGGTTAACTGCCACAATGCATGGACAGTTGAATGCATGTGGAAAGTGTAATGTGTTAATGTGTGTCTGTGTGTCACGCACACATTCAAACCAAAGTAAATGTCACATGACACTAACACTTAAATATGACATATACATGACATGCATGCTTATACAGTACTATCAATAAAATGGCAATCATTATGTTGGCAGCATAATACAAGCGGAGCACACAGACAATAGTTATGGACCAGAAGGACCAGGCTGATGGGGGTCAGACTCATGAATGATATCACGAGCTATCACCCTGAATGTAACCCTCATAGTCCGTGCCATATCCTCAAAGAAGGACCACACCATGTAACACACTGGTCATGACCTCCCAGATCTCCTTAAGATAAGTGTCTCTACACAGTCATGTTGACATCTCTTCCAGGGTGCAGGCAGGATGGCTTGGGCAGGGGTGGTTCCAGGTTACTTAACATTGTCATCATCATCATCATCATCGCCATCATCCTTGAAGAATCTGGCAATGGTCTTGCATGTGCTCATCATTGTCTTCAGATTGGAGAATGTCCATGGGTTCCATGTTCTGTAAAGTGTAGTTGCAAAACACAACAGAAAAGAAAAGCAAATGTCTATCACATAGGACAGTCCCATGAATATCATAGTACAACACAATATGCTTATGATGTCAGTTTACATATAGACTGACACAAGTCCATTATGGACAGAGTTACCTATGTTCCTGTATGTCATAGTCCTAAAAAGGATAACTGTATTCTTTTCTGAACAATTCTATATTCATACACACACACACACACACACACACACACACACACACACACACACACACACACACACACACACACACACACACACACACACACACTTTGAGCAGCCACAAAGTGTAATTGTTAAAATGAGAAGAAAGTGATCTGATAATATTGTGGACAATAGGCAAGTCATATGACAAACATCTGAGATAGACAGCATGATATTTGGCTGAGCACATATTAATATAATGAGTACAACACTGAAAACAATGTGATATGTTCAATCAATACAATTGTTGACATATGAGAATCTAATATATCTGTTACTAACAGTAGTGTACGTGTACAATTGCATGCCTTATCTGCCAAAACAATTAGCAATCAGCAGCCTGAAAAATCAAAACATTGTGAATATGCTTGCTGATAGTGAACTGCTACACTCAAATGGGTATTTGCTCAAGTGTCAGTCAACCTAGGCTATAACTGTGTTTCTACAAAAAAAAAAAAAAAAAAAAGACAGTCTGAGATGGATGCAATACCAACATTGACCTGCAGAGAGTGCTGGATATAAACTGCTGCAATCAAATGGGTATCTGATCATGTGTCAGTCAACCTAGCCTATAACTGTGTTTCTACAAAAACACGCAAGGTGGTTGGAGATGGATGCAATACCAATGTCAACCTGCAGGGTGTGCTGAATATTAACTACTGCAATCAAATGAGTTTCTGCTCAAGTGTCAGTCAACCTATGCTATAACTGTGTTTCCATAAAAGCAACCAAGGTGTCCGAGTAATAGGTTCATAGGTAGGTACTAGGCTATCGGTCCACGGGCCTAAATAAGCCTAGCTAAAAAGGTTCACTGGCTTACGCCACCCAAGAAAGTTATTTTCCTGTGCCACTGTCGAGCAGAGACACAGAAGTGATTCCTGGGGTGTATTTCCTATTTCCCATCCACTCTTCAAGATTTTTCTTGAAGAGTGCTAATGAAGAACTTTGCTTGACATAGATGGGTAGCCTGTTCCAGAGTATGGGAAGTCTCTGGGACAGGAATCTATCTCTCCAGCATGTCCTGTTTATTGTGGTGTCAAGGTTTAGGTCCTTAGAGTTTGTAGCTGGGAAGGATTGGGATTTCTTTAGGTGTAGCATGTCCAACAGCTCTGCGTTTGACATAGCTTTATATATTAGGCAGAGATCACCTTGCTGTAAGCGATATGATATGGAGTAAAGCTGGAGTTTTTTGAGACGGTCAGTGTAGAGCATTTGTTTGAGGCCAGTAATCCTCTATGTGAGGTACTTCTGTGGCCTTTCCAGCTGCTGCAGATGTCTTGTAAGGTACATTCCAAAAGCGGTGTTGTACTCTATAATGGGTCTAATGAGTGTCGAGTAGAGGGGGAAAATGACCTCTTTTTTTTCCTGAATGAGAACCCTTTTATGATGAGGTGTGCCACATAGAAGGATTTCCTAACTATTGTGGTGATGTGACTATCAAAGGAGAGACTACTGTCCACCTGGGTCCCAAGATCTCTTATCACACATTCAGTGTTAAGTAGATTACTGCCTATGTGGCAGTTCATGGGTACAGAGTTTTTACCAAAGGGGATGACACTACACTTTTTGGCATTGAGCTTGAGGCCATGGCTCTGACACCAGGCATCTGTATCAGCGAGGCCCTTCTGTAGGATGTCCATATCATTTGGGGACTTGAATATGGCTCCTAGTTTGCAGTCATCTGCAAACTTCGTTAGCCAGAGGCCGTCTGTGTTAGCTTGTACTTCAGAGAAGTAGATACCAAACAGGAGAGGTCCCAGGATGGAACCCTGTGGTACTCCACTTGTCACTACTTTGAGGTCAGATTTGGAGTCTGCAACTTTTACAGTGTGGGGTCTGTCAGTGAGCCAGTTGGTAACCCATCTTGTGACGTAGGGCTTTATACCTAGTTTAGTCAGTTTAGCTATAATTCCAGAATGGGAATGGTGTTGAAAGCCTTGGCGAGGTCAAGATAGGCTGTGTGAACCACCTTACTCTCATCTACAGGTTTGGTGACTGCCTCATAGAAGTTGATCAGGTTCAAGAGGCATGATCTGCCTTTCACAAACGCGAACTGGGTAGGATCCAGAGTTTGGAGGTTACTGATGTCTTTGTTTATGAGTTCCATGATGATACGTTCCATGGCCTTGCAGACCAGGCTCGTCAGACTAATAGTTCAATAGTTCCTGGGATCAGTGGTGGCTCCCCCTTTGTGGAGTGGGATAACTGTTGCTGTGCACCATTCAGTGGGCACAAAGCCTGATGTGAGGCTATTATTGAACATGGTGCTTAATTGGGGAGCCAGTTCATTCTGAAGTTCATGAAAAACGCAGACTGGGATGTTGTATGGTCCCATGGATACTGTGTTTTTGGCTTTAGAGAGTGCAGCTTTTACCTGTATAGTTGTGATTACAGGGACTCTGCATTCTTCCTGTATAGATATGGGCCATTTAGGGGGCAAGGGGAGGTAAAGTTAGCACTGAACCTATCTGCCAGGATGTTGGCAATATCAGTTGGTTCTGTAATTTTCATGCCAGTGTGCTGTAACTCAGAGCAGATCTGGGTGTTGCCATCGAGATTCTTTACATAGCTATATAATGCTTTGTGGTTTTCCTTAGAATTAGTAGCAATTTTGTTTTTGTAGCTAGCTTTGGAGGATCTTATAAGGGATCTCAGCTTCTTACTGAGGCTGACCAGGGAGCTCCTCCACTCATGTGATTTTACTCTCTTTTGCAACAGTTTCTTCCTTCTGTTAACAGTTTGTTTATGGCAGGGGACCACCAAATTGGCTTTCTTTTTTTGGAGGATAGTGTCTTGGTTCTGTTTGGGATAGCACAATCCATGCACTCGTGCAAGTGCTTATATAGTACATTTGTGTAGGATTCTGCAGTTGTAAATGTATTGTCCATCTGCATGGATGTCATGAAGTTCACTACTTCTATCTTAAGAAGCATGAATTTGGCTTTGGAGAAATTTTTTACTGTGGTTTCCTTAATGGGGGGTGGGGGCGGGATGTGGATATCAAGGGTGATTAGCTTATGGTCAGATTGGACCAATGAGGAGTTGACTTCAGGTTTGGAACACCGGTCACTCATGTTGGTAATGACTAGGTCTAGGATATTGTTTCCCCTGGTGGGGGTGTGGATAATTTGATCCAGGGCATTGGGTTTATGAATTCCAGAAAGCATTGCGCTAAGGAATTGGTACACGAGTAGTTTTCCTAGTTACAGGCCAACACTAAGGGACTCTGGCTAACAATATTCACAGATGACTGCAAACTGGGAGCCATTATTGAATCCCCAAATGATGTGGATATTCTACAAAAGGGCCTTACAACAACAGATGCCTGGTGCCAGAGCCATGGGCTCAAGCTTAATGCCAAGAAATGTATAGTTATTCCCTTTGGAAAAAAACATGTACCCATGAATTACCACATAGGTGGCATTACACTAAACATCGAAAGTGTGATGAGAGACTTAGGGAAACAGGTGGACAGTGGTCTCACGTTCGATAACCACATCACCACAACAGTCAGGAAATCCTTCTATGTGGCACACCTCATCACTAAGGGCTTTTCATCCAGAAAAAGGAGGTCATTGTCCCACTATACTCATCCCTCATTAGACCCATTATAGAGTATAATGCCCCGTTTGGTATGCACCTCACAGGACACCTGCAACAGCTGGAAAGGCCACAGAAATACCTCACTAAAAGAATCACAGGCCTAAAGCAGATGCCATATGCTGACTGTCTAAAAAAACGCCAGCTATACTCTGTGGCATATTGTCTACTCAGAGGCGATCTCTGTTTAACATACAAGGCCATGTCAAACCCTGAGCTGTTGGACATGCTCCACTTAAAAAAATCCCAATCCCTCAGAGCCACACACTCCAGGGATCTAAACCTTGTCAACACAATGAACAAAACATGCTGGAGGGATAGGTTGCTGGCCATGAGACTCCCCATACTCTGGAATAGACTGCCCATACATGTCAAGCAGAGCACCTCATTGGCCCTCTTCAAAAGGAACCTTGATGATCGGATGAGAGATAGAAAATTCACCCCGGGTATCATGTCAGTTGCCCTGCTAGACAGGGGTCCAGAGAAGTAAATATTGTGGGAAGAAATATCCAAGGAATTGTTATGGCTAGGCTTGTATAGGCCCTAGGGCCGATAGCCTAGTACCAACCTATGAACCTATGAACCTATAATGGTGGGGTAGTTGAAGTCACCCATTATTAGTGTGTTTGGTTGAACCCTAATATTTTTCAATACATCAAGAAAAGAAGAGTGGGATTCCTGGGGCATGGTGGGGGATCTGTTGCAAGCTACAGTTTGGATTGCAGTTTTGCCCAGAGTTAGTTGCACTTGGATAACATCTGATGCATTATGCTGAGCAATGAACCTGGAGGTGTGGATATCCTTAATGAATATAGACACACCTCCACCTTTGGTGTTTCGGTCCAGGTTACATGGCCGAAAAATGTGGTATGAGTTATAGCCTGGTAGTGCAGGGGTGCTCTCTGGAGCCTTGAACCAGGTCTTTGTCACTGCACAGATATCGATGTTCTCCATTTTAAGGAGTGCCTCAAGTGAGTGCATTTTGAGATTGAGACTTCTAGAATTGAGTAGCATTACCCTCAGTTTTTGCTTGCCTATTCCTCTTACAGTGGTGAATTTGTCATTTGAACCTTGCCTAAAAAAGGCACTATAGGGGCAGCAAGAGCCTTAGCCAGTATCCGGAATACCAGGGGCGACAGGTGCAGGCCATCTGTGGCAAAGCATTGTGGTCTGTCAACCATGTCATCCCAAGCAGACAGATACTGCATCCCCTTAGAATGACACCAGAAGCTTAGCCAATTGTTGAAGTCAATCATTTTGTCGTTGTACTGTGGTATAATTCTGGGTGATGGCAGAATGCTACTCAGGGCTAGGGTCATACCTGCCTGGGCTACAAGATTGGAGAGCTCTTCCGTGTCTCTTTTCATGTAGTCCAGGGAGGTACATCTCAGGTCATTCACACCAACATGGACAATGACAGAGTCATATTTGTACTTGTTGTGGAGTGACCTGAGTGTGTGGGTTATATGGCGGATCCTGGCAACTGACAGGCAGCTGACAGTAACCTTCTCCTTGTTTAGCCTGGTGAGTGGGACGTCAGTGTGCCTGACTATAGATTCACCTATGACTAGTATGTGGGGTACGTTGTTTTGCCTTATTGGCTGTGGTTGAGTGGCATACTGAGTCTGTGGGCTATGTGTCATTTGGGTTGTGTTGGGGATGGAGGTTGCTTGTGTTTCTGCTTTGGAGGCCTCTGTTGCTAAGACAGATTATTATTGAGAGCCTCCACAAATGTTTTTGTGTTACTATGTGTGGATTTTGGTGGTGTAGATTTAGTGAGACTATGTGATGAGTGTGGTGTGGTGCAAATGTTTACCTTCTCCACATGCCTGTCAAGTTCAGTCTTGGTTGGAGAGAGCTTTACCTCCAGTTTGGCTAGATAAGCGCATCTCTCACAGGTTGTAGTGTTAGGTAGTAGGAGGAGAGGGTTGTCTGTGTACATGAGAAAATTTTTACATTGCCTCAAGATGCCCAGATTCATCAGATAGACAGGAAAGAACACTGGGAGCTGACACTAGGACATGCCTGAATAAAAAACTATTTTCCTCTAGATAAGTGAGGAAAGTGAGTACAAGAGCTTTTTTTCTCTAAGCAAGTGAGAAAAGTAAGTACAAAAACTGTTTTCCTCTAGGTAATGAGTAAGGTTGAGTGCAATAGTAATTAGTAGCTTATTTAGTGCTAACAAGTTCTGAACAAGTGCTGAGCACGAATAAGCAAATTCAAGTTCTAAAACTAAGAATCTGTATCTGCACTAGACGAGTTACAGAACAGAAACAAGTGCAAATGCAGGCTTTCAAATCAGAAAGTTGAGAGAGATGAAAGGAATTGCCCAAATGGCCAAAAACTACAATTTCTGGGCCACAACCACTCCTTATGTGGTAGACATGTTACCTAGTGCTTACCACTCCCACTGATAAGCTAAAAGGCTTCTTTCCAACACAGAAAGGCTTGGGGGGCTCAGAAGCTTACATACAGTCCTGGATACAGCAAATCTGTATTTGGAACACTATTTAGAGGAAAGGAAGGAAACAGGCTTACAGTTTTTTTACAGAAAAGTAGCTAAAACAGTAGTAAAAACAATTCACATGCCGTGCAAGCTAGCACACTTGAGTATGTAGCAATATTAGACCAAACAGTTTAAAAAATGCAACTAAATTAAAAAGGACTAAAAGCAAGTGCAGGAAGAGTTTATTAGGTAGAATGTGGTAAAGGGATGGGACTGGGGGAGTGTGCCAGATCAAATCTACACTGGAGCGGGCAACTACAGAAGCCACCAAATTTAAAATAAAAGCCAGAAATAGGGAGAGTGGGAGAGACAAAACAGTTTAAACAGAGGTCTAAGCAACAATTAACAGTACAAGCTTTAAAATGAAAAAAATATACTCAGCTCAGTATATTTGCAAATAAATTGGAAGGCAGCCTCTCAGAACACAGGTTCCAGCAATTAAATACAGGCTTTTACTAACAGGTCTAATTTTATGCAAGTGATCCTTGAGTTAGATAACACACAAGCTGTAAAAAACAGTTATACTAACTGAAGACATGGCAGAAAAAATAGGGAGATGAGGAAAACAGTTTCACCAGAGATCTAAGCAACAATTAACAGTACAAACTTTAAAACCATAAAAATATACTCAGCCCTGTATATTTGCAGATAGATTGGAAGGCAGTCTCTTAGAACTCAGGTTCCCGCAATGAAATGCAAGCTGTTATTTTACGCAAGTGATCCTTGAGTTAGATAAAACACAAGCTGTAAAAAACAGTTATATCAACTGAAGACATGGCATAAAATATGGGGAGGTGGGGAAAGCAGTTTCAACAAAGATCTAAGCAACAGTTAACAGGACAAACTCTAAAAACCAAAAAAAAAAATACTCAGCTCTGTATATTTGCAGACAGATTGGAAGGCAATCTCTCAGAACAGAGGTTCCAGCAATTAAATGCAGGCTGTTACTAACAGGTGAAATTTTATGCACGTGATCCTTGATGTACATAACATACAAGCTGTAAAAAACAGTTATACTAACTGAAGACACAGCAAAAAAATAGGGGGAGGTGGAGAAAACAGTTTCAACAAAGATCTAAGCAACAATTAACAGTATAAACTATAAAACAAAAAAAATATACTCTGCTCTGAATATTTGCAGATAGATTGGAAGGCAGTCTCTCAGAACACAGGTTCCAGCAATTAAATGATGACTGTTACTAACAGGTCTAATTTAATGCAAGTAATCCTTGAGTTAGATAACACACAATCTGTAAAAAACAGTTATACCAACTGAAGACACAGCAAAAAATAGTGGGAGGTGGAGAAAACAGTTCCAACAGAGATCTAAGAAGCAATTAGCAGTACAAACTCTAATAACCACAACAATATATTCAGCTCTGTATATTTGCAGAGAGATTGGAAGGAAGTCTCTCAAAATACAGGTTCAAGCAATTAAATGCAGGCTGTTATTAGCAGGTCTAACTTTATGCAAGTGATTCTTGAGTTAGATAACACACAAGCTGTAAAAAACAGTTATACCAACTGAAGACATGGCAGAAAATAGGGAGAGGTGGGGAAAACAGTTTCATCAGTGATCTAAGCAACAATTAACAGCACCAACTCTAAAATAAAAAATATATATATACTAAGCTCTTTATATTTGCAGAGAGAATGGAAGGCAGTCTCTCAGAACACAGGTTCCAGCAATTAAATGCAGGGTGTTGCTAACAGGTCTAATTTTATGCAAGTGATCCTTGAGTTAGATAACACACAAGCTATAAAAAATAGTTATACCAACTGAAGACATGGCTGAAAATAGGGGGAGGTGTGGAAAATAGTTTGAACAGATATCTAAGCAACAATTAACAATACAAATGCTAAAACCAAAAAATATACTCAGCTCTGTATATTTGCAGATAGATTGGAAGGCAGTCTCTCAGAACACAAGTTCCAGCAGATAAAGAAAGTCTGTTACTAACAGGTCTAATTTTATGCAAGTGATCCTTGTGTTAGATAACACACAAGCTGCAAAAAACAGTTATACTAACTGAAGACATGGCAGAAAATAGGGCGAGGTGGGGAAAACAGTTTCATCAGTGATCTAAGCAACAATTAACAGTACAAACTCTAAAACCAAAAAAATATACTCAGCTCTGTATATTTGCAGAAGGATTGGAAGGCAGTCTCTCAGAACAAAGGTTCCAGCAATTAAATGCAGGCTGTTACTAACAGGTCTTATTTTATGCAAGTGATCGTTGAGTTAGATAAAACACAAGCTGTAAAAAACAGTTATACCAACTGAAGACACAGCAGAAAATAGGGGGGTGGTGGGGAAAACAGTTTCAACAGAGATCTGAGCAACAATTAACAGTACAAACTCTAAAACCAAAAAATATACTCAGCTCTGTATATTTGGAGAAAGATTGGAAGGCAGTCTCTCAGAACAAAGGTTCCAGCAATTAAATGCAGGCTCTTACTAACAGGTCTAATTTTATGGTTGTGTTCCTTGAGTTAGATAACACACAAGCTGTAAAAAACAATTATACCAACTGAAGACATGGCAGAAAATAGGGGGAGGTGGTGAAAAAAGTTTCAAAAGAGATCAAAGCAACAATTAACAGTACAAACTCTAAAACCAAACAAATATACTCAGCTCTGTATATTTGCGGATAGATTGGAAGGCAGTCTTTCAGAACACAGGTTCCAGAATTTAAATACAGGCTCTTACTAACATGTCTAATTTTATGCAAATGATCCTTGAGTAAGATAACACACAAGCTGTAAAAAATAGTTATACCAACTGAAGACATGGCTGAAAATAGTGGGAGGGGGGAAAATAGTTTGAACAGAGATCTAAGCAACAATTAAAAGTACAAACTCTAAAACCAAAAAATATACTCAGCTCTGTATATTTGCAGATAGATTGGAAGGCAGTCTCTCAGAACACAAGTTCCAGCAGATAAAGAAAGGATGTTACTAACAGGTCTAATTTTATGCAAGTGATCCTTGAGTTAGATAACACACAAGCTCTAAAAAACAGTTGTACTAACTGAAGACATAGCAGAAAATAAGGTGATGTAGGGAAAACAGTTTCAACAGAGATCTCAGCACCAATTAACAGTACAAACTCTAAAATAAAAAAAAATACTCAGCTCCGTATATTTGCAGATAGATTGGAATGCAGTCTTTTAGAACACAGGTTCCAGAAATTATCTGCAGTCTGTTACTAACAGGTCTAATTTTATGCAAGTTATCCTTGAGTTAGATAAAACACAAGCTGTAAAAAACAGTTATACTAACTGAATACACGGCAGAAAATAGGGGGAGGTGGGGAAAACAATTTCAACAGAGATCTAGGCAACAATTAACAGTACAAACTCTAAAACCAAACAAAATATACTCGGCTCTGTATATTTGCAGATAGATTGGAAGGCAGTCTCTCAGAACACAGGTTCCAGCAATAAAATGCAGGCTGTTACTAACAGGTCTAATTTTATGCAAGTGTTCCTTGGGTTAGATAACACACAAGGTGTAAAAAACAGTTATACCAACTGAAAACATGGCAGAAAAAAGGGGAGATGGGGGAAAACAGTTCCAACAGAGATCTAAGCAACACTTAACAGGACAAACACTAAAACCAAAAAAAAAAATTACTCAGCTCTGTATATTTGCAGATAGATAGGAAGGCAGTCTCTCAGAACATAAGTTCCAGCAATTAAATGCAGGCTGTTACTAACAGGTCTAATTTTATGCAAGTGATCTTTGAGTTAGATAATACACAAGCTGTAAAAAAACAGTTATACTAACAGAAGATATGGCAGAAAATAGGGGAAGGGGGGAAAACAGTTTCAACAGAGATCTAAGCAACAAATAAAAGCACCAACTCTAAAATAAAAAAAATATATATACTAAGCTCTTTATATTTGCAGAGAGAATGGAAGGCAGTCTCTCAGAACACAGGTTCCACAAATTAAATGCAGGCTGTTACTAACAGGTCCAATTTTATGCAAGTGATCCTTGAGTTAGATAACACACAAGCTGTAATAAACAGTTATACCAACTGAAGATATGGCAGAAAATAGGGGAGGGGGAAATCAGTTTCAACAGAGATCAAAGCAACAATTAACAGTACAAACTCTAAAATCAAAAAAATGTACTCAGCTCTGTATATTTGCAGATAGATTAGAAGGCAGTCTCTCAGAACACAGGTTCCAGCAATTAAATTCCGAGTGTTACTAATAGATCTCATTTTATGTAAGTGATCCTTGAGTTAGTTAACACACAAGCTGTAAAAATCAGTTATACCAACTAAAGACATGCCAGAAAATAGGGAGAGGTGGGGAAAACAGTTTCAACACAGATCTAAGCAACAATTAACAGTACAATCTCTAAAACCAAGAAAATAAACTCAGCTCTGTATATTTGCAGATGGATTGGAAGACAATCTCTCGGAACAGAGGTTCCAGCAATTAAATGCAGGCTGTTACTAACAGGACTAATTTTATGCAAGTGATCCTTGAGTTAGATAACACACAAGCTGTAAAAACAGTTATACTAACTGAAGATATGGCAGAAAATAGGGGAAGGAGGGAAAGCAGTTTCAACAGAGATCTAAGCAACAATTAACAGCACAAAGTCTAAAAATAAAAAATATGCTCAGCTCTGTATATTTGCAGATAGATTGGAATGCAGTCTCTCAAAACACAGGTTCCAGCAATTAAATGCAGGCTGTTATTAACAGGTCTAATTTTATGCAAGTGATCCTTGAATTAGATAACATACATGCTGTAAAAAACAGTTATACCAACTGATGACATGGCAGAAAATAGGGGGAGGTGGGAAAAACAGTTCCAACAGAGATCTAGGCAACAATTAACAATAGAAACTCTAAAACCAAACAAAATATACTCAGCTCTGTATATTTGCAGATAGATTGGAATGCAGTCTCTCAAAACACAGGTTCCAGCAATTAAATGCAGGCTGTTATTAACAGGTCTAATTTTATGCAATTGATCCTTGAATTAGATAACATACATGCTGTAAAAAACAGTTATACCAACTGATGACATGGCAGAAAATAGGGGGAGGTGGGAAAAACAATTTCAACAGAGATTTAAATAACAATTAACAGTACAAACTTTAAAACCAAAAATATATACTCAGCTCTGAATATTTGCAAGTAGATTGGAAGTCATTCTTTCAGAACACAGGTTCCAGCAATTAAATGCAGGTTGTTACTAACAGGTCTAATTTTATGCAAGTGATCCTTGAGTTAGATAACACACAAGTTGTAAAAACCAGTTGTACTAACTGAAGACACGGCAGAAAATAAGGTGATGTGGGGAAGACAGTTTCAACAGAGATATCAGCACCAATTAACAGTACAAACTCTAAAATAAAAAAAAAAATACTCAGCTCTGTATATTTGCAGATAGATTGGAATGCAGTCTTTTAGAACACAGGTTCCAGCAATTAAATTCAGGTTGTTACTAACAGGTCTAATTTTATGCAAAGTGGTGATCCTTGAGTTAGATAACACACAAACTGTAAAAAACAGTTATACTAACTGAAGACATGGCAGAAAATAGGGGGAGGTGGGAAAAACAGTTCCAACAGAGATCTAGGCAACAATTAACAATAGAAACTCTAAAACCAAACAAAATATACTCAGCTCTGTATATTTGCAGACAGATTGGAATGCAGTCTCTCAGAACACAGGTTCCAGCAATTAAATGCAGGCTGTTACTAACAGGTCTAATTTTATGCAAGTGGTCCTTGCATTAGATAACACACAAGGTGTAAAAAACAGTTATACCAACTGAAAACATGGCAGAAATAAGGGGGAGATGGGGAAAACAGTTTCAACAGAGATCTAAGCAGCAATTAACAGTACAAACTCTAAAACCAAAAAAATATACTCAGCTCTGTATATTTGCAGATGGATTGGAAGACAATCTCTCGGAACAGAGGATCCAGCAATTAAATGCAGGCTGTTACTAACAGGACTAATTTTATGCAAGTGATCCTTCAGTTAGATAACACACAAGCTGTAAAAATAGTTATACTAACTGAAGACATGGCAGAAAATAGGGGAAGGAGGGAAAGCAGTTTCAACAGAGATCTCAGCAACAATTGACAGCACAAAGTCTAAAAACAAAAAATATACTCAGCTCTGTATATTTGCAGATAGATTGGAATGCAGTCGCTCAGAACACTGGTTCCAGCAATTAAATGCAGGCTGTTACTAACTGGTCTAATTTTATGCAAGTGATCCTTGAGTTAGGTAACACACAAGCTGTAATAAACAGTTATACCAACTGAAGACATGGCAGAAAATAGGGGAGGGGGGAAATCAGTTTCAACAGAGATCTAAGCAACAATTAACAGCACCAACTCTAAAATAAAAAAATATATATACTAAGCTCTTTATATTTGCAGAGAGAATGGAAGGCAGTCTCTCAGAACACAGGTTCCAGCAATTAAATGCAGGCTGTTACTAACAGGTCTAATTTTATGCAAGTGATCCTTGAGTTAGATAACACACAAGCTGTAATAAACAGTTATACCAACTGAAGACATGGCAGAAAATAGGGGAGGGGGGAAATCAGTTTCAACAAAGATCAAAGCAACAATTAACAGTACAAACTCTGAAATCAAAAAAATGTTCTCAGCTCTGTATATTTGCAGATAGATTAGAAGGCAGTCTCTTAGAACACATGTTCCAGCAATTAAATTCCGGCTGTTACTAATAGATCTCATTTTATGTAAGTGATCCTTGAGTTAGTTAACACACAAGCTGCAATAAACAGTTATACCAACTGAAGACATGGCTGAAAATAGTGGGAGGGGGGAAAATAGTTTGAACAGAGATCTAAGCAACAATTAAAAGTACAAACTCTAAAACCAAAAAATATACTCAGCTCTATATATTTGCAGATAGATTGGAAGGCAGTCTCTCAGAACACAAGTTCCAGCAGATAAAGAAAGGCTGTTACTAACAGGTCTAATTTTATGCAAGTGATCCTTGAGTTAGATAACACACAAGCTCTAAAAAACAGTTGTACTAACTGAAGACACAGCAGAAAATAAGGTGATGTAGGGAAAACAGTTTCAACAGAGATCTCAGCACCAATTAACAGTACAAACTCTAAAATAAAAAAAAATACTCAGCTCCGTATATTTGCAGATAGATTGGAATGCAGTCTTTTAGAACACAGGTTCCAGAAATTATCTGCAGGCTGTTACTAGCAGGTCTAATTTTATGCAAGTTATCCTTGAGTTAGATAAAACACAAGCTGTAAAAAACAGTTATACTAACTGAATACACGGCAGAAAATAGGGGGAGGTGGGGAAAACAATTTCAACAGAGATCTAGGCAACAATTAAGAGTACAAACTCTAAAACCAAACAAAATATACTCGGCTCTGTATATTTGCAGATAGATTGGAATGCAGTTTCTCAGAACACAGGTTCCAGCAATAAAATGCAGGCTGTTACTAACAGGTCTAATTTTATGCAAGTGTTCCTTGAGTTAGATAACACACAAGGTGTAAAAAACAGTTATACCAACTGAAAACATGGCAGAAAAAAGGGGAGATGGGGGAAAACAGTTTCAACATAGATCTAAGCAACAATTAACAGGACAAACTCAAAAACCAAAAAAAAAAATTACTCAGCTCTGTATATTTGCAGATAGATAGGAAGGCAGTCTCTCAGAACACAAGTTCCAGCAATTAAATGCAGGCTGTTACTAACAGGTCTAATTTTATGCAAGTGATCCTTGAATTAGATAACACACAATCTGTAAAAAACAGCTATTCCAAATGAAGACACTGCAGAAAAAAGAGGGAGGTGGGGAAAAAAGTTTCAACAGAGATCTGAGCAACAATTAACAGCACAAACTCTAAAACCAAAAAAGTATATTCAGCTCTGTATATTTGCAGATAGATTATAGGGCAGTCTCTCAGAAAACAGGTTGCAGCAATTAAATGCTTGCTGTTACTAACAGATCTATTTTTATGTAAGTGATCCCTGAGTTAGTTAACACACATGTTGTAAAAAACAGTTATACCAACTAAAGACAAGGCAGAAAAAAGGGAGAGGTGTGGAAAACAGTTTCAACACAGATCTAAGCAACAATTAACAGTACAAGCTCTAAAACCAAAAAAAAAAATAAATTCAGCTCTGTATATTTGCAGATAGATTGGAAGGCAGTCTCTCGGAACAGAGGTTCCAGCAGTTAAATGCAGGCTGTTACTAACAGGTCTATTTTTATGCAAGTGATCCTTGAGTTAGATAACACACAAGCTGTAAAAAACAGTTATACTAACTGAAGACATGTCAGAAAATTGGGGGTAGGGGGTAAAAAGTTTCAACAGAGATCTAAGCAACAATTAACAGCACAATCTCTAAAACCAATAAAATATACTAAGCTCTTTATATTTGCAGACAGAATGGAAGACAGTCTCTCAGAACACAGGTTCCAGCAATTAAATGCAGGCTGTTACTAACAGGTCTAATTTTATGCAAGTGATCCTTGAGTTAGATAACATACAAGCTGTAAAAAACAGTTATACCAACTGATGACATGGCAGAAAATAGGGGGAGGTGGGGTAAAAAGTTTCAACAGAGATCTAAGCAACAATTAACAGACAAACTTTAAAACAAAAAAATATACTCAGAACTGTATATTTGCAGATAGATTGGAAGGCAGTCTCTCAGAACACAAGTTCCAGCAGATAAAGAAAGGCTGTTACTAACAGGTCTAATTTTATGCAAGTGATCCTTGTGTTAGATAACACACAAGCTGTAAAAAAACAGTTATACTAACTGAAGAAATGGCAGAAAATAGAGGGAGGTGGGGAAAACAGTTTCATCAGAGATCTAAGTAACAATTAACAGTATAAACTCTAAAACCAAACAAATATACTCAGCTATTTATATTTGCAGATAGATTGGAAGGCAGTCTCACAGAACACAGGTTCCAGCATTTAAATACAAGCTGTTACTAACAGGTCAAATTTTATGCAAGTGATCCTTGAGTAAGATAACACACAAGCTGTAAAAAATAGTTATACCAACTGAAGACATGGCTGAAAATAGGGGGATGTGTGGAAAATATATTGAACAGAGAACTAAGCAACAATTAACAGTACAAACACTAAAACCAAAAAATAACTCAGCTCTGTATATTTGCAGATAGATTAGAAGGTGGTCTCTCAGAACATAAGTTCCAACAGATAAAGAAAGGCTGTTATTAACAGGTCTAATTTTATGCAAGTAATCCTTATGTTAGATAACACACAAGCTGTGAAAAACAGTTATACTAACTGAAGACATGGCAGAAAATAGGGGGAGGTGGGGAAAACAGTTTCAACAGTGATCTAAGCAACAATTAACAGTACAAACTCTAAAATCAAAAATAAAATACTCAGGTCTGTATATTTGCAGACAGATTGGAAGGCAGTCTCTCAGAACACAGGTTCAAACAATCAACTTCAGGCTGTTACTAACAGGTCTAATTTTATGCAAGTGATCCTTGATTTAGATAGAACACAATCTGTAAAAAACAGTTATACCAACTGAAGACACAGCAGAAAATAGGGGGAGGAGGGGAAAACAGTTTTAACAGAGATCTAAGCAACAATTAACAATACAAACTCTAAAACCAAAAAAGTATACTCAGCTCTCTATATCTGCAGATAGATTGGAAGGCAGTATCTCAGAACACAGGTTCCAGCAATTAAGTGCAGGCTGTTACTAACTGGTGTAATTTTATGCAGGTGATCCTTGAGTTAGATGACACACAAGCTGTAAAAAACCATTATACCAACTGAAGACATGGCAGAATATAGGGGGAGGTGGGGAAAAGAGTTTCAAAAGAGATCTCAGCAACAATTAAGAGTACAAACTCTAAAACCAACAAAATATACTCAGTTCTTTATATATGCAAAGAGATTGGAAGGCAGTCTCTCAGAACACAGGTTCCAGCAATTAAATGCAGGCTGTTACTAACAGGTCTAATTTTATGCTTGTGTTCCTTGAGTTAGATAACACACAAGCTGTAAAAAACAATTATACCAACTGAAGACATGGCAGAAAATAGGGGGAGGTGGGAAAAACAGTTTCAAAAGAGATCAAAGCAACAATTAACAGTACAAACTCTAAAACCAAACAAATATACTCAGCTCTGTATATTTGCAGATAGATTGGAAGGCAGTCTCTCAGAACACAGGTTCCAGCATTTAAATTCAGGCTGTTACTAACAGGTCTAATTTTATGCAAATGATCCTTGAGTAAGATAACACACAAGCTGTAAAAAATAGTTATACCAACTGAAGACATGGCTGAAAATAGTGGGAGGTGGAGAAAATAGTTTGAACAGAGATCTAAGCAACAATTAACAGTACAAACTCTAAAACCAAAAAATATACTCAGCTCTGTATATTTGCAGATAGATTGGAAGGCAGTCTCTCAGAACACAAGTTCCAGCAGATAAAGAAAGGCTGTTACTAACAGGTCTAACTTTATGCAAGTGATCCTTGAGTTAGATAACACACAAGCTGTAAAAAACAGTTGTACTAACTGAAGACATAGCAAAAAATAAGGTGATGTGGGGAAAACAGTTTCAACAGAGATCTCAGCACCGATTAACAGTATAAACTCTAAAATAAAAAAAATACTCAGCTCCGTATATTTGCAGATAGATTGGAATGCTGTCTTTTAGAACACAGGTTCCAGAAATTATCTGCAGGCTGTTACTAACAGGTCTAATTTTATGCATGTGATCCTTGAGTTAGATAAAACACAAGCTGTAAAAAACAGTTATACTAACTGAATACACTGCAGAAAACAGGGGGAGGTGGGGAAAACAGTTTCAACAGAGATCTAGGCCACAATTAACAGTACAAACTCAAAAACCAAACAAAATGTACTCAGTTCTGTATATTTGCAGATAGATTGGAATGCAGTCTCTCAGAACACAGGTTCCAGCAATAAAATGCAGGCTGTTACCAACAGGTCTAATTTTATGCAAGTGTTCTTTGAGTTAGATAACACACAAGGTGTAAAAAACAGTTATACCAACTGAAAACATGGCAGAAAAAAGGGGAGATGGGGAAAACAGTTCCAACAGAGATCTAAGCAACAATTAACAGGACAAACTCTAAAACCAAAATAAATTTACTTGGCTCTGTATATTTCCAGATAGATTAGAAGACAGTCTCTCAGAACACAAGTTCCAGCAATTAAATGCAGGCTGTTACTAACAGGTCTAATTTTATGCAAGTGATCCTTGAGTTAGATAACACACAAGCTGTAAAAAACAGTTATTCCAAATGAAGACACTGCAGAAAATAGAGGGAGGTGGGGAAAAAAGTTTCAACAGAGATCTGAGCAACAATTAACAGCACAAACTCTAAAACCAAAAAAAGTATATTCAGCTCTGTATATTTGCAGATAGATTATAGGGCAGTCTCTTAGATAACAGGCTCCAGCAATTAAATGCTTGCTGTTACTAACAGATCTATTTTTATGTAAGTGATCCCTGAGTTAGTTAACACACATGTTGTAAAAAAACAGTTATACCAACTAAAGACAAGGCAGAAAAAAGGGAGAGGTGTGGAAAACAGTTTCAACACAGATCTAAGCAACAATTAACAGTACAAGCTCTAAAACCAAAAAAATAAATTCAGCTCTCTATATTTGCAGATAGATTGGAAGGCAGTCTCTCGGAACAGAGGTTCCAGCAGTTAAATGCAGGCTGTTACTAACAGGTCTATTTTTATGCAAGTGATCCTTGAGTTAGATAACACACAAGCTGTAAAAACAGTTATACTAACTGAAGACATGGCAGAAAATTGGGGGTACGGGGTAAAAAGTTTCAACAGAGATCTAAGCAACAATTAACAGCACAATCTCTAAAACCAATAAAATATACTAAGCTCTTTATATTTGCAGATACAATGGAAGACAGTCTCTCAGAACACAGGTTCCAGCAATTAAATGCAGGCTGTTACTAACAGGTCTAATTTTATGCAAGTGATCCTTGCGTTAGATAACACACAAGCTGTAAAAACCAGTTTTACCAACTAATGAGATGGAAGAAAATAGGGGGAAGTGGGACTAAAAAGTTTCAACAGAGATCTAAGCAACAGTTAACAGTACAAACTCTAAAACAAAAAAATATACTCAGAACTGTATATTTGCAGATAGATTGGAAGGCAGTCTCTCAGAATACAAGTTCCAGCAGATAAAGAAAGGCCGTTACTAACAGGTCTAATTTTATGCAAGTGATCCTTGTGTTAGATAACACACAAGCTGTAAAAAACAGTTATACTAACTGAAGAAATGGCAGAAAATAGGGGGAGGTGGGGAAAACAGTTTCATCAGAGATCTAAGTAACAATTAACAGTATAAACTCTAAAACCAAACGAATATACTCAGCTATTTATATTTGCAGATAGATTGGAAGGCAGTCTCACAGAACACAGGTTCCAGCATTTAAATACAGGCTGTTACTAACAGGTCAAATTTTATGCAAGTGATCCTTGAGTAAGATAACACACAAGCTGTAAAAAATAGTTATACTAACTGAAGATATGGCTGAAAATAGGGGGATGTGTGGAAAATATATTGAAGAGAGAACTAAGCAACAATTAACAGTACAAACACTAAAACCAAAAAATATACTCAGCTCTGTATATTTGCAGATAGATTAGAAGGCGGTCTCTCAGAACATAAGTTGCAACAGATAAAGAAAGGCTGTTACTAACAGGTCTAATTTTATGCAAGTAATCCTTATGTTAGATAACACACAAGCTGTGAAAAACAGTTATACTAACTGAAGACATGGCAGAAAATAGGTGGAGGTGGGGAAAACAGTTTCAACAGTGATCTAAGCAACAATTAACAATACAAACTCTAAAATCAAAAATAAAATACTCAGGTCTGTATATTTGCAGACAGACTGGAAGGCAGTCTCTCAGAACACAGGTTCAAACAATCAACTTCAGGCTGTTACTAACAGGTCTAATTTTATGCAAGTGATCCTTGATTTAGATAGAACACAATCTGTAAAAAACAGTTATATCAACTGAAGACACAGCAGAAAATAGCGGGAGTAGGGGAAAACAGTTTCAACAGAGATCTAAGCAACAATTAACAATACAAACTCTAAAACCAAAAAAGTATACTCAGCTCTGTATATCTGCAGATAGATTGGAAGGCAGTATCTCAGAACACAGGTTCCAGCAATTAAGTGCAGGCTGTTACTAACTGGTGTAATTTTATGCAGGTGATCCTTGAGTTAGATGACACACAAGCTGTAAAAAAACATTATACCAACTGAAGACATGGCAGAATATAGGGGGAGGTGGGGAAAAGAGTTTCAAAAGAGATCTCAGCAACAATTAAGAGTACAAACTCTAAAACCAACAAAATATACTCAGTTCTGTATATTTGCAAAGAGATTGGAAGGCAGTCTCTCAGAACACAGGTTCCAGCAATTAAATGCAGGCTGTTACTAACAGGTCTAATTTTATGCTTGTGTTCCTTGAGTTAGATAACACACAAGCTGTAAAAAACAATTATACCAACTGAAGACATGGCAGAAAATAGGGGGAGGTGGGAAAAACAGTTTCAAAAGAGATCAAAGCAACAATTAACAGTACAAACTCTAAAACCAAACAAATATACTCAGCTCTGTATATTTGCGGATAGATTGGAAGGCAGTCTCTCAGAACACAGGTTCCAGCATTTAAATTCAGGTTGTTACTAACAGGTCTAATTTTATGCAAATGATCCTTGAGTAAGATAACACACAAGCTGTAAAAAATAGTTATACCAACTGAAGACATGGCTGAAAATAGTGGAAGGTGGAGAAAATAGTTTGAACAGAGATCTAAGCAACAATTAACAGTACAAACTCTAAAACCAAAAAATATACTCAGCTCTGTATATTTGCAGATAGATTGGAAGGCAGTCTCTCAGAACACAAGTTCCAGCAGATAAAGAAAGGCTGTTACTAACAGGTCTAACTTTATGCAAGTGATCCTTGAGTTAGATAACACACAAGCTGTAAAAAACAATTATACCAACTGAAGACATGGTAGAAAATAGGGGGAGGTGTGAAAAACAGTTTCAAAAGAGATCAAAGCAACAATTAACAGTACAAACTCTAAAACCAAACAAATATACTCAGCTCTGTATATTTGCGGATAGATTGGAAGGCAGTCTCTCAGAACACAGGTTCCAGCATTTAAATTCAGGTTGTTACTAACAGGTCTAATTTTATGCAAATGATCCTTGAGTAAGATAACACACAAGCTGTAAAAAATAGTTATACCAACTGAAGACATGGCTGAAAATAGTGGAAGGTGGAGAAAATAGTTTGAACAGAGATCTAAGCAACAATTAACATTACAAACTCTAAAACCAAAAAATATACTCAGCTCTGTATATTTGCAGACAGATTGGAAGGCAGTCTCTCAGAACACAAGTTCCAGCAGATAAAGAAAGGCTGTTACTAACAGGTCTAACTTTATGCAAGTGATCCTTGAGTTAGATAACACACAAGCTGTAAAAAACAATTATACCAACTGAAGACATGGCAGAAAAAAGGGGAGGTGGGAAAAACAGTTTCAAAAGAGATCAAAGCAACAATTAACAGTACAAACTCTAAAACCAAACAAATATACTCAGCTCTGTATATTTGCGGATAGATTGGAAGGCAGTCTCTCAGAACACAGGTTCCAGCATTTAAATTCAGGTTGTTACTAACAGGTCTAATTTTATGCAAATGATCCTTGAGTAAGATAACACACAAGCTGTAAAAAATAGTTATACCAACTGAAGACATGGCTGAAAATAGTGGAAGGTGGAGAAAATAGTTTGAACAGAGATCTAAGCAACAATTAACAGTACAAACTCTAAAACCAAAAAATATACTCAGCTCTGTATATTTGCAGATAGATTTGAAGGCAGTCTCTCAGAACACAAGTTCCAGCAGATAAAGAAAGGCTGTTACTAACAGGTCTAACTTTATGCAAGTGATCCTTGAGTTAGATAACACACAAGCTGTAAAAAACAGTTGTACTAACTGAAGACATAGCAAAAAATAAGGTGATGTGGGGAAAACAGTTTCAACAGAGATCTCAGCACTGATTAACAGTATAAACTCTAAAATAAAAAAAATACTCAGCTCCGTATATTTGCAGATAGATTGGAATGCTGTCTTTTAGAACACAGGTTCCAGAAATTATCTGCAGGCTGTTACTAACAGGTCTAATTTTATGCATGTGATCCTTGAGTTAGATAAAACACAAGCTGTAAAAAACAGTTATACTAACTGAATACACTGCAGAAAACAGGGGGAGGTGGGGAAAACAGTTTCAACAGAGATCTAGGCCACAATTAACAGTACAAACTCTAAAACCAAACAAAATATACTCAGTTCTGTATATTTGCAGATAGACTGGAATGCAGTCTCTCAGAACACAGGTTCCAGCAATAAAATGCAGGCTGTTACTAACAGGTCTAATTTTATGCAAGTGTTCCTTGAGTTAGATAACACAAAAGGTGTAAAAAACAGTTATACCAACTGAAAACATAGCAGAAAAAAGGGGAGATGGGGAAAACAGTTCCAACAGAGATCTAAGCAACAATTAACAGGACAAACTCTAAAACCAAAATAAATTTACTCGGCTCTGTATATTTCCAGATAGATTAGAAGACAGTCTCTCAGAACACAAGTTCCAGCAATTAAATGCAGGCTGTTACTAACAGGTCTAATTTTATGCAAGTGATCCTTGAGTTAAATAACACACAAGCTGTAAAAAACAGTTATTCCAAATGAAGACACTGCAGAAAATAGAGGGAGGTGGGGAAAAAAGTTTCAACAGAGATCTGAGCAACAATTAACAGCACAAACTCTAAAACCAAAAAAAATATACTCAGCTCTATATATTTGCAGATAGATTGGAGGGCAGTCTCCCAGAAAACAGGTTCCAGCAATTAAATGCTGGCTGTTAGTAACAGATCTATTTTTGTGTAAGTGATCCCTGAGTTAGTTAACACACATGCTGTAAAAAACAGTTATACCAACTGAAGACATGCCAGAAAAAAGGGGGGTGTGGAAAACAGTTTCAACACAGATCTAAGCAACAATTAACAGTACAAGCTCTAAAACCAAAAAAATAAAATCAGCTCTGTATATTTGCAGATAGATTGGAAGGCAGTCTCTCGGAACAGAGGTTCCAGCAGTTAAATGCAGGCTGTTACTAACAGGACTAATTTTATGCAAGTGATCCTTGAGTTAGATAACACACAAGCTGTAAAAAACAGTTATACTAACTGAAGACATGGCAGAAAATTGGGGGTAGGGGGTAAAGAGTTTCAACAGAGATCTAAGCAACAATTAACAGCACAAACTCTAAAACCAATAAAATATACTAAGCTCTTTATATTTGCAGATAGAATGGAAGACAGTCTCTCAGAACACAGGTTCCAGCAATTAAATGCAGGCTGTTACTAACAGGTTTAAATTTATGCAAGTGATCCTTCAGTTAGATAACATACAAGCTGTAAAAACAGTTATACCAACTGATGACATGGCAGAAAATAGGGAGGTAGGGAAAACTGTTTCAACAGAGATCTAAGTAACAATTAACAATACAACTCTAAAACCAAAAAAATATATACTCAGCTCTGTGTATTTCCAGATGGATTGGAATGCATTCTCTCAGAACACAGGTTCCAGCAATTAAATGCAGGCTTTTGCTAACAGGACTAATTTTATGCACGTGATCCTTGAGTTAGATAACACACAAGCTGTAAAAAATAGTTATACCAACTGAAGACATGGCTGAAAATAGAGGGAGGTGTGGAAAATAGTTTGAACAGATATCTAAGCAACAATTAACAGTACAAACTCTAAAACCAAAAAATATACTCAGCAAAAATATACTCAGCTCTGTATATTTGCAGATAGATTGGGAGGCAGTCTCTCAGAACAAAAGTTGCAGCAGATAAAGAAAGGCTGTTACTAACAGGTCTAATGTTATGCAAGTGATCCTTGTGTTAGATAACACACAAGCTGTAAAAAACAGTTATACTAACTGAAGACATGGCAGAAAATAGGGGGAGGTGGGGAAAACAGTTTCATCAGAGATCTAAGTAACAAGTAACAGTATAAACTCTAAAACCAAACAAATATACTGAACTCTGTATATTTGCAGATAGATTGGAAGGCAGTCTCTCAGAACACAGGTTCCAGCATTTAAATTCAGGTTGTTACTAACAGGTCTAATTTTATGCAAATGATCCTTGAGTAAGATAACACACAAGCTGTAAAAAATAGTTATACCAACTGAAGACATGGCTGAAAATAGTGGAAGGTGGAGAAAATAGTTTGAACAGAGATCTAAGCAACAATTAACAGTACAAACTCTAAAACCAAAAAATATACTCAGCTCTGTATATTTGCAGATAGATTGGAAGGCAGTCTCTCAGAACACAAGTTCCAGCAGATAAAGAAAGGCTGTTACTAACAGGTCTAACTTTATGCAAGTGATCCTTGAGTTAGATAACACACAAGCTGTAAAAAACAGTTGTACTAACTGAAGACATAGCAAAAAATAAGGTGATGTGGGGAAAACAGTTTCAACAGAGATCTCAGCACTGATTAACAGTATAAACTCTAAAATAAAAAAAATACTCAGCTCCGTATATTTGCAGATAGATTGGAATGCTGTCTTTTAGAACACAGGTTCCAGAAATTATCTGCAGGCTGTTACTAACAGGTCTAATTTTATGCATGTGATCCTTGAGTTAGATAAAACACAAGCTGTAAAAAACAGTTATACTAACTGAATACACTGCAGAAAACAGGGGGAGGTGGGGAAAACAGTTTCAACAGAGATCTAGGCCACAATTAACAGTACAAACTCTAAAACCAAACAAAATATACTCAGTTCTGTATATTTGCAGATAGACTGGAATGCAGTCTCTCAGAACACAGGTTCCAGCAATAAAATGCAGGCTGTTACTAACAGGTCTAATTTTATGCAAGTGTTCCTTGAGTTAGATAACACAAAAGGTGTAAAAAACAGTTATACCAACTGAAAACATAGCAGAAAAAAGGGGAGATGGGGAAAACAGTTCCAACAGAGATCTAAGCAACAATTAACAGGACAAACTCTAAAACCAAAATAAATTTACTCGGCTCTGTATATTTCCAGATAGATTAGAAGACAGTCTCTCAGAACACAAGTTCCAGCAATTAAATGCAGGCTGTTACTAACAGGTCTAATTTTATGCAAGTGATCCTTGAGTTAAATAACACACAAGCTGTAAAAAACAGTTATTCCAAATGAAGACACTGCAGAAAATAGAGGGAGGTGGGGAAAAAAGTTTCAACAGAGATCTGAGCAACAATTAACAGCACAAACTCTAAAACCAAAAAAAATATACTCAGCTCTATATATTTGCAGATAGATTGGAGGGCAGTCTCCCAGAAAACAGGTTCCAGCAATTAAATGCTGGCTGTTAGTAACAGATCTATTTTTGTGTAAGTGATCCCTGAGTTAGTTAACACACATGCTGTAAAAAACAGTTATACCAACTGAAGACATGCCAGAAAAAAGGGAGAGGTGTGGAAAACAGTTTCAACACAGATCTAAGCAACAATTAACAGTACAAGCTCTAAAACCAAAAAAATAAAATCAGCTCTGTATATTTGCAGATAGATTGGAAGGCAGTCTCTCGGAACAGAGGTTCCAGCAGTTAAATGCAGGCTGTTACTAACAGGACTAATTTTATGCAAGTGATCCTTGAGTTAGATAACACACAAGCTGTAAAAAACAGTTATACTAACTGAAGACATGGCAGAAAATTGGGGGTAGGGGGTAAAGAGTTTCAACAGAGATCTAAGCAACAATTAACAGCACAAACTCTAAAACCAATAAAATATACTAAGCTCTTTATATTTGCAGATAGAATGGAAGACAGTCTCTCAGAACACAGGTTCCAGCAATTAAATGCAGGCTGTTACTAACAGGTTTAAATTTATGCAAGTGATCCTTCAGTTAGATAACATACAAGCTGTAAAAACAGTTATACCAACTGATGACATGGCAGAAAATAGGGGGAGGTAGGGAAAAACTGTTTCAACAGAGATCTAAGTAACAATTAACAATACAACTCTAAAACCAAAAAAATATATACTCAGCTCTGTGTATTTCCAGATGGATTGGAATGCATTCTCTCAGAACACAGGTTCCAGCAATTAAATGCAGGCTTTTGCTAACAGGACTAATTTTATGCACGTGATCCTTGAGTTAGATAACACACAAGCTGTAAAAAATAGTTATACCAACTGAAGACATGGCTGAAAATAGAGGGAGGTGTGGAAAATAGTTTGAACAGATATCTAAGCAACAATTAACAGTACAAACTCTAAAACCAAAAAATATACTCAGCTCTGTATATTTGCAGATAGATTGGGAGGCAGTCTCTCAGAACAAAAGTTGCAGCAGATAAAGAAAGGCTGTTACTAACAGGTCTAATGTTATGCAAGTGATCCTTGTGTTAGATAACACACAAGCTGTAAAAAACAGTTATACTAACTGAAGACATGGCAGAAAATAGGGGGAGGTGGGGAAAACAGTTTCATCAGAGATCTAAGTAACAAGTAACAGTATAAACTCTAAAACCAAACAAATATACTGAACTCTGTATATTTGCAGATAGATTGGAAGGCAGTCTCTCAGAACACAGGTTCCAGCATTTTAATACAGGCTGTTACTAACAGTTCTAATTTCATGCAAGTGATCCTTGAGTAAGATAACACACAAGCTGTAAAAAATAGTTATACCAACTGAAGACATGGCTGAAAATAGGGGGATGTGTGGAAGATAGTTTGAACAGAGATCTAAGCAACAATTAACTGTACAAACTCTAAAACCAAAAAACATACTCAGCTCTGTATATTTGCAGATAGATTGGAAAGCAGTCTCTCAGAACATCAGTTCCAACAGATAAAGAAAGGCTGTTACTAACAGGTCTAATTTTATGCAAGTGTTCCTTGAGATAGATAGAACACAATCTGTAAAAACAGTTATACCTGCTGAAGACACAGCAGAAAATAAGGGGTGCTGGGAAAACAGTTTCAACAGATATATAATCAGCAATTTACAGTAGAAACTCTAAAACAAATATATATATATATATATATATATATATATATATATATATATACACATATATATATATATATATATATATATATATATATATATATATATATACATATATACATATATATATATATATATATATATATATATATATGTCTCCTTCTAATGCGAACGCTTTCGCCGACAGGAAATGACCGACGCCAGAAACCCGACAACGCAGTTGACCGACACGCCGAATCCCGACAGACGGAAGACCGACAAGGGGAATGTGTAGCGCGACCTGGTAAGTATGCGATAGTGAGGGATGTAGGAGTAGGGAGCGGACAGGTAAGTGTTGAATACTCAGGGATGTAGGGTTAGGGTGTGTGATAGGTGAGTGTGCGGTAGTGTCGGAGCTTGGGGTTTGGGGTGTGTAAGTGAGTTAGGGTTAGGGTGCAGGTAGGGAGTGTGTGCGGTAGTGTCGGAGCTTGGGGTCTGGGGTGTGTAAGTGAGTTAGGGTTAGGGTGCAGGTAGGGGGTGTGTGCGGTAGTGTCGGAGCTTGGGGTCTGGGGTGTGTAAGTGAGTTAGGGTTAGGGTGCAGGTAGGGAGTGTGTGCGGTAGTGTCAGAGCTTGGGGTTTGGGGTGTGTAAGTGAGTTAGGGTTAGGGTGCAGGTAGGGAGTGTGTGCGGTAGTGTCGGACCTTAGGGTTAGGGTTTGGGTTGGGGCTAGTGGATATGTGTTGTAGTGTACTGTGTTGTTGACGTGTAGTGTGTCGGTGTTATGGTGTTCGGTGTTTCGCGTTGTCGGGTTTGTGTGTTGTCGGGTTTCTGGCGTCGGTTATTTCCCTGTCGGCGAATCGGCGTTTCGGGCATTAGAAGTAGACCCATATATATATATATATATATATATATATACATACTCAGCTCTGTATTGTTGCAGATAGTTTGGAATGCAGTCTCTCAGAACACAGTTTCCAGCAATTAAATGCAGGTTGTTACTAACAGGTCTTATTTCATGCAAGTGTTCCTTGAGTTAGATAACACACAAGCTGTAAAAAACAATTATACCAACTGAAGACATGGCAGACAATAGGGGGAGGTGGGAAAAACAGTTTCAAAAGAGATCAAAGCAGCAATTAACAGTATAAACTCTAAAACCAAACAAATATACTCAGCTCTGTATATTTGCAGATATATTGGAAGGCGGTCTCTCAGAACACAGGTTCCAGCATTTAAATACAGGCTATAACTAACAGGTCTAATTCTATGCAAATGATCCTTGAGTAAGATAACACACACGCTGTAAAAAATAGTTATAGCAACTGAAGACATGGCTGAAAATAGTGGGATGTGGGGAAAATAGTTTGAACAGAGATCTAAACAACAATTAACAGTACAAACTCTAAAACCAAAAAAATATACTCAGCTCTGCATATTTGCAGATAGATTGGAAGGCAGTCTCTCAGAACACAAGTTCCAGCAGATAAAGAAAGGCTGTTACTAACTGGTAAAATTTTATGCAAGTGATCCTTGAGTTAGGTAACACACAAGCTGTAAAAAAACAGTTGTACTAACTGAAGACACAGCAGAAAATAAGCTGAAGTGGGGAAAACAGTTTCAACAGAGATCTCAGCACCAATTAACAGTACAAACTTTAAAATAAAAAAAATACTCAGCTCTGTACATTTGCAGATAGATTAGAATGCAGTCTTTTAGAACACAGGTTCCAGAAATTATCTGCAGGCTGTTACTAACAGGTCTAATTTTATGCAAGTGATCCTTGAGTTAGATAAAACACAAGCTGTAAAAAACAGTTATACTAACTGAAGACACGGCAGAAAAAAGGGGGAGGTGGGGAAAACAGTTTCAACAGAGATCTAGGCAACAATTAACAGTACAAACTCTAAAACAAAATATACTCAGCGCTGTATATTTGCAGATAGATTGCAATGCAGTCTCTCAGAACACAGGTTCCAGCAATAAAATGCAGGCTGTTACTAACAGGTCTAATTTTATGCAAGTGTTCCTTGACTTAGATAACACACAAGGTGTAAAAAACAGTTATACCAACTGAAAACATGGCAGAAAAAAGGGGAGATGGGGAAAACAGTTCCAACATACACATAAGCAACAATTAACAGGACAACCTTAAAACCAAAAAAAAAATTACACAGTTCTGTATATTTGCAGATAGATTGGAAGGCAGTCTCTCAGAACACAGGTTCCAGCAATTAAATGAAGGCTGTTACTAACCAGGTCTAATTTTATGCAAGTGATCCTAGAGTTAGATAACACACAAGCTGTAAAAAACAAGTTTTACCAACTGAAGACATGGCAGAAAATGGGGGAAGGTGTGCAAAACTGTTTCAACAGAGATCTAAGCAACAATTATGAGTACAAAGTCTTAAACCAACAAAATATACTCAGCTCTGTATATTTGCAGATAGATTGGAAGGCAGTTTCTCAGAACACGGGCTCCAGCAAATAAATGGAGGCTGCTACTAACAGGTCTTATTTTAGGCAAGTAATCCTTGAGTTAGATAACACACAAGCTGTAAAAACCTGTTATACAAACTGAAGACACAGCAGAAAATAGGGGGAGTTGGGAAAAACAGTTTCAACAGAGATCTCAGCAACAATTAACAGCACAGACTCTAAAACCAAAAAAAAAACATACTCAGCTCTGTATATTTGCAGATAGATTGGAAGGCAGTCTCTCAGAACACAGGTTATAGCAATTAAATGCAGGCTGTTAATAACGGGTCTACTCTTATGCAAGTGATCCTTAAGGTAGATAACACACAAGGTGTAAAAAACATTTATACTAACTGAAGACACGGCAGAAAATAGTGGGATGTGAGGAAAACAGTTTCAACAGAGTTCTAAGCAAGAATTAACAGGACAAACTCTAAAACCAAAAAAAAAATACTCGGCTCTGTATATTTGCAGATAGATTGGAAGACAGTCTATCAGAACACAGGTTCCAGCAATTAAATGCAGGCTGTTACTAACAGGTCTAATCTTATGCAAGTGATCCTTGAGTTAGATAACACACAAGCTATAAAAAAACAGTTATACTAACTGAAGACTTGGCAGAAAATAGGGGGATGTGGGGAAAACAGTTTCAACAGAGATCTAAGCAACAATTATCAGTACAAACTCTAAAAACAAAAAAATATTTACTCAGCTCTGTATATTTGCAGATAGATTGGAAGGCAGTCTCTCAGAACACAGGTTCCAGCAATTAAATGCAGGCTGTTACTAACAGGTCTTATTTTATGCAAGTGATCGTTGAGTTAGATAAAACACAAGCTGTAAAAAACAGTTACACCAACTGAAGACACAGCAGAAAATAGGGGGAGGTGGGGAAAACAGTTTCAACAGGGATCTAAGCAACAATTAACAGTACAAACTCTAAAACCAAAAAAATATGCTCAGCTCTGATATTTGCAGATAGATTGGAAGGCAGTCTCTCAGAACACTGGTTCCAGCAATTAACTGCAGGCTGTTACTAACAGGTCTAATTTTATGCAAGTGATCTTTGAGTTAGATAACACACAAGCTTTAAAAAACAGTTATACTGACTGAAGACATGGCAGAAAACAGGGGGAGGTGGGGAAAACAGTTTCAACAGAGATCTAAGCAACAATTAACAGTTGTTGTGTCTTTCGGCTTCTCCTGATTAGGGGTCGCCACAGCGGAACTCCGGTCCGCTAATGATTAGTAGTTGATTTTTACATGCCAAGTTACCAGCCCCGATGCACAACCTTCAATGAAGATACGCCCATTCACGCATGTCTCCACGCATAAGACGGTCTAGCTGAGAATCGAACCGGACAGCGTCTTACTGTGAGGCAACAACGCTACCGCAGCACCAGTACAAACTCTAAACCCAAAAAAAAAATACTCAGCTCTGTATAATTGCAGGTAGATTGGAAGCAGGCTCTCAGAACACAGGTTCAAGCAATTAAATTCAGGCTGTTACTAACAGTTCTAATTTTATCCAAGTGATCCTTGAGTTAGATAGAACACAAGCTGTAAAAAACAGTTATACCAACTGAAGACACAGCAGAAAATAGGGGGAGGAGGGGAAAACAGTTTCAACAGAGATCTAAGCAACATTTAACAATACAAACTCTAAAACCCAAAAAGTATACTCAGCTCTGTTTATTTGCCAATAGATTGGAAGGCAGTCTCTCAGAACACAGGTTCCAGCAATTAAATGCAGGCTGTTACTAACAGGTCTAATTTTATGCAAGTGATCCTTGAGTTGGATAACACAAGGTGTAAAAAACAGTTATACCAACTGAAGACACGGCAGAAAATAGGGGGATGTGGGGAAAGCAGTTTCAACAGAGATCTAAGAAACAATTAACTGTACAAACTCTAAAACCAAAAAAATATATACTCAGCTCTGTATATTTGCAGATAGATTGGAAGGCAGTCTCAGTACACAGGTTCCAACAATTAAATACAGGCTGTCAGATGAAAAACCAATGTTGAACTGAAGAGCATGCCACACAGTCTAGAAACAGCAGTGCTAACATGAACACAGCAAACATACATTCACTCTGTATTTATATGCAGGCAATATCCAATAATCACCAGAAAACACAGCCAGACATAGAAATGTACCGAACCATACATCATAAGCTGTATTCAAAACTCTTAGACTTGTATGTAAATCATCCACCTAAGAAGATTTATGTCAGATACACCAACACAACTGTTTTTTAGAATGTGAAGTATATTTCAAATATTGTGCTGAAACAATGTGTCATATTTAGAGTTTATTCACAGCTATAACCAAACTTACCATGTGATTTCACTTACCTTACTGAGGCATGATCAGTATTCCTGCATTCTAATCAATATACATGTTATTGTGAAAAATGCAGACCTGTAAACAAGGGAAGATGCATTTCAGTTCATAAAATGCATAACATAATCAATATACCTCTCTCCCTTCACTGATTCGAAAGACTGTGAATCTTCTCAATGCACATGGCTCTGTTCTAGCTGTGATCCTCCTTATCTGAAATAAAAAAAAAACGGAATGTATGAATAATGTATTCCTCAAAAATAACAGTGATATACATTTCTTAGCAGACGTTGTAAACATTTCTTTCTGAAGAACATTAGACAATCACAATGCACAGTTGACATTTTTTATATCCAGGTATTAACATTTTTGAACATAGATTGGAGGACATGAGATGCAAACCTACAACCCCAATTTACAGTCAAACTTGATCTATGAAAATTACCTGCTTACCTAACACCTCACAACTGAAAAAGCATGTTATGCATGCAGTGAAGAGTTTATGTTATGACATCATCTGAATGGGGGGGGGGGGTTGTCTACTAATAATGATTTTGACTTAGGACTGCAAAGTATGAACATGGCCTGCTCATACATAGTAAACATTTGGAAAAATACATTCATGTTATCACTGTGTTCAGAAACTTTAATGGTAACGGAGAGCATACATTCCTCAGGCATGTGACAGTGTCATATAGCATACAGCTTCTGTGAACAGAGCCATACATGTTACTGTTCATAATGGATACAGTAAGGTATGTGTGAGGACCAGGATATTGCTTTCTAAATTGCATATCACTAGGAAAATATGTACATCTTCCCTGTTCTGCATTTCAGCTGTTAGTCTGCTCATTCCGGTCCCTTAAAGTTTGAGGACGATGTTGTTCTCCTATTGGCTTTAATATTTCATGAGAAAATGGACCTTCATACATTTTTTACAAAGTATACAATATTAAAAATTGATGGTTTTGTCCAGAATTCTTACTTTAAGAGGTTGAGATGTATGAATTATGTAGTTAGGTCTTCATCTACAAAGGAAACAATCAATATCATCAATATTCTTAATTAATATTAATAACATCAATATTATTATATCGGGGTCCAAATGGGGGAGATGAAAAGTCAGCAAGCAAAAGAGAGTAGTACTGCTGAAATGGAATTCATCCTCAAGTCTTGGTGAGTACCCTGTTTTCACAAAATCTCACCAAGGTGACACTGATATATAGATTGTATTTATATAGCATATATCATAGACAGAAGTAGGTCAAAAATTAAAAAAAGATAGCTGGGTGCACAAGACACATGATAAAAAAGTGTCCAATCCTGGTAGGTGCATTGGTGCCAGGACTGGAAAAGATGACAGTGTAGAATTCTCAAAATACGGAAACATTCCTACAATGGGGCCAGGCCAAGCCCAGGGAGAGAATGGCCCCCTATTGTAGAAGGAAGTAGTAGTCCACAAAAATCACAAAAACTGATAGGCCAAAGAAGAGCCATAAAGACAATATAATGGACTATTGAGGATAAGAAGGAATTTATGTATTGTTACTATTATGCAAAAAAACAGAATTTCGAGATACAAGATATACAAAATGATAAAGAGAAAAATTAGAGAAAAGAAAACTACATTTGCAAGAAAAATTGTCAGAAGCTTCAAATGAAAATTTGTGTTCACTAATACAACAGATTTGTGAAAAACAGTATATAGATCAAAAAACCTTGATCTGTTTGGAAAAAGAAGGATCTGAAGAAGTGGGAAATATAAACAACAAAACCAAGAGATATTTGAAAAGTATAAAAAAGAAATATGGACATGGGAAAGAAAGAGAGATTTGATTTGGTGCAATGTTTATGCAAAGGAGAAAGACAGATTAATCTATGTAAAGAAGGCAGCCCCAAAGATATTTAAAGAGACATACAGGCAAAGGCATCCGGATATGGAAAGTTTCACAATAAAAATATAATATCACAATGATGGAATGTAGAAAAGAAAATCAGTAAAGTAGAATTAAGAAAATAGAAGCTGAAGTTATGGAGTGCCTGCAAAGTGAAGGATTTGATGTAGAAGGTTTAACACAGGATACATCACAGCAGGATGGAGTGAGTCCCCAAAGCAGGGAGAAACAGGAAGATCATGAAACATCTGAAGAAGAAATATTGACATAGGAAAGAAAAAGAGATTTAATATGGTGTAATATTTACACAAAGGTGAAAGCAAAACTAACCAATATAAAAAGAGCAGCACCAAAGATATTTGAAGAGAAATACAGACAAAGGAATCCAGACATGGAAAACTTTACAATACAAAAAAATAAGAAGACATAGTGGAAAAGTAGAAAAGGAGATTAGTAATGGAGAAGTTAAATAAATAGAAACTGAAGTTATGGAGTTCCTGCAAAGTGAAGGATTCTGTGTAGAAAATCTAATTCAGAAAGCACCACAAAAGGATAGCGTAATGGATATCCAAATTAAGGGGAAACCAGTAGAACAGGAAAAAATTGGTTAGGTGCCATATGAAGATAATTTGGAGCCTTACACAGGAAATCAGTATAAACATTCACTTGAAGCTAGACAGCAAGGGAAGGAACATAAAACTGTGGAAACTGATGCAGTCAATGTTGAGGAGTGATAGGCCACAAAATGTGTTGGATAGATTAGATAGGAAAACAAGAAGGATTCTTCATGCTCACCAAATGATTTATAAAAATCAGTGCATACCAAGATTATATATTCCCTATTCTGAAGGAGTAATGGGCCTCCTTGAATTTGATTATATGTGTAGATCTGCAATTGTGGGACTCCACACATATCGGCTGACCTCACAAGACTCAAATGTAGTGAAAGTTTTGAAATATGAGGAGACGTAATCTAAGATGACTTCTCTGCTTAATCTAGCAGAAGCTTATCAGTGTCAAGCAGGAATGGAAATCAGACCAGAAGTAGATAAAAATCAGGCAGCAATTGAATGTGCCAAAAAACAAAAAAAAAAAAAGAATATAAGGTGAAGGATCAGATGAGAAGGCAAGAAATGTGGAAAAAGCATAAATATAGTTGCAAGTATAGAAAACTTCTGGAACAACCTCATGTTGATCAGGAACATACACAGGAATGGCTAAGGAGTGGCAAATTCAAACTAAGAGATGAAAGATTAATATTGGCGGCCCAAGATAGTGGGCTGCATACACATTGATTTATAAAGTCCATTGAACATGTGCGAGAAGCAGACAAATATAGGTTTTGTAAAACCAAATTGGAAACAGTTGCACACCTCATTGCTGGTTGCAACATACAAATGGCAGGAGGAATGTATACTGAAAGGCATAATAATGTGGTGAGACAGTTGCACTAGGGATTGTGCAAACACTATGGTAGTGAAGTGGCCGAAAAACATTGGAAACATGAGCCACAAAGCATCATAGAAAATGAAGAAGTTTACATCACATGGGATCATACATTACCAATAGTTCAAAAAATAGACGCTAGAAAACCAGATATAGAGGTCCAAGGAAAGAAGAGAAGAGTAGCATTGATTATTGAAATTGCCACACCCAGGGGCTATAGTGCCTTGTGTACAGAGAGACACAAAGTCATACAATATCAGGATATGCAGGCAGAAACAAGAGCAATGTGGAAGAGAGATACCCTGACAGTTCCAATAGTAGTAGGAGCAATGGGTCTTATAAAAAAGAATTTGCAATCTCATTTAGATATGTTACCAATGATTCACTTCACTTCACCGAAAACTCATTTGACTGAATTTCATTTCACTGAGACCAAATTGCCGAAAACTCAAATGACCAAAAACTCATTTGACCGAATCTCATTTCACCGAAAATAGTAGTGGCAGTGTATATGCCCTTTTCCCCACTGCAGTGCAATGCTAGAGTTAGTATATATAGTTGGTGGGGTGGGGGCACAGCCCCCCACATTGGGGGTGTGGGGGGTGTAGCTTCCCACCTAGCTTGCTTTTATATTGTCCAGTTTCTGTTAAGAGGGTAATTAAGTAGTTTTAAACCAAATTTGGTGGTGGCTTACGACCCCCACACCCCCAATGTGGGGGTTTGTGCCCCCCACACCCCCTAACTATATATACTAACTCCAGGGTCACACTACAGTGAGGAAAAGGGCATATACACTGCCACTACTATTTTTGGTGAAATGGGATTCGGTTAAATGAATTTTCAGTAATTTGAGCTTTCGGCGATTTGGTCTTGGTGAAATGAAATTCGGTCAAATGAGTTTTCAGCAAAGTGAAGTGAATCCGTTACCATTACATGTAACTCCATACGAACTGCAGAAGGAGTCATTACTGGGCACATTGTGGGTGCTACGAAGAGTACTACTGGCTGACATCAAAGATTGAAACAATACTAATTTCATGAACTTTAATCATACTTTGACTAAGGAATGGGGTCCATTCCCATCTTGGTATTAGAAACCCAAAATACTTGGAGAAATTAAAAATAAATAATATCACAAAGGTGGAACATAAAAAAGAAGATTAGTAAAGTAGTAGTTAAAAAATAGAAGATGAAGTTATGGAGTGCCTCTGAAGTGAAGGATTTGGTGTAGCAGGTCTAATACAGGTTACATAACAACAGGATGGAGTGAGTCCCCAAAGTAAGGAGTAACAGGAAGATCAGGAAACATCTGAAGAGGAAATATGAGCATGGGAAAAAAAGAGATTTAATATGGTGTAATATTTATGCAAAGCGGAAAGCAAAACTAGCCAATACAAAAAGAGCAGCACCAAAGATATTTGAAGAGAAATAAAGGCAAAGGAATCCAGACATGGAAAATACAAAAAATAAGAAGATAGAGGAAAAGTAGAAAAGAAGATTAATAATGGAGAAGTTAAAGAAATATATACTGAGGTTATGGAGTACCTGCAAATTGAAGGATTCAGTGTAGAAAATCAAATGCAGAAAGCACCACAACAGGATAGAGCAATGGATATCCAAATTAAGGGAAAATCAGTGGAAGAGGAAGCAATTGGTCAGGTGACATGTCAAGATATTCTGGATCCTTCCATATGAAATCAGTATAAACATTTACTTGAAGATACACAGCAAGGAAAGGAACAGGAAACTGTGGAAACACTGATGCAGTTACTGTTGAGGAGTGATAGGCTAGTGAGTTCCCATATGACACAGCAACAGATGGCACATGATGAAATTGAAGAGAAGGCACCACAGGAAGATGCTATATAACTTTCTATAGAATGCCCCCAGGAAATGGAAAACAAGGGATGTGCCCTAAGTTTGGAAGAAAACAAGCTAAGAGAAGAGCTGCTTGATTTAATAGACATGGGTAGATATGTCAAGATCAATGAAAGAAATAGACTGCAGAAGGTATATAAAACCCAAAAAGTCAGATGTCTGATAAAACAAATGAATGCAGTAATTAGAACTGTCCATAGAGATCCATGTGATATACCAGAAGTAAACAGGATATATTACTGTGCTGCTAAATTAATAACTGATAAATGTCTACCGCAAAAACACAGGATAGTGAGGGAAAGGAAGGGGAGAAATCGAATACCATCATGGAAGTATTGAATAGAGAAAACTATAAAGCAATTAAGACAAGAATTGTCACTCTTAGAAGACTATAGAAGAGGGAATAGATCAACAAATATACTAAGAAAGATGTGATTAAAGAAATGCATAGTATTAGAACAGACAAGGATCCATCGTGCACTATCGCAAACAACAAATTAAAAATTTCAGCACAAGCGGAAAAACTTAGAAAATACATAGATAAATATAAAGGAAAAGTACAAAATAAGCAATTTATTGATGACCCAAAAAAGTTTTATAGAGAATTGGGAAATAAGGTAAAATGAACTGAAAGACCTCCAACAAAAGAGGAAGTAGATGCATTTTGGAGAAGTATCTATGAAGATCCTGTGGAACATAACAAAGATGCTAAATGGATTGAAGTAAAAGAAAGAATAAGAAGTTTAAAGCTTCAGGATATAAAATGGGATGAAGTAACAGCCAGAGAGATTGAGACAAAGTTAAGAAAAGCCCCTAAGTGGAAAACCCCAGACCCAGATGCTATACCTAACTTTTGGTTAAACATATTAACATCTTTGCTTGAGGATTTAGCCATGAGTAAGAACTATTTACATGAGCACTCCAAACAGACAACAAACTGTCTAACAACAGAAAACCTTGGTAAACCTGCAAGCTACCCTAAAATTTATAGACCAATAACTTGCCTTCCGATGACATATAAACTATACATGGGAATTGATGACAAAGTTTATAGTCATTTAGAAGAAAACTCAATTATGGCAATAAAACAAAAGGGCAATAAAAGAAAGTCATATGGAGCAAAGGATCATTTGTTGTTAAATAACGTCATACAGGAGAACTATAAAAAGGGGAAGAATTTAAGTATGGCATGGAATGACTATAAAAAAGCATTTGATAGTATCCCACATTCATGGATAAAAGAGTGCTTAAAAATGTATAAGATACATCCTACACTGATTGACTACATTGCAGTGACCATGAAACAGTGGCAGACCACTTTGCAATTAAGCCATGATAAAGGACAGATTATTATCCCAGGACTAAAAATTCAAAGGCGGATATTGCAGGGTGACTCTCTGTCACCATTGCTATTCTGCCTTGCCATTAACCCATTGAGCTGTTTACTTAACAACTTAGGCCATGGCTACAATTTGACTCCTAAAAAACAACAAAGTGTAAAGAATTCTCATCTTCTCTTTGTTTATGATTTAAAACTGCATAGCTCATCAGATGAGAGACTGAAAGCACAGCTGTAGGTTTTCAAAACTTTTTCAGATGATATAAGAATATCATTTGGTCTTGATATGTGTGCAAAAGTAACCTTTAAAGCAGGAAAACTGCAGCACCAGGAAAACATCAGTTTGGAACAAAAATATGATACAAAAGAACTTGAGCAAGTGGGAGTGTATAAATATCTGGGAATTGATGAAAGATCAACAATAAAACATGAACAAATGCGAATACAACTTAATAAGGAATACTTTAGAAGACTTAAATTAATTCTGAAATCAGCGGTGGTATCTAGGAACAAAATCCAAGCTATAAACCAATTTGCTCTTCCTGTCCTAACTTACAGTTTTGGAGTGATTGACTGGGCCCAAAATGTGTTGGATAGATTAGACAGGAAAACAAGAAGGATGTTTCATGCTCACCAAATGATTTATAAAAATCAGTGTATACCAAGATTATATATTCCCCTTTCTGAAGGAGGGATGGGCCTCCTTGAAATTGATTACATGCATAGATCTGCAATCATGGGACTCCACACATATCTGCTGACCTCACAAGGCCCAAATGTAGTGAAAGTTTTGAAACATGAGGAGAATAATTCTAAGATGACTTCTCTGCATAATTTAGCAGAAGCATATTGGCATCAAGTAGGAATGGAAATCAAACCATAAGTAGATAAAATCAGGCAGCAACTGAATGTGCCAAAAACAAAAGAAAGAATATAAGGTGTAGGAGCAGAGAAGGCAAGAAATGTGGAAAAAGCATAAATATAGTTGCAAGTATAGAAACTTCTGGAAGAACCTCATGTTGATCAGGAATGAATGCAGCAATGGTTAAGGAGAGGCAAATTCAAACCAAGAGATGAAAATTTAATACTGGCAGCTGAAGATAGTGGGGCACATACACGCTGGTTTACAAAGTCCATTGAGCATGTGCGAGAAACAGACAAATGTAGGTTTTGTAAAACCAAATTGGAAATAATTGCTCACCTTGTTGCTGCTTGCAACATAGTAATGGCAGAAGGACTGTATACTGGAAGGCAAAATAATTTGGCAAGACTGTTGGGGATTGTGCAAACATTATGGTATTGAAGTAGCTGAAAAATACAGCTAACATGAGCCACAGAGCATCATAGAAAATGATGAAGTTTTTATCACATGGGATCACTGATTACTTACAGTTCAAAAGACAGATGCTAGAAAACCGGATATAGTGGTCCAAGAAAAGAAGGCAAAAGTAGCATTGATCATTGAAATTGCTACACCCAGTGACTACAGTGCCTTGCATACAGAGAGACACAAAGTCATAAAATATCAGTATCTGCAGGCAGAAATGAGAACAATGTGGAAGAAAGATACCCAGACTGTTCCAATAGTAGTTCGAGCAATGTGTCTTATAAAAAATAATCTACAATCGTATTTAGATTTGTTACCAATCCATGTAACCCGATACGAATTGCAGAAAGAGTCATTACTGGGAACATTTTGAGTGCTGTGAAGAGCCCTTTTGGCTGACATCAAAGATTGAAACATTACTAATTTCATGAACGTTTAATCATACTTTGACTTAGGAATGGGGTCCATTCTCATCATAATATTAGAAACCCCAAACATTTGGGGAAATTAAAAATGAAGATATACTTATTGATGTTATAAATGTTATTAAATAAATTTACACCATGGGAATCAAACCCATAGTTTAGAGGACAGTATTTACCCAGGCCTCTTTACTATCCCCATGAACTAATTGTCACAGCAGCTAATACATGGTTAAAAAAAATCTATCTGATATAAATGGGACACAGAAATATCTGTAAAATCTGTAGCAATCCTCAGGTAAAAGGAGACTATTAATACTTACTGTAGGGATCTATGAGTTGCCTCTGCACCTTGGCAACCTTCTCTCAAAGCCCTTCCACATCCCTCCAATGCAGGTCATCATAGTGGTGACAAACCTGGACTCCAATGTGGTAGATCCTCGTCATCCATCTATTTTCTCTTGTGATCCAGTTCCACATGTCGATCATGTCTCTTATCCTCTGCTCCAGTCTGGTGTAGACAGTCAACATCTGTGTCATCTCCTCTTTGATCCAATTGGGGAGGGGCACAGACACATCTCAGCCTCCTTTAAGTAGCCATTATGATCCTCAAGTTGAAGAAGTCTGGAAAATACAAACACAAAGAAATGCTCACTGAGGTACCATTCAGTTCAAAGTTAGCAATGGTCTGATCAGTAAATGTATCAAGATCAATATTTGAAAGAGTTGCTGATAGCATGTTATCAAATCAATGAAAAATAACAGGCACATGCCACACATGGTACCATGTATCAATATCTATTTGGTGTTTACATGGTACACCTTGTTGTTTTAGTGCATGAAGGCAATTTACATGGATGTGCATGAGTGGGATTCCAAAAATGTGAATTTTAAGGAACCTCATTAATTATTTATGGTGCAAATGGTACTTAAAGTTGTGTGCACACAAGGTAAGGTGCACTTTGATTCTGTGATTCATGGTAAGAGGAACATTGGCAATTGGTAGCATTTCTGCTTTGGTAATTAGTATATCACTTAAAGTTAGTCATTTTAAAAGGGACATGTTTAAATTAATATTTACTCAAAATGTTATCTTTAACAGAAATTGTTATAAGTTAGTGGAGTGATGTTGCCTTGAACTTGCATACAGGTGTTGTTCTTCTAAATAGTTTTAGTCTCATAAGCAGTTTTATAGACAGACTTCCATTGCAAATGCTAACAGTATAGGAAGGCTGATTTATGGGTCATCTGCAGTTCTTACTGGTGATTCCTTGCACTCTGTTATATAACTATGGAAAGCTATGGATTCCAACACTATCCATATCTAGTATTTGATGTTGATATTACAGGGATTTCTTAATTAATGTCTCCTAACAAAACTGTTGAAAACATGTGCTGTTGCTGTTTTATCTTCATTGATGATTATTAACAAAGGTATTATTAGTACTGCCTCAAAACACTAAGGATCCATACTGTCTATGGCCTGGCTATAAATCCTGAGGCTAACCCATTCATTCCATAAGTTCTTCAAATTGTTATTTGTTGTAGTATTTGAATGTGACATGCAAGCAGACCATACCTCCCAACCGTACCAAATTATTTGTTTTTTATCAAGTGTTGGGGTCCAAATAATGGGGTGCCCCAATTCCCAAGTGGCACCCCTTAATTTTCAAATTTCCCAGCACTTTTATTTTTTAAATTTTATTTCCTGGTTTTTGAAGCTGACGTTATCACATGCACAATGATGTCAGCTCCATGAAATGGCTTGCCAGCCTGTCGGAAGTGAGCTGAAGCTCAACGTAAATTTCCAGCTGCTCAAAGTTCCTTAGTGGGAATAACGGCAATGCTGGATATATATATATATATATATATATATATATATATATATATATATATATATATATATACTGCTTACAGAAGTGATGCGACTGCTCAAAGTTTGAATATGCTGCCTATGAAAGAGATGCAAGGCTGGAATGCATATCATCACCTGCTGGAACTCATCGGTTTCTTGAGAAGACAAGCTAGCAAGGAAGGAAGAGCAGGGTCTGCAAGGCTGGATATCTATGCTACTCAAAGTTCCTTAGCAGTTACAGAAGAGATGCGAGGCTGTAATGCATATCATTGGTAGGAAAAGCAGTGTGTGTGTTTCGTTTTGAATATGCAAGGTTGGAATGCATATCATAGCCGGTATGTGTGTGTGTGTGTGTGTGTGTGTGTGTGTGGGTGTGTCTGTGTGTGTGTGTGTGTGTGTGTGTGTGGGTGTGTGTGTGTGTGTGTGTGTGTGTGTGTGTGTGTGTGTGTGTGTGTGTGTGTGTGTGTGTGTGTGTGTGTGTGGGTGTGTGTGTGTGTGTGTGTGTGTGTGTGTGTGTGTGTGTGTGTGTGTGTGTGTGTGTGTGTGTGTGTGTGCGTTTGTGTGTGTGTGTGTAAATTATGATACTCCATCATTATGTTTATCTTCTGTGTCACTTTTTATTGTGTCACATCATTATTTGGAGTGACACTAAGTGGATTTTTTTCTTGCCTAAGAGTTTTGCTTCAAACTAGGTCTCACAAGCAAGAAAAAAAAATGCTGCATTTTGCAAATTACAGTCTCTCTACGTCTCCTAATTTGCATAGCTGCAGATAAGCTTGATAGTTCCTTTTGCATCTGGTTAGGTAAAAATGAATACTGGAGAAGTGATGCATTCCTTATTAAACAGAAGTGAAGTTAATGTTAAACTGCAATGAATATCATATCACATTATTTACATGTTCTCAGTAAGATAACCTAAGTATTGTATGTGACACGTCTAGGTTAGAAAAGGTGCTCTTAATGGTTGGATAGATTCTAAATTAGTTGCTTTCAAGCTCTAAAAGCATCCAAACATCCTTATGAAATTCCTTAGTATCTGTTTTATGCCTGTAGACTTCAATGACTCCAATTTTTGCCATGCTGACCACCTCACACAATAGAGCCACAAACTCTTTAACAGCCTGTCATTCTTCTTCCTCACTTTATCTGGCTTATGCAGTTACAGATGGACAAGACAATAGCTCCTTTGGACAAGACATTAAACTGATGCCCCATCTGCTTGAATTGGTGGTAGCTCAGGTTAATGTAAAAGATCCAATGGGACTTATCAAAAAGAAAAGAGGAAGTTCTCCAATGTCCTGGCCTAGTTTCCACTAATAGTTTAAATGCCACCTCAGGTCTCCCCAAAAAAAGGTTGCTAGCTTATTGGACTAACTTCATCAGCAAAGTATAGATAGATAGATAAATAGATAGATTCAACCTTTGTATAACGCATAGAATGTTACATTACAGACCAGGACTTATTTGACAACAGTGCAATGAAAATAATAAAATGGTTCAGAAAATATGTAACCACACCATATCATAGACAAGTTAGATCTTGCAGGAGTTAATAAAATTTCATATGTCTAATAGTGAATCTGTCCACTGTACATGGTGACCACCAATTGTGGACTATTCTGTAGTACTCAAGCTACAAACTACAACTACTGATGTCTGCAGGTCATGCTGGCAGGAAGATGGGGTATGCAAGGCATATATCACCCCCCAAGAATCCATAAGAAAACAAGTAAAAGAATAGCAGTTCAAGCCTTTCCTTGTAGCTCTTCAGCTTCATGCTATAAATTGTAAAAATAAAATCCAAATAATCATTGTAGAAGTACAGCAGTATGCACTTTAGTGTTTATGGTAAATGAGGTGAAATAGCCAGGTAATGGGACATTGAACTGGCTGCAGGGGGGACTCTGGTGCCATACTTTGGCTGTCTGTTCTTCAGTTTGCATTTGAAAGTTGGTATCCCACAATTCCACTGGAGTGGGCAGGGTTATGTAATTATGTATGCATATTTTATGTTAATCAGCATACAGATGTGTACCTATTTTTCATGGGCCTTGTCCAAATTTTTGATGTTTCCAGGTTGAGAAGTATGAAGCATACTAATGTGGCATAATTTGCCTTTGGACTTCTATACAATATATATATATATATATATATATATATATATATATATATATATATATATATATACTGTCAGAGGTTATAATCAACTCATAAACTATAAAGATATTACGTTATGTTGATTTTTACTAATGTTATGGGTGAAGGTATTGCTGTTACTTGTAATATGTCTAATTAGGATTTATCATGCACAGTGTTATACATGACATTTTCAATGCACCAGAATGCATACTGTTTATGTTGGCATATGCTATTCACAGAATGTAATGCATAAATGGGTTCAAACATGAATATTACCATGTCCGTATCACTGTCTTTCAGATGGCCAACCATCCTAGAGGTGATAACGTCTGCCCCCAGAAAAATGACATCATAATTGATGCTCTCCACCAACATGGAAGGAGACTCCTAGGCCATTTAGTTGATATTGTTTGCAGAAATGAAATCTGGATGGACCTCAACAGCACGATCAATGCAACTGGAGGCCCAAACCAATCCCATGAAACCTGTAGATGATGCTGCTCAGGCACGATCCTTCATGCAGCCAATAGAGTGATAAGTTATGAGAGATTGAGGGAAGCCACCATTGGTGTACCACCACTGCCCCCCCATGACATCTCAATATTTCTGTCATATTTAACTCAAAATAGCTGACTAGCAGCTTGTTAGACTGCTGTCTTCAATTAATTCTTGTCTTTTTTCAATTGTAAGGGGGTTTATAATAATTTACAATGAGCACCCTTTTGACCAAAATAGCTGAGATCAAGGCCGAGGTAAGTAGTGAACAATTTATGTTTAGTATTCTAAGTCTGGGACAGTAACCACAAATGACATTATATGAAGTCTTGCAGTTTGTGCATTCGTATCACATTGCTAATGGGTTCCGAACTGTTGTTTATGTCTGGGCTTATATGCTGTTGGAACTCATATATTGTGAAGTCTTCTCTTTTAGTTAAAGAAAGTTGTCCCTGCCAGTGGGATGGTTTTAAGCAAGGGCAGTAAACGTGGGGATGAGGGGTGTTTGAGAGGTATTTGCAGTGGAACCCAATGCGTTAAGAGGTCCAATGCTTAATAACTGAATTTTAGGGAAGTCTTGTGTTGTAGACAAACTGATTCTTTCGCTGCTGATTGTTTTGATATTGCCAGTGGTATCTTAGTGGTGTCGTAGGAAAATTTTTCATCTGTAGTTTTATGTGGCTCCACAGGTAGGGTAAAAGAAAAAATTGTGAGCTGTAGCATACAGAACCAAGTTTTCTATGTAATTGGACTGTTGGGGCTGTATTTTTATTTATTTAGTAAGTAATCTGTTAGTTGTATTCAAAACTGTATAAAATTCATCAGGTGCATGAGCTTAGAACTTTACTGCAGTTACCAACCTGATACTTATTCTCTGTACGTAATTCTCTGCAGTAGTTTGTTTTTATTTTTCTTTCCTTTTAAATTAGATTATGTAGGTTTCACTACACCTATTCATAGTCCTTTACAGATGCTAAACACAAATGCATGAAAGGCCCAACTTTTCATTATATGCAAATGCAGCAAGTAGGAGACAAAGGATGTTCTTGTTAAATGTGTGAAGCCAGTGAAGAACAGTTTGGGTAAAACATGCAGATATGCGTAAAGCTGGCTAAGAAGTATGCAAGTATACATGCATAAAATGTGCATTCGTCACAAATGAGTGTGAGTACTACTGTTCATTTTTCTGTTTCCCAAGTCTCTTTGTAAGCTTGCTGGTTAGTACTGCTGTGGGCTAATGTCATGAGACATAACAGTGTGAATGTGCATATAGTCTAACAGTTTAAAGCTGCTTTGTCAGCAGCCATATTCTCCAGATGTCCATTGTGAGACACCGATTTATTGGTTTAGAAGTATAGGTAGGGGATGGATTAGAAAAAGAGAAAGTGAGCAGAAAAGGGAAAAGCAGCAAGATGACATAAAATGGCTGTGTAAATAGAATTTATTTTTAAATGTAGATAAACAACTTTCTCTGAAATATCTAAGGTAAGATGGGGAAGTATAAAGAGAACTAAGATTAAGAAATGAGTGGTAGGAAGAAATGAGGGTATTGACAATAACACATAAAGGCAAGGGTGGTTTATCACAGTAGGTTGGTTTCACATATGGAAGGAAGACAGACAGGGATGGACAAATGGTGACTGAGGAGGAGGAATTGTGGAAGTGTTTATGGGGTGAGTGCATAAATGATGGGGGACACAGCACTGCCAAAGCTACTATCCCAGCTGGAGCCCCTCAGGTAGAGCCCTGCTTATCATAGTGGGCAGGCAGACTCTGATGCAGGGGTGGGAGTTAGCAGTCTCCTGTAGGTCTGTGGGCAGAGTCTCCTAGAAATGCAAGTCCTGCATCCACTGTAGGAGACTTTGGTATGGGCTCCACTGTCAGTTACAGCTCTGGCTGTTTTGCAGCAGTCTGTTCACAGGGAAGGAGCCATGACTACTACCCAGAACAGGCCTTTACTGAGATGTGAGTGCTGGTTGGGGTGGGGGTTGTTCCCTGTTGTAGAAGACAACTAAAGCTGAGGTACCCCCAGGCTCTTCTGGGGTTGCAGCTACAGAGAGAGAGAGAGAGAGAGAGAGACAAAGAAGAGAAGTAATATAAAGGATAATGCAGTGATTATTTTATAGTGCTAACTAATTGTGTAGACCAACTAAAAATAAACAAGCCATCCTGGTGGAATCACAAATCCAGTAGGCTGTATAACAGAAGAAAGAAAATCATGGCAAAAATTAGGAGGTGCAGTACCCATCAGGATAAAAGCACTCTCATCAAACTAAACAAACAACATGGAGGACAAATAAAGTCTACCAAAGCTAAATTTGAGGTAAGTTTGGCCTCCCAAGCCATGGACAGCCACTAAACATTCTTTAGCTATGTCTGCAATCTCAAAGGCAATATACAATTGTGTGCAGAGCTCATTGAAAATGGAGCCACCTATACTGAACCAGAAGATATGAAAAACCTCCTGGCTGATAAATTCAGCTCTGACTTTACCCCTCTCCCCCTCTCAACCCCCCCCCCAGGAAATACCATCAAATATAACTCCCCCTGCTATTAGTGAACAGGTCCTTAATGCTCTTAAGACCAAGAACACTGAATCAATGAGCCCAGACAATATCCCAGATGCCTTCTAAATTGCATGAAATATAACCTATCAGGTTTTCTGGAATTACTGTTTAACTGTAGCCTCCAAACAGGCTTTATGCCTCATGAACAGGGAACAGCAACAGTCATCCCTCTGCACAAATGTAGGCCATCCAGAGAGGCTGGAAACTACCGACCCATAAGTCTCACTAGTCTTATTTATTAAGCCATGGAAAGAATTATCATGGAAATGATCAACAGAGATATAGTAAACCTCCAGAAACTGGACCAACTCAAGTTTGGTTTTGTCAAGGGCAGATCATGCCTATTCAACCTGGTGGATGACTTTGAGAAGGTAACCAAAGCAATGGATGAGGGGAAAATGGCTCACACTGCCTAGCTTGACCTGGCCATGGCATTTAACATAATACTCCACTAAGGCATTGTTGACAAACTCAAGAGGTTAGGTACAAATTTGTGTATGTCACCCAGTGGATAGCCAAATGGCTCAGAGACAAGACCCAGAAAGTTAGAATTGGGGAGTCCACCTATATAAAGTGGCCAGTCACAAGTGGAGTCCCACAGGTATCAGTCCTTGGACTGCTGCTTTTTGGTATTTACTTCTTTGAAGTAAAGACCAATGTCAGTGGTCTCTGGCTGACTAAATATTCAGATGATTGCAAATTAGGAGCTGTCATTGAATCCCACTCTGACAAAATGTATAACAGGAAGGGCTAAAACAAACAACTGGTGTCAGAGCCATGAACTAAAACTAAATGCCAAGAAATGCATAATAGTATCCTTTGAGAAGTCGTCCATCCATAGTAACTATCATATTGACAACACACCCCTTAGAGTTGACCAGTAGTCATGGACTTAAGGATACACCATGGTAGTAATCTAGCCTTTGGTCATCACATGTCTACATTAGTGAGGAAATCATTCTATGTCATGCAACTTATAAACAAAGGTATGGTATTCAAGTCCAAGGAAGTCATTGTTCCACTGTATTTAGCATTCATCAGACCTATCAATGAATATAATCCCCCCTTTGGTATGTACCTAACCAGGCATATCCAACAATCGGAACATGCACAGAGGTTCCTCACTAAAAGAATAAAGGGAGAAAATAAAATGTCCTATTCAGACCGCCTCAAGGCCCTTTCCCTCTGTTCTGAGTCCTACAGGCTTTTGAGGGGAGATCTGTGCCTGGCATACAGGGCATTGTCATATCCCACTCTGATGGACCTGCTGCATATCCACAAATGAACAGCACCAGAATTACCCATTCTAAAAACTTAAACCTTGCCTGTCATATAAATACGACCTGCTGGTGAGACAGGTATGTATCCCAGAGACTACACCATCTATGGAACAGCCTTTCCATCCATGTTAAGCAGAGTTCCTCCCTAACCCAATTCAAAAGTAACTTGGACAATTGGATGGGGAACAGGAAATTCATCCCTGGTTTTGCACATGTGTCTCTAATGGATGCAGACAGCCTGTAAATGGTTCATCTCCCAGACCCCTGCTTGTAAATGTTTTCTCTCCCAAACCCCTGCTTACACTTATCAAGGGTATAAGAACTTGTCAAGAGATTTGGGATGCATGGTTAGGCTTAAAAACGTCCTTGTGGTCATTGGCCTAGTAAACACCAACGAAGATATGAACCTATGAACCTATAGCATCACTGCATACAGCAAGAGGGTAGTGACACATCCTTGGTAGTGGGATTAAAGCTGCAGTTTGAGGATGAACATGTATGTCTTTATTTCCATTGAAGAGCTGTGTATTGGGACAATCACTGCATATTGCTGTAGCATGCATATTAATTTATTGCTGTTTTACAGCAGCAGAGTTGAGTCATGTACACACATCCACGTAGGATGAGGATGATTAATATAAGTTTAATTATATATATCAATGCAACTTAGTTATAGACAGATCAGTCCAAACAACATTTGTAATGCTGTTTGCATTAATAATTATAGGTCCATCTACTTAAGGACTAAACCAGAGATTTGGCAGGTGTATAGCTCTGTACTATTACTGTGAACACTACCTTGTTAGTGCCTCAGCCTCATTTCATGGCACTGCTGTTTACTGTTACATTTGTGTTTCCCTACCATTGTACACTATAGGTAGAGCCAATGGAAGGGTAAGCCTTGCATTTTCAAGTGCAGACAGACCAGGTATGTTACAGCAAAATTGTAATAGCTTTCAATTTGGTACTTGATATTTTTGTCAATATTTGTCAATACAGGCCCATCTGGTTTACAGTTGCAATGTCCATCATGTGAGTAGTTGCAGGCCATATTATTGTACTGTACATGTGATGCAGTCAGTATTTGTTCTGCTAAATACATGACTGCTCTGTCTTTCTCTTTACTTTACCACTGCATAATCCATAGTATGACTCACAGCCTCTATACCGCGGGAGTCTGTCAGTGGTATGCTATTAAGTATTTTTCATACCTGTCCTTGTTGTTAATCCTGTAGTTGATCTCAATTTATAATGTGTACTTCTTACCATTCCTAGGTTAGTCTGCATCAACGCCCTCAAGTACCCATACAAATGGTATGTGTGTGGCACACATTATGTATGTTTAAACTGTGTTTACCTGGTTAATGGTGTAAATCATGTGGTCAGTTATGCTGCATTTTTTTTCCTATGCTAGTTGAATCTCATCCCTGTTCAACACTACCATCCTCGCATGAGTATTTGCAAGGAGTCATTTTTTTTGTTAATGCATCACATATGCCATATATGTTGGCCAGTAAACAGATTATATACTTATTTTATGTAGATTCTGTGAAAAATACATACAGTAGACTGCAAGTGAAGTCATTATTATTTGTAACATTGCACTGAGATATATATGCCATATGCTCTGATGAAATCCATTGCCTTGATCTGTGTTTGTATCTTGTAACACATCAACTATCTGTATAATCCAGAAACACATCCAGCGATCATGATGTTGTTCAAGATGTGTGTTAGTGGGTCCTTGGCACAGAGAACCCTGATTTTTTGGGAGAGTCCATTCAAGAATTTGACAGTGATGTGGCAGTAGATGTAGCCTCAGATGTGTTCCACTTGTCTAGCCATTCAGAGGATGCTGCTAAAGTGGATGTTAAACAGGGTGAGGCCATTGACCAACACACCACAGTTGAGAGCATTGCTGCTGGCAGATCCACACAACAACCAGGAACAGGGATTTGTGTCAGATATAGGCAAGCAGATGTTTTGCATGGTCAGGTGTCAAAGGGTGTCTGCCTCCTGTGGCAGTTAAGTGAATGGTCACAGCATTGGCATCATTCAGACATTCATGCTCTTGCCCATACCACAGATCATGTAGCACATCATCTGTATGTCATGCATAAAGGACAAGAGAGCAGACATTGTGAGATTATGAACAAAGAATATAGCCTCAGACAATAAAACAACCAGAGCAAACAGAAGCAAATGAGAAAAAACAACGTAGCACTGGATGTAACAGCAGAGTATCCAATTTATTGTAAGTAAGCGCTTTCAAGGGTTCACCTCTTCATCAGACTTAGATAAAAATGACTTAAAACAACCACAGTAAGTAGTATTCCAAATAACATTAATTACTTCAATTAAAAACAATTAAATTATTTAAAGCCATACTTAACATTTTTAAAAACATCACAGCATACATAAACTAAAAACTAGTGTCTCAACTGTCTTGCTTTCAGGAAAGGTTTAATGGAGACCATATTATTCAAACCACGCGCTTTATCAGCGCACTGTAACATAATCCATTTTGTTCAGCTGCCTCAGTAATATTCCTCATATCTCCTCCCCTTTTTCTGACTGCAAGTATTTCCAAGACCAGAAACGTAAACATGCTCACTGCCTTCATTCTTTATGTGCATAGCCAAGGCACTACTTTCCTTTTTATTTATTATATCCCTCATATGTTCAAGTATCCTGTCTTTGAACTGTCAATTAGTCATGCCAATATAATATGAAAAACATTTGACACAATAACTCAAATATATTACATTGACTGTTTTACAGTCAGCATAGTGAGAAGGCTCTATTCTGCAGCCTAGCTTAGGGTGTACAAAGTTAGTACCTGTGTGTATATATGCACAGGCAGTACAACTCCTGCATGTATATGTACCTACTCTATCTGATCTAAGAGCAGTCCTATTTAAACTAGATTTATGACAAAGATGGTTCTTAAGGGTCTTATTATTTCGAAAGCTAAACTTAGGTTTGTCTCCTACTATCTCCTTCAAACCATCCAAAGTAGAGAGTATATTCCAGTTCTTATTGATGACATTGCAGATCATATTTATATTACTAGCATATGTCAAAGTTATTCTCATGTCATTACTACTCTCATTAGTGATCTGTCATAGCATCTCACTACTCTCAACAACACTACCTACATATGAGTCACATACTGTGGCATTGTTGGTAAAGTATGGTTTGCAGCTACCATGTCTATCTTTCCATGCCTCTTTAATGTGCCTGTCTATATCTTTACTTTTATAACCCCTGTCTATAAAATCCAGTTTAAGGGACTATAGAGTTAAATTCAGCTCTGCATCATCATTATGTAATCTCATCAACCTGACCACCTGTCCTTTTATTATATTACATTTTCAATGGTTTGGGTGCATACTTGTATTGTGCAATAGATTATTCTTTCTAACCAGTTTCCTATACGAACTAGTTTTAACAGTACTGAGCGAATGCTTACTAATAGTCACATCTAAAAATTCCACCTGTTGTAAACTATAATTGTATGTGAATCTCAGAAAAGCAGTGGTAGTATTGAGATAGTATATAAACTCTCTTAATTTTGTCTCAGTTCCTTGTTATAATAAAAAAGAAATATCATCCACAAATCTAGTATACCATAAGACAGAGTTGGCGTAGGTCATATTAGAGAGTATAAACTCTGTTTCCCATTGCACCAATGAAAGGCTGGCGTAGCTGTTGACACAGGCTGTGCCCATTGCCATGCCAACCTTTTGAATGTAGTATACAAAGCACCTGGCTTGAATAATATGGTCTCCATTAAACCTTTCCTGAAAACAAGGCAGTTGAGACACTAGTTTTTAGTTTATGTATGCTGTGATGCTTTTAAAAATGTTAAGTATGGCTTTAAATAATGTAATTGTTTTTAATTGAAGTAATTAATGTTGATTTGAATACTATTTAACGTGGTTGTTTTAAGTCATTTTTATCTAAGTCTGATGAAGAGGTGAACCCTTTAAAGTGCTTACTTACAATAAATTGGATATTCTATTGTGTTACATCCAGTGCTATGGTGTTTTTTCTCATGGTGAGATTATGGCTGTATTGGTGACTTCGAATGAGAGTCTGCTAGCTGTGGCACATTAGGTGGACACCCCGGTCTGTACAGTACTCTAGCAGTGTCATACTACCAGCAGGGTTCTGTGTTCCCTGACTGTGCTCAGCAGATTGCAAACTGTGAGAGGCAAGCCACCTGTCCACAGATCCACTATTGGCCATCAAGAATTACTGTCTATCATCTATCTTGCACAGAGTTCAACTTCTGGTCCATCTTCTGTGGTCCCACTAGTCACAAGGCCTTCAACTCACAGTCATAATCTTAACCTTAACATGGTGTTGTAGCCCAATACATCTCCTTTGTGAAGCAGCCAGGGCAAGATGTGTCTACATGTGGTCAGGGCAGAGAAGATCATGGTGTGAGACATAAGCGAGGTCACCATAGACTGAGTTAGAGTGTGCCAACAGTGTAGTATACATAGCTGGCTGATATTATTGCAATACCACTGTACTGTGATATGTTTTCTGAAGTTAACATTTCTGCATTATGTCCTGCATGATTTCTCTTTTTTTCAAGTTATTATGCTGTAGAGATATGTTTGTGTAGCACTGATGTGTGTCCCTTATTGTGTACCATTTAGTGATACAACAGTCTGGGTGTAGATGCATACCTGGGTCAGTTGTGCCCTAAGCTAATGATCCATGTTTTGACACATTTGCATATGTTCTTGTAGGAATATGTTTTGCTTATGTTCTGTATGATGCTCATGTGTACATCTAGTGTGTAATTGCCATTAGATGAAATCTGTATTGCTGTGGTGGGGCAACACCTGAACATAAATGTTTAATCTGTGTACTTATGCACATATGTCTTGTCATGACTCAAATATTTGGGTCAGACACTGCAGTATTGCCTGAACCTGCACTTGTGGTCACACTGTAAGATGCCTACACCCATGACTTTTGTCTCGTATGTCCTCCTCCTCCTCCTCTGATACCTGTGGAATGTTCTCTTCAGACATTTGTGGCTCTTGGGGTAATTTACCCTCACCTGCAGCTGGAAGATTGCCATGTGCTCTAGTGGGTTTACTTTACATTACTGAAAGTCCATAATGCCGAAGAAAAATTTGTCGAGATGAAAATAATGAAACTTAAAATGCCAAACTGTGTTGCTTTTCACAGGACAAGTAAGCACTTGACCAAAGTGGGGAATAATGCCCTTTTCCCCACTTTAGTGCAATCCCTGAGTTGGTATATATATTTAGGAGGGTGTGGGGAGGTGTAGCCCCCCACCTAGGTGGGTTTCAGATAGTTCAATGTGTTGTAGTTTAGTTTTGCGCAAGTATTTACTTGACCTGGGCAAAACAACATGGTTTCGCATTTTAAGTACAGTTATTTAATCTCAGCGAATTTGTCTTCTGCATTATGGACTTTCGATAATGTAAAGTAGATCTGCTGTCGTTAAGAAGCATGGTGAAGATTGTTATCATCTTTGCTGCCTTTTCATATGTGTATTGCAGTGCACCCTTGATATGTCTAGACATCTCAACTAGCTTTTAATACATAAATCACATGCTCTATGGTGTTTCAGATTGTTGCATGTGTTCTATTTTAGACCTGCAATGCAGGGTTGGATGGTTCATGGTACAGGATCACTAGCCATGGCTCCACTGCATTACCACAGTCACCTGTTGAAATAGTTTCCCACAGTAAACAACCACTTGGTCAACCCAGAGACTGCAACAAAAACAGCACTATTTAAAACTCACCCTAGTGGGGTGCTGTGCTTCCCATACTGCTGTGACTAAATATACCAATTTTGAAATTGCACTACAGTGGAGAAAAGGGCAAATAGCTGATGGCCCACTGTTTTTTTCCCCTGGGAAAAACACAGATGAAGCGATTATTCGATGGAATAAGATTTCATTTAATTGGGTTCGACAAAGAGGTGTTTAGGGAATAGTGGCTCCGATAAACTGATAGGGGCCCATGTTTCTGTACATACTCAGTGTCAGTCCCACAGGTATTTCACCTTGCTGGAGTGAAGTCCTCAGTCCTCTCCCCTCCCCCAAAAGGCAGCATCATGGAAACTTCCAGCTGGTGTTGCCATGATAGCATACACACTCATCTGGATCACCAAAGCTAAGATACAGATAAAATGTTTAATGAAAACAAACAAACAATACAAAATGATAATTGAGATTAGCACTTACAGGCTACATCCCCTTCATCAGATCCAACTATTTAAAATGCCATTCAGGTTACAAAAGAAGAACAGTCAATCAAAATAATTCTTACTGTCAGCTGTATCCAAGCAAAATCTAAAGCTAGGGGCCTATGCCCCTTCAGAATGAGTTTGAGGAGGATGACATCATTCAATCTCAGAAAAATACCCGCACGTAGTTCTGTAATCTGTCTTAGTTCTTCCTTTTAAGTATGATCAATTATGTCACCACTTCTTCTACCAATAGATACAATCTCCAACACCATAAAAGCAAAACTATGTGTAGGAAATTCAACACTATGTTTGTATAATGCGTTGTCTTATGCAACCAATATTCTCTAGAATCCTTTCTTTTAACATGCAGTTAGTCTTGCCAACACAAAACGCTTGTAGATCTTACAGGTGGCAAGATAAACCACATTTTCTGACTTGCAATTAGCATAAAATCATAGTTCAAAAGTTCTCTTTGTCACTGGATATACAAAACTTTTTTCATGGTTGATATACATGCACGTTTGCAATTTTAAGTTCCTATTTTAGACGATGTAAAAGGTAGAGTCATATGTGGTTGTATATCTCTACATTGCAGTCTTTTCAAGTTTGCATTGTTCTTGAATGAAAAAAGGGGGGATGAACTAACCAATCCTTTCATGTCCTCGTTCATTGTTAAGCTCATCCAATTATTTCTGATAACTTGACAAATGCATCCAGCTCTGCTATTATTTTTCAGTGTAACCCTGGGATAGATGGATCTAGCATCATTTCTTTTCTCTTCTCATTCTTCTGTTGTTTTGAACCATGGTCACCCAGGTCCTTCTCTAACATCTTCCATTCTGTTCTCCATTGGGGTCAGATCCTTCCTTCTATACCCTCTATCAAGAAAATGTCTTTGAAGTTGTTCCACTTCTTGCTGAAAGACATATTCCTCTGTGCATAACCTCGATGTCCTCAGCAATTGACCCTTAACTAAATTCGGAAAAATGTGTTGTGGATGCATACTGTCCTTTTTAACTTAGTATTCTTCCAACAATCTTTTTTATATGATCTAGTACACACTTTTAGGGAAGCATCTTTGTAGATCCTAACATTCAAAAATTCAGGTTCCATGTCAGAGATGCTGAAAGTAAATCATAGAAATTCTGTACATATTTCTAAGTAATAGATAAAACTGTTGGGGAGTGCCAGACCAAAGAAGAAAAATGTCATCCACAAAACACAGGTAAAAAAGGATTAGGGACTTCCATCTTTGTTTAGAGAGAACAAATTCTTCCTCCCAGTTGGCTAATACGAGATTGGCATTAGAGTTGGTGCAAGGTGTCCCCTTATCAATGTCCCAACATTGTAAGTAGTAATGCCCATAGAACATGAACAAACTGTGTTCCAATATTAACTTTAAAAGAGCATAGGTAGGTGGTCAGTGTTGATGTCATGTAGGGTTCTACTAGCATTAATATTATATGGTTTATTTGTAAGGGTCCAATCTAGTATTGTTTTCCTACTTGAGTTTTGTGTATTCTGATGGTTTTATTTACTAGATTAGAGAAACTGAGTAGATTCAGGTCTGGTGAACTTAGGCATGTTTGTTTCCGATCACCATTTAGATTGCCTAAGATTAGACTTCCCCCAGGATAAAAGAAGCTTGGCGCAAGGATGGTTTTAGCCTTGAGCCAAGCGTCCTCATTACAGATGGTGCAGCAACACTTTATGAATATGTATGAGGGCGCACCGCAGCATCCTCGACGTGCACAGGAAATGTGTGCGAGTGCAGGGGGCATGTACAAGTGCTCCACGGAGGCGTAAACATGCCCCGACAGTTGCACAACCTACTATGCTTACTATTAGAGCCCACCTCTAATAGTAAGTCAGTAATTCAGTGTCCGTGGAAACTGAAATGTATGCTAAGCATACAAGAGTGTCCATGAACAGTGAAATAAAATCAAAGTAGAAAACACACAAGCAGGTAGTGGAAGGTTGAGCCCCGTCCCTAGAACTTTCACAATTACATTCCCTGTGTCCATATTATACATTTGTATTGCTGCAATATCGAAGGTGTAAGCAAAGCACAGCGTGTTTGCACGTCGCTGCCCTCCGCTGAGTGTAGCTTACACATCAAAATCATTCAAATAGAGAAAAACACGCAGAATCAATGTAAATGTCAATAGTGTAGTGTTTAGAGTATCTGCCTAATGAACAGGCATTCACCGTTCGCGTCCAACAATAGTACATATCATTTTCCATGTGGAATGAATGTCGTTTTGCTGTAAAACCAACATAAGAGTATCACATGTGATGTTTAACTAAATGTCATTCAATTAAAGTGGTACTGTCTTAATGAATAAGGCACTAGTAAGCAGGTGTAAGCACAAATAAGCAGCAGTAAACATATATAAGTACCAGTAAGCAAGTCTGAGTGCACTTGCACGGGTGTAAGCAGTTCCCAGCATAGGAAATGTATATAAGTATGTACATATATATATATATAATATATATATATATATATATATATATATATATATATATATATATATATATATATATATATATATAAATGAAGAATGAATGATATAACAATAAAGCATACAAAAGGAATGAGAAGGGAATCAACAGCAACCCCAGTATTATATTGCGCTGTGAGCGTATGTCATATCAAGCTGGGCAGGAGTGAGCAAAGCACTGCTACTCACACCACAGGTAGGATATTACCAGTGGGAGTAACACTGTTGATCTGCTAAGTCTACTTTACAATCAGAGGGTGGTCCCTGATGGGACTACCCAAAAATTGATAGGATGTTTGACCATCCGATCATTACACAAGCAAAAGCAGCTATGTTCAAGGACTAAATGGTGGGAGAGCCTGAGAATACATGGGTTGGGACAACATATGTGTAGGGCCCCTAACGCTCGGGAGAGAGCAATGTGTGGAGGTATCTCATGGCTGCGATAGCAATTGGACAATGGATGGTATGTGTGTATGTTGAACTCGGGTGGGGTGGAGGAACTATGGGTATGAAACTATGGATCCAGCCATGCCAGGGTTGGATGGGCTGGTTCTAGTTGGACTGCCTTGTGGAGGTCAGCGAGTTCGTTATAAGTATATATGCATACACACATGCAGACATCAATATGTAGAAGTACCTTCTCTGTAACACATTCATTCCATTTGTAGACAAAAAATAACATGAATGTGCCCTTACAAACCTAGACAGTAGATAGAATAATAGGTTGTGCATAAGAGAGAAGGGACTAAACTGCTAAAACCCAGCAGTTTGCACAATGTCCAAAGTCATTGCTGTGCTGAAAAAAATCAAATGTAAGGACTTTCTCACACATGGAATCATTCCTGTGATCTGCCTGATATGGCAACGCCAATTACTAAACCGGTCTATTTGTAAAAGA
>NC_056734.1:57569344-57571844 GCF_019279795.1 Protopterus annectens
GAGGAGGGGCAGGTGGGGGAACTATGGGTATGCAATTCTGGGCCTAGGCATGCAGGTGTTGGCTGGCCAGTCGTATTAGGTCTGCCCCGGAGATGTAAGTAATATTCCGAAATGGGCATAGCTTACGCCCATACCTCTCAACCCCTAAGAGCAAATCCACTAGACAGGACATGAACCATTGGGGGAACAAATAGGGACCATACCTCTCAACTGTCGCTGATTTTCAGGGACGTCCCTGATTTTGACTCAAATTCTAACTCTGTCCCACTTAATGCCTCCTAAAACTAGTGACTTTTGGAGGAAAGGTGGTAAATTACACGTAATGAATAATGACAGCAATTAAGAGTTATAAATATAATTTACCTCAGAAAATGTGTATTAATTCATATGCTCTGAGTCTGTCAATGTGTCAAGTTAATAGCACTAATATTTTAAATGTGTCCCTGATGTTGTCATGACTTGTCCCTGATTCAGTTGATATTTGTCCCCAATCGTTTGAGCAGTAGCATGACTCAACTGTAGGATGTGGGTTCCAAAACCCAATTACTTGTTTGTATTGAATGGTGTCAGTTCCCATGTATTAGCCAGACAGGTGCAGATTGCAAGAAGAACACACCAATGATATGAATCAAACTCTGTACAGGCAGTGGATTCCATACAGTCGAATGGCATGCTTACGCCTAATGGGCAGCCGTTTCCAATACTGTAGGCATGTAATCCGATGTAATAGGCATCACAAGGTAATGTCGTAGTCTTCACTCCCACCCAGGGGTGTGAGTGTCAGATGCAAACACTAAATGCAGTGCATTTGCAAGTGTGGGAGCAAGCAGGTGTAAGCCTGTTTGGCCGCCGATATGCGAGTATCACATTGGTGAAGCAATGTAGAGGATAACTGAGTGTAAGAAACTGTAAACGGATGTTAGCATTGCTTAGCTCCATGCAAACCCATACACACCTGCTCACAACTGCTTTAATGTGCCTTAATCACTCCATATCCAACGGCCTTGTTCTGTCCAGCAACAAAATAAATGGCCTCTGCAAGGCTTGAAACCAGGACCCTGCATACCACAACCAATGTGATTTACCATTACACCATGGCAGATATAAAAACAGCAGATGTTATCACAAACATATCATCCAGCACAGTCATTCAACAGTAAAGGAAATGTATTCCATCATGTAGATGTATGTGTGTGTGTGTTTATGTCTAGATATAGATACATACATATATATATATATATATATATATATATATATATATATATATATATATATATATATATATCAAGAACATCCCACGTGACAACAAAGCATTAAAAAGGAATGAAAAGGGAAACACCAGCAACGCCTGTATTATGTAGTGGTGTTGTAATATCAAGACTCCCTCAGACAGACAGGTGTAATTAATACATGCAAACATTTGTACATTGGCCAAATACATCACTCTGTGCATTTTATTTACATTAACACAACAGTTCCTGTCCAATCATTATGTGAAAACAGTACTCTTGCAAGGTGCTATATGCGACATCATCATCATGAAAAAGGTAAATGGGTAACCATAGAGGGACAAGTAGTGTCGTGTGTACAATAGGGTTGTCTGCATCACATGTACTTGGAACCCTTAGGAATCATGTGCATATCAGGATCGTATGCCTGAGAGACAGGGGTGAGGACAACTGGAGTATGTTGTGATGCAAATTAAAAAGGTTTCATATGTTCAGTGGAGATGTGTGTGAAATGGACAGCTATGTATGGGGCAAATGTTGTTCTAAGAACAGACTGGCCTTTTGTTTCCGTAGGGTGAGAGTGGGATGTGGGTGAAGGAGAGTAGGTATGCTCGTGGAGGACAGGTTGGGTAGGATGACAGACAAGACAGCATACAGGGTTGGTATATGACACATGTGGGGGGATGCACGTTGGATGGGGAGGGGTGTTTGGCAGTGACAAGCCCATGAGCCCCCAGATGGAAACAGTGGGACAGAGGTCCCCAGCCATGGGCAGCCACCACTGCACCAAAACAGCTGCAAAGATGGCTGTGCTGGGGGCTGTCTAGGAGGGGCAGGCTAACCCTCTAAATGTGACACTCTGCCCTCAAGCTGGAGAATCTGGCCTCAAAACTCCTTATTGAGCCCCCTACGCACCACGTCCGGGACTGTACGACAGCGGACAAGTTCCTGTCTGGACCTGCTTCCAGGGGGACAAGCCCCATCCTCAGTGGCGGTTCCACCAGAAGGTGGTGCAGAGCCAACAGAGGTGGAGGTTCAAAGCTGGGCCCCAGATGTGCTGGTGCCCGGTGCCATGACCAGCTGAAGTGGGACAGGAAGTTCTGCCAGGACCTCCAATCCCATACAGCCTATGGTGTTGCAGTTTTAACACAGATATGGCTTAGTAGTAGTCAACAGCATTCAGGATTACTTATAACAGCATGCATAGATATGACCATCAACCCAACACAACAGATGGTATACATTTGCAGAGGGAGCACAACACATGCATA
>NC_056734.1:57576844-57614344 GCF_019279795.1 Protopterus annectens
ATACATTGATAGCAGGTTGTGGACAGTGACATTATACTTGGAACAGTGGCATGTGCAAGCATAATGTGTGAGCCACAGTGTGTAATGGTACTGAGGTGCAGGTGTCAAGATGACCTCTCCCGACTGTGTTAGTAGTTGTCATTATTAGCAGGACTGCTACACTAAGTATATCTCACATTGGTTATATACACATTGTCTGCTGCTGTCCATCACCTTACATGTGGCATTTTCTACCAAGCACATTACTGCCACTCACAGTGATGTCATGGTATGAGTGGCAACTGCTAGACCAAAACAATGAGCTAATGTCCTGCTGTTATTATGAGGTTGTCCAGTGTCTGTCATTCCAGGCTGTCATGACTGACCAACAAGCCTTCGACACAGAGCACATGCATCCATGTTTCAAGTGAGTGCGGATGTTACCTAGGTCGCATTTACCCATATAGTTGCATTCCAGGGCAAATGTCCTACACACAGAAGTAACACCCTGACACCTACAAGACAATTGTATTGGATGCTTATGCTAACCAGTGCTAGATTTGTTGCTTTAGTAATTAATTTGCTCAATGTAGAACCTACAATGGGGAACACTGACATCTCTGCAGTGAGGAACACCTGGCTGAAGGCTCTATAGTGCACAATTGCACTACCACCATATAACTCAGATCCAGACATGTGGGCCATAACACTGGTATGGACCATCTCAGGTGGTAGTGTCCACATATTCATAAAGGCTACTCACATGTAAAGAACACTACTCTGACATAACTCATCACAGATGAGTCAGGTACAGGTGACAGTGGCAAACGCTGCATTCTAGGCTGTATCCTCATATACATAGGTTCATAGGTTCATAGGTTCATACTAGGCTATCTGCCCTGGAGCAATTATAAGCCTAGCCCGATTCTGTATGGCTTATGCCATCCCTTGATTTGAGTATACTGTGCCCTTTTTAAGGTTTAGTTTACTGTGCCTCTGTCTAATAGTGACACGGGAGTAATCCCTGGGACAAACCCACGATCCCCCATCCACTTATCGAGATTCTTCTTGAAGAGATTCAGTGAGGTGCTCTGCCTCACATGAACTGGAATTCTATTCCAGAGCGAAGGGAGCCTCTGGGTTATGAACCTGTCCCTCCAGCAAGTTCTATTTATTTCTGTGCTGAGGTTCAAGTCCCTCGAGCGTGTGGCTCTAAAAGATTTAGATTTACTGAGGTGGAGCATGTCCATTAATTCTGGATTTGACATAGCTTTGTATGTCAGGCATAGATCGCCTCGAAGTAGGCGGTATGCAACTGAGTAGAGCTGGAGTTTTTTTAACCGAGCAGCATATGGCATCTGTTTGAGACCCTTGATCCTCTTGGTGAGATACTTTTGGGGTCTTTCTAATTGCTGCAGGTGTCGGGTAAGGTACATCCCAAAAGGGGCATTGTATTCTAGGATGGGCCTGATGATGGATGAATAAAGGGGCACGATTACCTCTCTTGATCTAGATGTGAAACCCTTTGTGATGAGGTGGGCTATGTAGAAGGTCTTTCTAACCACTTTGGCAATGTGGTTTTTAAAGGAGAGATTGCTATCAACTTGGGTCCCCAGGTCCCTAATAACTTTCTCTGTACTTAATGGGTTTCCGCCTATGTGGTAATTTGTGGGCACATTTTTTTTGCCAAAGGGTATGACTATACATTTTTTGGCATTTAGCTTTAAACCATGGTGCTGGCACCAGTTATCTGTCTCTGTGAGACCTTTTTGAAGGATGTTTGTGTCAGCTGGAGAGTTGATTATGGCGCCCAGTTTGCAGTCGTCTGCGAACTTGGTGAGCCATAGTCCTCCCACGTCTGCCTGTACCTCGGAAAAGTATATACCGAACAAGAGTGGTCCCAGGACAGAACCCTGTGGGACACCACTTGTGACCAGTTTCGAGTCTGACATGGCTCCAGCAACTCTCACTCTGTGGGTTCTGTCTTTGAGCCAGTTTACGACCTATCTTGTGACATAGGGGTTTATATTTAAGCTGGATAGCTTATCTATGATGCCCGAGTGGGGTATTGTGTCAAATGCCTTTGCAAGGTCCAGATAGGCTGTGTGGACTACCTTCCCTTCATCTACGGCTTTGGTGACTGTTTCAAAGAAGTCAACCAGGTTCAAAAGGCAGGATCTGCCCTTGACAAAGCCAAACTGGGTAGGATCTAGTGTCTGTAGGTCCCCAATGTCTTTGTTTATGAGCTCCATGATGATCCTCTCCATAGCCTTGCAGACTAAGCTAGTCAGGCTTATGGGGTGATAGTTTCCAGGGTCCGTAGAGGCTCCACCTTTGTGGAGTGGGACCACTGTTGCTGTATGCCATTCTGTGGGCACATATCCTGTAGTGAGGCTGAGATTGTATAGCTGTTTTATTTGAGGGATTAGTTCCTCTTGTAGTTCATGTAGGACTCAACCTGGGACGCCATCTGGTCCCATGGAAGCAGTGTTTTTTGCTTTGGAGAGGGCAGCCTTCACCTGAGCATCTGAGATGTTTGGGAGGCAGCCCTCTGCCGGGATAGATACTTGCTCTTTTGGGAGAAGTTTGCACTGAACCTGTCTGCCAGGATATTGGCGATGTCTGTGGGTTCAGTGTATTTTTTGTTGTTTAGAATCAACTCAGAACAAGTCTGGGAGTTGCATCCCAGGTTTCTAACATAACTGAAAAAAGCCTTATGATTGTCTTTGGTGTCCTGTGCAATTTTTCTCTCGAAGCTGGCCTTGGAGGATTTTATGAGGGATCGTAATTTTTTGCTAGTACTGATCAGAGATGCCTTCCCTATTAGGGATTTTGCTCTATCATGTAGTAGCTTCCTCCTTCTGTTGTACAGTTTACATCCACCACCTTGTCCCCAGACTACCAACACACATCCATATGTGATATGACATAGTATGGTAGACCACCAGATAACCTTCGATTGGTGGACTGTACCTAGGCCTACATCATCTGTGCAAAGTACACGTACAGACACAGCTGCATGATGTGTTATGCAATGCAATAATACCACTGTTTGTAACCATCTCAGTTGTACACATACCAGGGTAAACAAGAACAATGCAGGACAACCTCCAGATTTGTACCAAAAACCACAGCAGGAAACGGAATGGAACCAGCGTTTCTTGAGCAATCCAAATTTATTAAAGTATTAAAGTAGAACAAGTAAACCACAAATATTTGATAAAGTCAGTACCAACAAATATAAAGTTCTGTTCTTCACTGGAAACAACGTAAACCACAGCAAAATAATCCAATAAGTCAAGCGCTTTCGCCCGGGCTCTCCCGGGCTTTTTCAAGATAATTTTACTATGCAACCTGTATCCTTATATACCACTTGGTTGCTTAGTTAATTGTCTAATTATTCAATTAAGACTTTTTTAAATATTCCTGTAGTTAAGGTTGTATTCCCTTTATAAGATAAATTATGTTAAAATTCTTAAAAAGTTTTTAAAAGGTTAGAGAATTAGTAAATGTTGCCATTATTTTGCAACATATTTTGCATTCTTTAACTCGTCCTCCCTGTTAGAAAATGTTTCATTTAACCTTTTTATTTGTGTTTGTGTATGAAGTTGACTTATAACCTGGCTACTAAGTCTATGATGAAATAAACTGTTTTTTTTTACATTGTATTGGGCTCCTTTACTTAGGTAAGCAGCAGCAATGTTTTTAAGGGTTGATCGTGACTAGTACTTGCCATCTTTTAACATTGGGTCAATTAATTACACTGGTGTATTCACATTTTATGGATATGTACTGACTTTTTGTTGTTTGTTTAAAATTATTAACATTTGTCTAAGTGTAAAATATTTATTTCTACATCTGCATTCATTTACTATAATTATTATGCATACCAATCTATGTACCTATGAAATTATATGTGCACATTTCATATTTTTTTATTTTCTACTTTTACTATGTAAATAAAACATTAAATAATTTATAATTTAATCATTGGAATATTAAAAAAATAATAATAAATAATAAATAAATACATGGTTTATTTCCTGTAATGATAATTAGATAATAAATAATTAATAAATAATTGTAAATTAAATGTGCAATACTTTGTTTTATATATATATATATAAATAAATAAATAGGTAAAAATGTCCAAAATTTAAAATCATAAAATCATTTAAAACCTATTTTTCTAGTGTCTATGAATTTTTACATTGACGTTGTTCTATTATAGTTTTGCCCTTCTCTGTTTTAATACACTACTTATACTAACATGTTCATTCATCCCTGGTGCTTTTGCAGCATTCAACTTAATTTGCCAAACTAGTTCCCTGTATTCCAGGGATGTTTCCCAGTCCCCCCCTCTAATATCATTTTTTACCTGTTCAAGTACTAAGAATTTTAAATTCATTTGTTTACATGTTAAAGAGTGTTTAAAGAATGCGTTTGTTTCTTTCTTTATTTTAATTTCGTAGGAATGTTCATAAACTCTTCTTTTTAACGTTCATTCTGTTTTTCCTACATAGAAAGATAAACAATGCTGACATATTCCTAGGTATATTATGCCCTTCGAGTTACAATTGTAGTGTCCTAGGGAATATAAGCCTATCTTTCTTGACTTTAAGTATAAGCCTATATCATCAAGCATAAAAGCACATTGCTTACAGGTCCCACATTTGTAGGTACCCCTCATTAATTTTGTATTATTTAGGTTGTTGCTTATTTCTTTTTCAAACAGATTTTTAAGATTGTTATTCTTCTTCCTTATAAATTTTGGTAATGTTGGAATCATCTTATTAATTTCCGAATTGTTTGATAATATTGGCCAATATTTTGTAATAATGGCTTCTATTTCTTTGTTGTCACTATTGAAGTTATATGCAAATGCTTGTTTTCTATATTCTTCCCTGTTTTCAGTACTTTTTATGTTATTCATTGCTTCGGTATTTAAGAGTGGGGCATATTTTTCATTCCTTTTTATTGAAATCTCATTCATTACAGCATTAATCAAACCTAAAGGGTATTTTTCTCTAGGAAAAGGGTCTTTAAATATTCTATTTCTGCTTGAAATAAATGGTCTGTACTACAAATTCTTGATGCTCTAATTAGTTGGCCTTTAAGAATACTCTTTTTGAAAATATGGGTGACTGCTATTGAAATGTAAAAACATGTTAGAGTAAGTACTCTTTCTATAGACACTAGATTCAAAATTGTTGGTTTCATTGTTTTCATTAAATTAATATCTAAATAGTGTAGTTGGTTAGAATTAATTTCATAAGTGAATTTTAAAAAATTTGTGGATTCGTTAATATAATCAATAAAATTAATAAAATCGTAGTAAGTACCTTTCCATAAAATGCATATATCGTCCAAAAATCTTTTGTAGTGGACAATATATTTGACCCAATCTGGTACAAAAATAAATTCCAATTCCCAATGGTGCAAGACAAGGTTTGCATATGCTGATGCACACGGTGTCCCCATGGCAACACCCTTGTTTTGTTTAAAAAGTTCTCCATTGAAAATTAAAAAATTATTATTTAAAATAATACCCATAAACTCCACTATTAGCTTAATGGTATCGCCATTAAAGGTCGTAAGCTTAACTAACATTTCATTAAACCATTCAAGTCCTATTTCGTGTGGGATGCTTGGGAATAAATCAACAATGTCAATGGTAACCATAAATTGTGTTTCTGCAAAAAACTCATTTTTTATTCCTTTTAAAAATTCCCATGAGTCTTTGCAGATACATTCTAATGATGTTATACATTTCTTGGTCATATTGTCGATGTATTTTCCTATTGGCTCCGTGATGCCTTTAGCTCCCGCTACTATCGGCCTAAATTTTAAAGGTTGTAGGCCCTTATGGACCTTTGGTATTCCAAAAATTATGGGAGTTAGTGGTTTTTGTACTAGAAGATAATTAAAGAGCTGTTCATTTATTGCTCCTTGCAAAAGATGGTCTTCTAGGTAGTACTTAATTTTACTATAGGCTATATTTCTTTCATTTATAGAGATTTGTGTATATTGTTCTGTATCGTGTAACATGTTATGAATGAAAGTTTCATACACTTGCTGGTACATGAGCACTACCCCACCCCCTTTGTCAGTTTTCATCACTCTTATTCTCTCTTTTTTCAAAAATGTTAGTAGCTTGTTGTATTCGTCTGGGAAATTATTAGATTCTTTGTGTTTACTTTCTCTGTTCAATTTTCTGAACTCATTCTCCACTAATTCCTCATATATCCTCAGTGAAGAGTGTAGAGGGGGTTAAATGTGCTTTTCCTACACAATCCTTGTTGCTTATTTTGCATATTGCCAAAATAAATACTTAGATTTAATTGCCTCACAAACAGTTTTAAATCAATTATAGTATTAGTAATGTTCATAGAGGTGTCAGGTACAAAGTGTAGTCCCTTTTTAAAAAGTTCAAAAAATGTTTCATTAATTTCCACCTCTGTAAAATTATATATGGTGAGGTTATCTTGTTTTACTATTGTGCATACATAGGCAGGTGTGTGGATATTTTTATCTTGGTTTTCAAGGTCAATTATTCCCATCAACCCAGGTTTGTTAGTAATTATCTCCTGAATCTGCTCCACATTTGCACTGGCTGATTCACTTCTCGATTCATTTGTCTTCCTGGTGCTTGCTGAAAACCCTGCTTGTTACCATAATTACTTTTTTGTGCAAGCCTTTCACTTCTTCTGGGAACCTCTATCCAATCATTGTTTTCATTCACATTGATTTCATTGTTAGATGCTCCCTCCTGGTAATTTGGTCTTGTTGAGGCAATTCTACTTTTTTTGTTAAAACAATATGCTGTACCATTTTTATATTCTTCTAAATCTCTTTCCAATTTTTTGATTTTCCTCATAACTACTCTGTTACAATGATCATCTACCTCTTTAAATGCTTGTTCATAGTCATGTTTTACCCCACTAAAATTCCTATTGTTTATTATACTGTCATTTAATTTATCAATGTCATTTAACAGGGCTGCAGCCTTACTTTCATAATCATTGATCATCAATTTCAACATTTCTATCCCTGTTTTGTTATACAAAGCAGTAATTTCATCAAATAACTTGGTGCCCGGTTGTGCATTATTTGGCAGTCTATTACACCGTAGCCCTTTTGGAATACGTTCAACCCTTATGCACTCAGTCAAATATTCGATTTCCATTTGGGCCGTTTTGTATGAGTACAATTTATTGTTAAGTTCGGTTACTAAATGTTCAATGTTGTTATTTTGAACATTATAATTTTGTTGTACAGTACCTTGTGCAAACATAAAATGTTTGCTTGTCCATTTTTTTAGATTGAAATCATTGTTCTGCTGACCCAGGTTTGAGTGCGGAGTTTTGTTTCGTGTACTCTGGGAATTCTGGTTATGCACCCGGTCTTCTTCAAACACTTCTGTGGAAAGTCTTTGCCTTTTTACCGTCGGTTCCTTTTCGGCTAAAAGTTCTTGTTGGTTTGGTGGTAGTGCCTTATCGTTGGTGGTATTATCTTTGGTTAGTAACCCACTCAGTTGCGAGAGTAGGCAAATCACTTGCCTAAATTCTCCCCGTGTTACCGGTGCGTTGTCATCGCCGTTGTTGTCTTCAATTAAAATGTTGGGCGTCTTGTTGAAGTCCGAGGTTCCTACGTCTTCCGCCATGTAGCAAACAACTAATAAGCAAACAAGAACAATGCAGGACAACCTCCATGTTTGTACCAAAAACCACAGCAGGAAACGGAACGGAACCAGCGTTTCTTGAGCAATCCAAATTTATTAAAGTATTAAAGTAGAACAAGTAAACCACAAATATTTGATAAAGTCAGTACCAACAAATATAAAGTTCTGTTCTTCACTGGAAACAACGTAAACCACAGCAAAATAATCCAATAAGTCAAGCGCTTTCGCCCGGGCTCTCCCGGGCTTTTTCAAGATTATTTTACTATGCAACCTGTATCCTTATATACCACTCGGTTGCTTAGTTAATTGTCTAATTATTCAATTAAGACTTTTTTAAATATTCCTGTAGTTAAGGTTGTATTCCCTTTATAAGATAAATTATGTTAAAATTCTTAAAAAGTTTTTAAAAGGTTAGAGAATTAGTAAATGTTTCCATTATTTTGCAACATATTTTGCATTCTTTAACTCGTCCTCCCTGTTAGAAAATGTTTCATTTAACCTTTTTATTTGTGTTTGTGTATGAAGTTGACTTATAACCTGGCTACTATTTCTATGATGAAATAAACTGTTTTTTTTACATTGTATTGGGCTCCTTTACTTAGGTAAGCAGCAGCAATATTTTTAAGGGTTGATCATGACTAGTACTTGCCATCTTTTAACATTGGGTCAATTAATTACACTGGTGTATTCGCATTTTATGGATATGTACTGACTTTTTGTTGTTTGTTTAAAATTATTAACATTTGTCTAAGTGTAAAATATTTATTTCTACATCTGCATTCATTTACTATAATTATTATGCATACCAATCTATGTACCTATGAAATTATATGTGCACATTTCATATTTTTTATTTTCTACTTTTACTATGTAAATAAAACATTAAATAATTTATAATTTAATCATTGGAATATTAAAAAAATAATAATAAATAATAAATAAATACATGGTTTATTTCCTGTAATGATAATTAGATAATAAATAATTAATAAATAATTGTAAATTAAATGTGCAATACTTTGTTTTATATATATATATATATATATATAAATAAATAAATAGGTAAAAATGTCCAAAATTTAAAATCATAAAATCATTTAAAACCTATTTTTCTAGTGTCTATGAATTTTTACATTGACGTTGTTCTATTTTAGTTTTGCCCTTCTCTGTTTTAATACACTACTTATACTAACATGTTCATTCATCCCTGGTGCTTTTGCAGCATTCAACTTAATTTGCCAAACTAGTTCCCTGTATTCCAGGGATGTTTCCCAGTCCCCCCCTCTAATATAATTTTTTACCTGTTCAAGTACTAAGAATTTTAAATTCATTTGTTTACATGTTAAAGAGTGTTTAAAGAATGCGTTTGTTTCTTTCTTTATTTTAATTTCGTAGGAATGTTCATAAACTCTTCTTTTTAACGTTCGTTCTGTTTTTCCTACGTAGAAAGATAAACAATGCTGACATATTCCTAGGTATATTATGCCCTTCGAGTTACAATTGTAGTGTCCTAGGGAATATAAACCTATCTTTCTTGACTTTAAGTATAAGCCTATATCATCAAGCATAAAAGCACATTGCTTACAGGTCCCACATTTGTAGGTACCCCTCATTAATTTTGTATTATTTAGGTTGTTGCTTATTTCTTTTTCAAACAGATTTTTAAGATTGTTATTCTTCTTCCTTATAAATTTTGGTAATGTTGGAATCATCTTATTAATTTCCGAATTGTTTGATAATATTGGCCAATATTTTGTAATAATGACTTCTATTTCTTTGTTGTCACTATTGAAGTTATATGCAAATGCTTGTTTTCTATATTCTTCCCTGTTTTCAGTACTTTTTATGTTATTCATTGCTTCGGTATTTAAGAGTGGGGCATATTTTTCATTCCTTTTTATTGAAATCTCATTCATTACAGCATTAATCAAACCTAAACCTGCCTATGTATGCACAATAGTAAAACAAGATAACCTCACCATATATAATTTTACAGAGGTGGAAATTAATGAAACATTTTTTGAACTTTTTAAAAAGGGACTACACTTTGTACCTGACACCTCTATGAACATTACTAATACTATAATTGATTTAAAACTGTTTATGAGGCAATTAAATCTAAGTATTTATTTTGGCAATATGCAAAATAAGCAACAAGGATTGTGTAGGAAAAGTACATTTAACCCCCCTCTACACTCTTCACTGAGGATATATGAGGAATTAGTGGAGAATGAGTTCAGAAAATTGAACAGAGAAAGTAAACACAAAGAATCTAATAATTTCCCAGACGAATACAACAAGCTACTAACATTTTTGAAAAAAGAGAGAATAAGAGTGATGAAAACTGACAAAGGGGGTGGGGTAGTGCTCATGTACCAGCAAGTGTATGAAACTTTCATTCATAACATGTTACACGATACAGAACAATATACCCAAATCTCTATAAATGAAAGAAATATAGCCTATAGTAAAATTAAGTACTACCTAGAAGACCATCTTTTGCAAGGAGCAATAAATGAACAGCTCTTTAATTATCTTCTAGTACAAAAACCACTAACTCCCATAATTTTTGGAATACCAAAGGTCCATAAGGGCCTACAACCTTTAAAATTTAGGCCGATAGTAGCGGGAGCTAAAGGCATCACGGAGCCATTAGGAAAATACATCGACAATATGACCAAGAAATGTATAACATCATTAGAATGTATCTGCAAAGACTCATGGGAATTTTTAAAAGGAATAAAAAATGAGTTTTTTGCAGAAACACAATTTATGGTTACCATTGACATTGTTGATGTATTCCCAAGCATCCCACATGAAATAGGACTTGAATGGTTTAATGAAATGTTAGTTAAGCTTACGATCTTTAATGGTGATACCATTAAGTTAATAGTGGAGTTTATGGGTATTATTTTAAATAATAATTTTTTAATTTTCAATGGAGAACTTTTTAAACAAAACAAGGGTGTTGCCATGGGGACACCGTGTGCATCAGCATATGCAAACCTTGTCTTGCACCATTGGGAATTGGAATTTATTTTTGTATCAGATTGGGTCAAATATATTGTCCACTACAAAAGATTTTTGGACGATATATGCATTTTATGGAAAGGTACTTACTACGATTTTATTAATTTTATTGATTATATTAACGAATCCACAAATTTTTTAAAATTCACTTATGAAATTAATTCTAACCAACTACACTATTTAGATATTAATTTAATGAAAAACAATGAAACCAACAATTTTGAATCTAGTGTCTATAGAAAGAGTACTTACTCTAACATGTTTTTACATTTCGATAGCAGTCACCCATATTTTCAAAAAAAGAGTATTCTTAAAGGCCAACTAATTAGAGCATCAAGAATTTGTAGTACAGACCATTTATTTCAAGCAGAAATAGAATATTTAAAGACCCTTTTCCTAGAGAAAAAATACCCTTTAGGTTTGATTAATGCTGTAATGAATGAGATTTCAATAAAAAGGAATGAAAAATATGCCCCACTCTTAAATACCGAAGCAATGAATAACATAAAAAGTACTGAAAACAGGGAAAAATATAGAAAACAAGCATTTGCATATAACTTCAATAGTGACAACAAAGAAATAGAAGCCATTATTACAAAATATTGGCCAATATTATCAAACAATTCGGAAATTAATAAGATGATTCCAACATTACCAAAATTTATAAGGAAGAAGAATAACAATCTTAAAAATCTGTTTGAAAAAGAAATAAGCAACAACCTAAATAATACAAAATTAATTAGGGGTACCTACAAATGTGGGACCTGTAAGCAATGTGCTTTTATGCTTGATGATATAGGCTTATACTTAAAGTCAAGAAAGATAGGTTTATATTCCCTAGGACACTACAATTGTAACTCGAAGGGCATAATATACCTAGGAATATGTCAGCATTGTTTATCTTTCTACGTAGGAAAAACAGAACGAACGTTAAAAAGAAGAGTTTATGAACATTCCTACGAAATTAAAATAAAGAAAGAAACAAACACATTCTTTAAACACTCTTTAACATGTAAACAAATGAATTTAAAATTCTTAGTACTTGAACAGGTAAAAAATGATATTAGAGGGGGGGACTGGGAAACATCCCTGGAATACAGGGAACTAGTTTGGCAAATTAAGTTGAATGCTGCAAAAGCACCAGGGATGAATGAACATGTTAGTATAAGTAGTGTATTAAAACAGAGAAGGGCAAAACTATAATAGAACAACGTCAATGTAAAAATTCATAGACATTAGAAAAATAGGTTTTATATGATTTTATGATTTTAAATTTTGGACATTTTTACCTATTTATTTATTTATATATATATATATATATATATATATATATAAAACAAAGTATTGCACATTTAATTTACAATTATTTATTAATTATTTATTATCTAATTATCATTACAGGAAATAAACCATGTATTTATTTATTATTTATTATTATTTTTTTAATATTCCAATGATTAAATTATAAATTATTTAATGTTTTATTTACATAGTAAAAGTAGAAAATAAAAAATATGAAATGTGCACATATAATTTCATAGGTACATAGATTGGTATGCATAATAATTATAGTAAATGAATGCAGATATAGAAATAAATATTTTACACTTAGACAAATGTTAATAATTTTAAACAAACAACAAAAAGTCAGTACATATCCATAAAATGCGAATACACCAGTGTAATTAATTGACCCAATGTTAAAAGATGGCAAGTACTAGTCACGATCAACCCTTAAAAACATTGCTGCTGCTTACCTAAGTAAAGGAGCCCAATACAATGTAAAAAAAAACAGTTTATTTCATCATAGAAATAGTAGCCAGGTTATAAGTCAACTTCATACACAAACACAAATAAAAAGGTTAAATGAAACATTTTCTAACAGGGAGGACGAGTTAAAGAATGCAAAATATGTTGCAAAATAATGGCAACATTTACTAATTCTCTAACCTTTTAAAAACTTTTTAAGAATTTTAACATAATTTATCTTATAAAGGGAATACAACCTTAACTACAGGAATATTTAAAAAAGTCTTAATTGAATAATTAGACAATTAACTAAGCAACCAAGTGGTATATAAGGATACAGGTTGCATAGTAAAATTATCTTGAAAAAGCCCGGGAGAGCCCGGGCGAAAGCGCTTGACTTATTGGATTATTTTGCTGTGGTTTACATTGTTTCCAGTGAAGAACAGAACTTTATATTTGTTGGTACTGACTTTATCAAATATTTGTGGTTTACTTGTTCTACTTTAATACTTTAATAAATTTGGATTGCTCAAGAAACGCTGGTTCCGTTCCGTTTCCTGCTGTGGTTTTTGGTACAAACCTGGAGGTTGTCCTGCATTGTTCTTGTTTGCTTATTAGTTGTTTGCTACATGGCGGAAGATGTAGGAACCTCGGACTTCAACAAGATGCCCAACATTTTAATTGAAGACAACAACGGCGATGACAACGCACCGGTAACACGGGGAGAATTTAGGCAAGTGATTTGCCTACTCTCGCAACTGAGTGGGTTACTAACCAAAGATAATACCACCAACGATAAGGCACTACCACCAAACCAACAAGAACTTTTAGCCGAAAAGGAACCGACGGTAAAAAGGAAAAGACTTTCCACAGAAGTGTTTGAAGAAGACCGGGTGCATAACCAGAATTCCCAAAGTACACGAAACAAAACTCCGCACTCAAACCCGGGTCAGCAGAACAATGATTTCAATCTAAAAAAATGGACAAGCAAACATTTTATGTTTGCACAAGGTACTGTACAACAAAATTATAATGTTCAAAATAACAACATTGAACATTTAGTAACCGAACTTAACAATAAATTGTACTCATACAAAACGGCCCAAATGAAAATCGAATATTTGACTGAGTGCATAAGGGTTGAACGTATTCCAAAAGGGCTACGGTGTAATAGACTGCCAAATAATGCACAACCAGGCACCAAGTTATTTGATGAAATTACTGCTTTGTATAACAAAACAGGGATAGAAATGTTGAAATTGATGATCAATGATTATGAAAGTAAGGCTGCAGCCCTGTTAAATGACATTGATAAATTAAATGACAGTATAATAAACAATAGGAATTTTAGTGGGGTAAAACGTGACTATGAACAAGCATTTAAAGAGGTAGATGATCATTGTAACAGAGTAGTTATGAGGAAAATCAAAAAATTGGAAAGAGATTTAGAAGAATATAAAAATGGTACAGCATATTGTTTTAACAAAAAAAGTAGAATTGCCTCAACAAGACCAAATTACCAGGAGGGAGCATCTAACAATGAAATAAATGTGAATGAAAACAATGATTGGATAGAGGTTCCCAGAAGAAGTGACAGGCTTGCACAAAAAAGTAATTATGGTAACAAGCAGGGTTTTCAGCAAGCACCAGGAAGACAAATGAATCGAGAAGTGAATCAGCCAGTGCAAATGTGGAGCAGATTCAGGAGATAATTACTAACAAACCTGGGTTGATGGGAATAATTGACCTTGAAAACCAAGATAAAAATATCCACACACCTGCCTATGTATGCACAATAGTAAAACAAGATAACCTCACCATATATAATTTTACAGAGGTGGAAATTAATGAAACATTTTTTGAACTTTTTAAAAAGGGACTACACTTTGTACCTGACACCTCTATGAACATTACTAATACTATAATTGATTTAAAACTGTTTGTGAGGCAATTAAATCTAAGTATTTATTTTGGCAATATGCAAAATAAGCAACAAGGATTGTGTAGGAAAAGCACATTTAACCCCCCTCTACACTCTTCACTGAGGATATATGAGGAATTAGTGGAGAATGAGTTCAGAAAATTGAACAGAGAAAGTAAACACAAAGAATCTAATAATTTCCCAGACGAATACAACAAGCTACTAACATTTTTGAAAAAAGAGAGAATAAGAGTGATGAAAACTGACAAAGGGGGTGGGGTAGTGCTCATGTACCAGCAAGTGTATGAAACTTTCATTCATAACATGTTACACGATACAGAACAATATACACAAATCTCTATAAATGAAAGAAATATAGCCTATAGTAAAATTAAGTACTACCTAGAAGACCATCTTTTGCAAGGAGCAATAAATGAACAGCTCTTTAATTATCTTCTAGTACAAAAACCACTAACTCCCATAATTTTTGGAATACCAAAGGTCCATAAGGGCCTACAACCTTTAAAATTTAGGCCGATAGTAGCGGGAGCTAAAGGCATCACGGAGCCATTAGGAAAATACATCGACAATATGACCAAGAAATGTATAACATCATTAGAATGTATCTGCAAAGACTCATGGGAATTTTTAAAAGGAATAAAAATGAGTTTTTTGCAGAAACACAATTTATGGTTACCATTGACATTGTTGATTTATTCCCAAGCATCCCACACGAAATAGGACTTGAATGGTTTAATGAAATGTTAGTTAAGCTTACGACCTTTAATGGCGATACCATTAAGTTAATAGTGGAGTTTATGGGTATTATTTTAAATAATAATTTTTTAATTTTCAATGGAGAACTTTTTAAACAAAACAAGGGTGTTGCCATGGGGACACCGTGTGCATCAGCATATGCAAACCTTGTCTTGCACCATTGGGAATTGGAATTTATTTTTGTACCAGATTGGGTCAAATATATTGTCCACTACAAAAGATTTTTGGACGATATATGCATTTTATGGAAAGGTACTTACTACGATTTTATTAATTTTATTGATTATATTAACGAATCCACAAATTTTTTAAAATTCACTTATGAAATTAATTCTAACCAACTACACTATTTAGATATTAATTTAATGAAAAACAATGAAACCAACAATTTTGAATCTAGTGTCTATAGAAAGAGTACTTACTCTAACATGTTTTTACATTTCGATAGCAGTCACCCATATTTTCAAAAAAAGAGTATTCTTAAAGGCCAACTAATTAGAGCATCAAGAATTTGTAGTACAGACCATTTATTTCAAGCAGAAATAGAATATTTAAAGACCCTTTTCCTAGAGAAAAAATACCCTTTAGGTTTGATTAATGCTGTAATGAATGAGATTTCAATAAAAAGGAATGAAAAATATGCCCCACTCTTAAATACCGAAGCAATGAATAACATAAAAAGTACTGAAAACAGGGAAGAATATAGAAAACAAGCATTTGCATATAACTTCAATAGTGACAACAAAGAAATAGAAGCCATTATTACAAAATATTGGCCAATATTATCAAACAATTCGGAAATTAATAAGATGATTCCAACATTACCAAAATTTATAAGGAAGAAGAATAACAATCTTAAAAATCTGTTTGAAAAAGAAATAAGCAACAACCTAAATAATACAAAATTAATGAGGGGTACCTACAAATGTGGGACCTGTAAGCAATGTGCTTTTATGCTTGATGATATAGGCTTATACTTAAAGTCAAGAAAGATAGGTTTATATTCCCTAGGACACTACAATTGTAACTCGAAGGGCATAATATACCTAGGAATATGTCAGCATTGTTTAGCTTTCTACGTAGGAAAAACAGAACGAACGTTAAAAAGAAGAGTTTATGAACATTCCTACGAAATTAAAATAAAGAAAGAAACAAACGCATTCTTTAAACACTCTTTAACATGTAAACAAATGAATTTAAAATTCTTAGTACTTGAACAGGTAAAAAATGATATTAGAGGGGGGGACTGGGAAACATCCCTGGAATACAGGGAACTAGTTTGGCAAATTAAGTTGAATGCTGCAAAAGCACCAGGGATGAATGAACATGTTAGTATAAGTAATGTATTAAAACAGAGAAGGGCAAAACTATAATAGAACAACGTCAATGTAAAAATTCATAGACACTAGAAAAATAGGTTTTAAATGATTTTATGATTTTAAATTTTGGACATTTTTACCTATTTATTTATTTATATATATATAAAACAAAGTATTGCACATTTAATTTACAATTATTTATTAATTATTTATTATCTAATTATCATTACAGGAAATAAACCATGTATTTATTTATTATTTATTATTATTTTTTTAATATTCCAATGATTAAATTATAAATTATTTAATGTTTTATTTACATAGTAAAAGTAGAAAATAAAAAATATGAAATGTGCACATATAATTTCATAGGTACATAGATTGGTATGCATAATAATTATAGTAAATGAATGCAGATGTAGAAATACACTTAGACAAATGTTAATAATTTTAAACAAACAACAAAAAGTCAGTACATATCCATAAAATGCGAATACACCAGTGTAATTAATTGACCCAATGTTAAAAGATGGCAAGTACTAGTCACGATCAACCCTTAAAAACATTGCTGCTGCTTACCTAAGTAAAGGAGCCCAATACAATGTAAAAAAAACAGTTTATTTCATCATGGAAATAGTAGCCAGGTTATAAGTCAACTTCGTACACAAACACAAATAAAAAGGTTAAATGAAACATTTTCTAACAGGGAGGACGAGTTAAAGAATGCAAAATATGTTGCAAAATAATGGCAACATTTACTAATTCTCTAACCTTTTAAAAACTTTTTAAGAATTTTAACATAATTTATCTTATAAAGGGAATACAACCTTAACTACAGGAATATTTAAAAAAGTCTTAATTGAATAATTAGACAATTAACTAAGCAACCAAGTGGTATATAAGGATACAGGTTGCATAGTAAAATTATCTTGAAAAAGCCCGGGAGAGCCCGGGCGAAAGCGCTTGACTTATTGGATTATTTTGCTGTGGTTTACGTTGTTTCCAGTGAAGAACAGAACTTTATATTTGTTGGTACTGACTTTATCAAATATTTGTGGTTTACTTGTTCTACTTTAATACTTTAATGAATTTGGATTGCTCAAGAAACGCTGGTTCCATTCCATTTCCTGCTGTGGTTTTTGGTACACATACCAGGGTCCTTCAGATGTTGTCAGCATTAACTCACTCAATTGTTGCTGTACACCAGTAAACAACATGCTCATGGTTGGTTATGACCTAACTGTACCTGCCCTGGATATGTACATCCCACACTCATACAACATAAATGACATTACCATAGCTTTCATTATCTTTTCTACATACAGGTGGATACAGTCATTACACACATGCACATGGCAGATAGCATGCTAACAGTACATAAGGTTTGATATCTATGTTAACAGAGATAATATTCCCTCTCTACTGGTCACCCATGACACCTGTCATATCATACAACAACCCATGTGGCATGTATAGCATTAGACATGTCCACCTAATGCAATGCCTACAAACATACCCAAATAAGAGGATCATAGGACCTACACAAGGCCTGTATTGACAGACTCTGCTCTGTATGTTCCTGTGAAGTCACAGGTGATATGCCATGCATGCTGTGTGCTGTCTGGACATTAGCCTTAGTACCACAATAGCAAATACGTGCTGGGGTGAGATGTTTACAAGCCACAGACCTTGCACATGCTTGAATGAGTAATCTGCTTAGCTCTAACAGAGCACATTGCTGGCACTCTTCTAGTAAATATGAGGTGTGTGTGGCAAATATGATGTGCTCACTGTTGACCATTACAGTGCCCTGGCTTCACCATGGCACTGTCAAGTAACAGTTTTTAGGAGCATGACATGGAATAATGCTGTGTGTGTCTTGCTGATATGTGCTGTTGTCATATATGTACACTTGGCTACACGGTGAAGGTGGTTGTGTCCTACCAGTACATGAATACAACGTCCATTATGGTGTAATGCTCAGCTGTGTTTCACACATGGAGTGGGGAAGGTGTGGAATGTATCCTCTTGACCTGTACTTACTGATGTAGACCTTATATGTGTACATGTATGGATGTTTGTTTAGATTCCATGTGTGTGCAGTGTCTGATGTTTGAAGGTGACTGTTGTCTTAGTACATCATGCTGTTGCAATACAGCCTCAGCATTGCCAACTGTATATGGTGATATGCTCAAAATACAGTAAGCTGTACATGAGGTATGGACAGATGTTTGGACATGACTACTAAGTGGTGGGGCTACTTTGCAGATGAATGATTACTGAGGACAGCTCACTGGTGTGTTACAACCATTCCCACAATAACCTGTGTAACTGCTAAGGTCTGGTTTTGTTAATTGAAATGGAAGACAGACAATGTAGAATGCAGTAAGGGTGACACTGAAGGCAAACCTCTTGACACCTGTAATAGTAATACCTCCCCTGTGCATATATTGCACATATATCAGCACATTTGGCAAAGGAAAGAGTCAGTAAGCTTTGTAGCGAATGCAATATTGCTGTACGTCTGTAATACCTAGCGTGAGATAGGCAGGTGTTTGATTCACAGTACTGGCATGTGTGGGTGTGTGTGTGTGTGTGTGTCCATATATGTCACGTATGGTTGGGAATACATCCCACATGTTTTCACTCTCTTGAACACTGTTGTTGACATCAGTACAGGGTGAAGTGTAGAAAGAAAGGCATAGACAGGTGGTTGAACCTTAAACATGTCAAGTGTCTGTATCTGTGTGACATAAGTGTATATCTTTGTGAATGCCACAGTGTGTGTGTGTGTGTGTGTGTGTGTGTGTGTGTGTGTGTGTGTGTGTGTGTGTGTGTATGGCTGTTCGTTTTTATGGCTGTCTGGTCCCTGGAGTGAGGCTGTATTTTACCATAGTGAAATGTTAATGCCCCCTACCCCCATCCACTCATTGCAATCTAGTATCCCTGTTGATATCATCAGTCTTAGACGGGCATTTTAACCACCTGTTAACATGTACACCCTGGGTGTGACTTGTTGTTACATAGCCTACTGATGAACCCCCCTCCACAAATACATTCACTGCACTGTAGTATCCCTGTCGATGTCCTCGATCTTAGGCCATTCTGACTACCTGTACATGTGTAATCTCTGTTGTGCATCTTGTAATTGCGTAGTACTATAATGATGATATGCACATAGGCAGGGGTTCTCATCCAAACACTGGCAACTGTGTGTGTGTGTGTGTGTGTGTGTTTGTGTGAGAGTGTGTGTTACTGTGTCTGTGAATCTCTGAGTGTGTGGGTGTGTCTGTCTTTGCATGCTGTCATGGCAGCGGGTATTACTGCTTCCCAATGAGAAGCCACTATTTCCACTGGCCTTTACCCTTGTCATCCACTATACCACTATTTTGCCTCCTCCCCGCCCCAGGTAACTATACCTGTGATGTCATCCACTATGGATGTGATGGTTCTGAACACAGTAGCTTACTACACAGCTATCATGCTCCTGGATCATTAGAACAGAAAACATAATTGAAACATGGGAAATTATAACTGTGATGTCGAAGCTACAAAGTGCATGCAGGCATTGTCATACAGACCTGTGAGCAGTCAACATGTACATATGGGAAACTAATCGCAAACACTGACATCCCCCGGCACATGCAACTACACCTGAAAGAGAAAGGCAGACCATCAAGATCAACATTCTGTTAGTGTTATTACACATGATACATAATGTCAAATGTACAAAATGCATTCTAAACCTGCAATACATGCTATGTCTACTACCTGTCAACATTACTCAACAATATTAATCTACAATTGTCTACCTAGTATGTTCACCTTGTGCATCAGACCATATGAGCATGTCCCTGCACCGATGGTGTGGATGACAGGGATGAAGCACAGGCATCATCATATGCACAGGGTGATAATGTTTGCCAGAGGCCTAGGCTGCACCATTGGATGACATCATGTGTGTGTGATAGGGCCTGTGATATCATTGGGCGTGTGTGGATGTTATGCGTGTGTGTGTTGAGGTGCCCTACATTTGTTTCTGGTGTGTGTGTGTATGCATGCACACAGGTCTGGCATGCGGATGGCCTACACAGGGGTATTACTGTCAGCTGCAGACTGTACAAGGCAGGTTTCACAGTTCACAGTGTCTGGCCATGGCCATGTGACCTGCGCCTTCCAGGGGTTGCACGAGCACTACCAGGCAGAGGTCCAGATTGGGTACTGTCTGATGACACATGTCCACTGGAATCGTGTCCCTGTTGGGAACATCCAGGACCACGTGCACATAGCCTACTGTGTCCTGGTGTGGACTGTACAGCAGCAGCTGCACTGCTGCTGCTACCGCCACTATGGGAGCGGGCATGTGCAGTAGCATGTTCACATAGCCCTTCAACAGGTGATGTAGCTGACCTATGTCCACATGCCCCATGCCTCACTCCCACCAGAAGTTCCAGCACAGACATTCAACACTCGAGGATTGACATGCCACAGTCAAGGACTCCCGCCATGTCACCCAATCGTCTATCCAAAACATCTGCAAGATGATGGTGAGCATTTGCAATTGCCTGGATGTTGTCAGTTAATGAATAGACAGCAGCCCTCTGAAGCCTCAGACCTTCTCTGTTGTGCCATTTAGCACATGCCTGTGCCTCCATTACAGCCCAAAACATGCGTCTGATGACTCCAACTGATGTGCTTTGTCTCACAGGGGCATGTTGGCCAGTGGTCCTCCCACAAGCAGCACTGGGCACATGCCTGTGTGGGACATCACCAGTCAGTTGACTGGGATCATGGTGTGCAGGCACATCTTCCATAGTCTCCACACTTCCCTGTTCCATGCTACCACCCACCAACTGCCCTTCCTCTATGGCCAGTGGTGATGGCGTATGTGTAAGCAGGGGAACTGTGTGCAAGAATGAGGGGGATACAGGTGGAATGGCAACCAATGGCACAGATTTAGCCCTTGACAACCCTGGTTGTGCCTCAATCATACTATCATCATCACTGCTAGAGTTTGTGGGGACACTAACATCAGGTGGACTGTAGGAGGGCAACGCACCTACATCAACACCTGTGAGGGGAAGACAAGAACTGTACATTACAATTTATACCACACAGACACACACAGACACACGCTATGGCACCCAATGGCATGCAACATGCAGGAGATATAGCAGATGGCATTCAGCTTAGACAATTATAGTGGTAGTTATCATACATCCCTGAGTTGCACACAACAGCATGCATGTATTATAGCAGAAGGCATGCACCTTACACAATTATAGTGGTGGTTAGCATACATACCTGTATTGCACCATTTGTGTTAGTAGCTTATGCCCCATACCTGCAACACAATGCATGCACTTTGCACCGTTGCTCCACACTACCATGGTGTGTGCAACATATACCACTTGTTAACAGACCATCGCTGACCTTTGTACATCTGCCACTGATGCTTTGTGTTGGCCACTGACCCTATGTGTCAGGACATGAGCAGAAGTGTATGTCGACTGAATACTATATTTGCCTGAGCCCTAGCTTGCATATCTCCCCAAAGCAGTGCATGTCTGTTCAACATTATTCCACCTACCCCTGAGCTGAGTCTACAGACATTCTGCATGTGGCTGTACATACATGTTTGACATGGCTGTCCCTACTTTGCAAAAGTGCCACAGGCCAGCACAGGTTTACAGTACACCGGCCTGATGTGTGGCATATGACCGTGCCAATCACATGTAGTATGACATGTCTTCTGCTGATGTGTTGAATGACATGCATACATGTGTAACACAATGATGTCCTTTTCAATCTACAGTGCGGTAATGGTGTCCCAATGCAGGGATGTGTTATACTAACATGGGCCTTTAGCTGATGCAATGCAGTCTGCCCACCCTACAAATATGCAGTGACATACTGCATATTGAGCTGATGTGCATAGCCATTGCAGGGCATCACGTGGCTTCACTATTGCTATACAGTGTGAGTTACTGACACAGTTCATAGCCATGACTGTGTTCACATACAATAGATAACTAATGTGGAATGTGACCCATGTCACTGAGGTGTATATATACTAAATCCTAATGTGGAATGTGTGACATAGGTCACAGAAGGGTATACGGATGACACCCCTGCACATCTGCAACCATGTTACTGATGCCTGGCAACTATGCCCACAGATGGCTAACTTAGCAGTACTCTATGTCCCACATGCCATCTGTGTAAATGACACACATGAGGAGCAGGCATGACAGTGATGTCTGACACCAGCAAGGTGAATATACTGTATCTGTGGCCTGATGTGGTTGTATGTGTATGTTGTGCAACACTTGTATGTATTTGGATACTGTATAGGTGAATGCTTTCATGTCGTGACACACTCAAGATGTTCAAGACACGTTATGTGGTGGTTTCATGTTATGCATACACAAGCTGTGCACAGGCCTATATGATGTTTAGTGTTTCACATCTGCAATATCACCATTACGCAAAGGCCATAGTTGTATTGTGTCGAGCCAATGTACAACAGGGTGTACACACATGTACATCACTTCTACTGTGTGTGTTGCTTCATGTCTCTGGCCATCCTCCATGGCCATGTGTACACATGTTCTGTCCAATGGTTGTCATGGCCATCTATTTCACATATCAGTGTTATCCCATATGACATACATTCATAGATGTCATATGCTCACCTGAGGACAGGGTTATGCAGACACAGGGTGGTATGCATGGGGCGTGAGACATCATGTTTTGCAGGATAGTTGAGCAGTGTTGCGGTCAACCCACTACATGTCATGGACATGTCCGATAGCACATGACATTATGTGGCATTCATAGCAAGGGTATAATCCACAAGGGTGTATCCTGTGGGCCGGTCATACTCCACCTTCAACACATTTAGAGTGTGTGCACAGATATGCTCTCTGTACAGTACTGTTTGTATTCCCAACATGTGTAATGCTGATATGTAGTACCTGTCCCTACAGTGAAACACACCTCCACCATTGTATTCACAGTTGTCCACACATCTGACAATGACAGTTTAGAAGGTTTAGTGTAGGTGTTTTATATAGTCTTCAATTGTTTCACATGGGTGACCACTATGATGCATTGCAGGTCTGACCAGTGTCGATTAACAGGACCACCATACATTATGTGTACGTGTGTTATGGCAGACAGCATGCAATTAATATGATCTGTGCATTATCAAGCCTGGTAAATAATAACAATCTCACCTGACACAGGATGCTGTTGCTGCAAAATGCCAGAGATACCTAAACAGGAGTGTCACAGCAATAAGATCATTATCCACACCTGTGTGATAGCTACAGGGTGCAATGTCCATGTTAGCACAAAAGCCAGTACAATACACTATACTGTGGAGTATGCACATCTGTGCATGCATAGAGTAGCAGACTATAGTATGTGGCATGTGTGCATACATGCCTTGCATATGATGTTACATTACATATTGTACAGTAACACATGTAACTATGTGAAATACAGTTGTGTTATATGTGCAGTACTGACTTACCAGGCAACTCCAGGCTTGGTGGTTGACAGACACCCACCTGCACAATACCAGCTAAAGCTTGTGGATGGAGGTCTGCAGGTGTTCCCAGGTTGGCCAGTAGCTCCTCGGTATATGCGAGTGGGGGCTGGGTGATTGGCCCCCCACCTGTTGCACCTTGTTCCCTGGCATCTGCAATATCACCACTACGCAAAGGCCATAGTTGTATTGTGTCGAGCCAATGTACAACAGGGTGTATACACATGTACATCACTTCTACTGTGTGTGTTGCTTCATGTCTCTGGCCATCCTCCATGGCCATGTGTACACATGTTCTGTCCAATGGTTGTCATGGCCATCTATTTCACATATCAGTGTTATCCCATATGACATACATTCATAGATGTCATATGCTCACCTGAGGACAGGGTTATGTAGACAAAGGGTGGTATGCATGGGACGTGAGACATCATGTTTTGCAGGATAGTTGAGCAGTGTTGCAGTCAACCCACTACATGTCATGGACATGTTCGATAGCACATGACATTATGTGGCATTCATAGCAAGGGTATAATCCACAAGGGTGTATCCTGTGGGCCGGTCATACTCCACCTTCAACACATTTAGAGTGTGTGCACAGATATGCTCTCTGTACAGTACTGTTTGTATTCCCAACATGTGTAATGCTGATATGTAGTACCTGTCCCTACAGTGAAACACACCTCCACCATAGTATTCACAGTTGTCCACACATCTGACAATGACAGTTTAGAAGGTTTAGTGTAGGTGCTTTATATAGTCTTCAATTGTTTCACATGGGTGACCACTGTGATGCATTGCAAGTCTGACCAGTGTCGATTAACAGGACCACCATACATTATGTGTACGTGTGTTATGGCAGACAGCATGCAATTAATATGATCTGTGCATTATCAAGCCTGGTAAATAATAACAATCTCACCTGACACAGGCTGCTGTTGCTGCAAAATGCCAGAGATACCTAAACAGGAGTGTCACAGCAATAAGATCATTATCCACACCTGTGTGATAGCTACAGGGTGCAATGTCCATGTTAGCACAAAAACCAGTACAATACACTATACTATGGAGTATGCACATCTGTGCATGCATAGAGTAGCAGACTATAGTATGTGGCATGTGTGCATACATGCCTTGCATATGATGTTACATTACATATTGTACAGTAACACATGTAACTATGTGAAATACAGTTGTGTTATATGTGCAGTACTGACTTACCAGGGAACTCCAGGCTTGGTGGTTGAGAGACACCCACCTGCACAATACCAGCTAAAGCTTGTGGATGGAGGTCTGCAGGTGTCCCCAGGTTGGCCAGTAGCTCCTCGGTATATGCGAGTGGGGGCTGGGTGATTGGCCCCCCCACCTGTTGCACCTTGTTCCCTGGCAATTGCATTAGCATGCTGTTTCACCCATCTTATGAGGTCAGTGCAGTGTTGGTGCATCTGCTGATAGGTGCAATTGTGACCACCAACATTATTTACCCTCCTGCAGAGTTCCTCCCACAGGGCATCCCACTGCTGTGCATCCTGTGGCACATGGCTGAAGAGTGTTGAATGGTTGTCGAGGAGGTATGGGATGAGGACCTCATCCCCCAAGTGGGTGTACACTGGCAGCCTGCTACGCGGCATACCTGGAAGACATAATGATGGAGACAGGTCACAGTAACTCACAGAGAAGTACAGAAGTACAGCTGAACATACATGCATATCACATTTATTAAGATTACAAATAAGTCTTTGCAAATCTACATGACACTAACACCACTGACATGTTTAAGTCACACACATTTGACACTTACTGGTGATGTGATGTTATCACCATATATGTGTGTGTCATCTGATGACATTGCTCATACTCCATGTGGATGTTGTCTTGACGTGGGCATGTCTGTTTGCCTGTACTGGTGTCTTTACCTATCAGCACATGCCTAGATGTGTTCACATTAATGCAATTGATGTGTATATGTCACATATATAGTCATACATAGCCTTTAGGGACATGACCTGTGACCCTGCAGACTTGCTCACTGAATGTTTTACATGTATTTATTTTGCCATTTACATCTACATGGCACTGTACAGCTGTGTAGCATCCTGCCATGTATTGCCTGTGTTGCACATGTGTAACACATGGGACAATAGCTAGCCTGATGGTATTTGCAGGGTTGGATATCACCTATAGCATGTATGGTCATAGTGAACTAGTAAGCTATATGTTCTGGGCCATTTATGAGCCTAGGCAGACAGGTTACCTAGCTGTAGGCAACAGACAGGTAAGTTTCAGTGGCCAGTTCAAGCAGTGCCACAGAACTGATCCACAGGGTTACTGATATATCTGGCATGTGGTCATCACACCATGTCACAGAGAGGGGCAATGTGCAGCTTCACTGGACAGGGATGCATAGTATGGCAAGAGTATGTTAAGTGTATGGGACAGAAATCTTTCAGGCATGTTGTGATCCTTGTACTAGAAAGGTGGATGTCCATGAAATATGTGTTTATTTGGGATCAGAATGTGTTAAGTGTAGCATGTCCAACATCTCTGGGTTGGACATGGTTTTAATCAGGGTAGGCTGCATGCTACATAGTGGAACTAGGGATTGGGAAGGGCAGTGTAGGCCATCTACACATGGGCAATAACCCTTAAAGGAAATATGTGATCTTTTCTGGGTCACATGCGTGTTGAGTATAGCTGAACAATTATCTCTATATTCATGGATGGCACCCTGTCATGATTAGGAGTGCCACATATGACTACCTGACTGGTGTGGTGAAGTAACTATCAAAGGAAAGACTACTGTCCAGCTGCATCCCTTACACACACAGTTGCCATTACGTTGACGGCTGCCTAGGTGGTAGTTCATGGGTACAGGGTTTTTAACATAGGGGATGACAATGCAATACTTAGTTGTCAGATTGTGGCCATACATCACACACCACACATCTGACACACAAAGGCCCTTCTGTATGTTGAACGCAGCACACATTGAGTCAACTATTGCTCCTAGTTTATAGCCATTTGCAAACATCAGTAGGCAGATGCCTTCTGTGTTAGTCTGTGTGGTATAGATAACAAATAGGGGGAGTACCAGGAATGAACCCTGTATTACTGTGGCTGGTACTGGTTTGATGTGTGTGTGTATTAGTCAGACACCTTCTGTAGTGTTGGTTCTGCCAGCAGTCCAGTTGCCAACCACACCTGTGACATAGGTATTATACACCTAATTTACTGAGTGTAGCTGGAACACATTATGGGTGATGGTGTCCTATGACCTGGCAAGGTCATGATATGCAGTGTGAATCAACCCTGCTGTCATCTACATCTGTACTGAGTACATAAAATACATTGATCACGGTTTATATCCTTACAGACCAGACTCAGCAGGGTAGTAGTGCACTATTTCCCATTATCAATGGTGTCTTCCCCTTTGTAGGGTGTGATAACTGTTGCTGTGCACCATTCAGTGTGTACACAGCCTGACATGGAGCTATGATTGAACATGATGTGTATGTGGGGAGCTGATTGTTTTTACATTTGTGTAGGATACACCCTGGGATGTTGACAGGTCCCATGAAAGCTGTATGTATGGCTTTAGAGAGTGCAGCTTGTACCTGCATAGTTGTTATTACAGGGGCCCTGTAGTGTACATGGATATTCAACAAATCACTGAAGCTTCCACGATAAGCAGCAAATATATTTATTTAATAAAACAAGCGCTTTCACGCACCTAACAAGTGCGCTTCATCAGGTTACAAAACTTTTCAAAAATGAATTCATTTTATATAGTATGGCATACACCCTAATTAACCGCCATTTTTGGCGGCTAAAACCAATTAAGCAATTGTTAATCGGTTAATACCATTTATACTTAAAGCTATACTTCATACAGAGAAAACGCTTCCTGCAAATATAGCTCTTTATACCCTATATTACATTTGGTTCTAAAAATGTATAAAACACGTGTTAAAATATATAATATATAATATTTTCCTTCAGTGTTTCATAAATCATATCTATACAAATAATAAATCATTGAACATGCAGAATATACTTTCTTATAATTCTAATTATTGATTATGGCAACAACATATTATAATATGTTTGTCTTTCTTAAGCCTGAACATATATATTAATATAAATTAATTCACATTAGTACTAAATAGCATATAGCGTACTTCATAAAACTATATAATAATAAAATGTATCCAGGCCATAAGTATATCAAATAAGATTGGTTTAAAATACTTATGTAAATCATGAACATAAATGCCATAAGAATAAATCAGACAAGAAATTATGAAATAAATAAATAAATTGATATAGAAGAATATGTATTTTTGTTATGAACACTGTTATATAAGTTAAAACAATGAAATAATATAAGATATATAAATCCATATATCCCTATTATATATAACTTCAACTTGTATACATGCTGTTGATATATTTCTGCTCTAACCTATAGGATGGTATCTCTATAATAGTGCTGGTCTGATATTAAGGGCTGTATTTAAGCCTGGCTCTACATGTGCCCTAAGTAATAATATCCATTTCAACTCGAAAAGTTCTAAAGTGCCTAGTGCATTACCTTCCCTTCTATTATGATGAAGTATCTGTAAGACCTTAAATTTAAATACATGAGATGGAAACAATTGACAATGTCTGGCTAGTGCATTACTGATGTTCATCTTCCGTATGTCATATAGGTGGTTGTAGGCTCGATCTCTGAGCCTACGTGTTGTCATACCCACATAGTAGACATTGCAATTGTCACATGTGGCCAAATAGATTATATTTGTGGTATCACATGTGGCATAAAATTTGAATAAACTTGTAGCCAGTCTGTGGATTTTCATATATCTGTTGGTCACTGATATAATTGCATACGCAGCATTTCTTACATGGAAATGTTCCTCGCCTAAAATTTGTTCTAATGTCCAAAGGTGTGTGTAATATTCTCTCTTTGCATAGTAGCCTTTTTAAATTTAGACAATTACTATACCTGAAGATAGGGTATTCACCCACCACATTTTTCAACTCTTTGTTCATATAAAGTAACTTCCAATTCTTATGGATGATTTCTTTGATGTGTCTGATATCATTAGTAAATTTGATTTCATATTGCACCTTACCTATATATGATTTACTATGATGTCCAAAATGACCTCGCTTATGACTAGCATTAAGTGTCATGTTGTTACTATCTTTAGGGGAAGTTTGCAAATAATCTGGGTAACCCCTATTCTTGAAACACTTGATTTGAAAATTTAACAATTGTTCTCTATCCTTGACATCACTACATAGTCTAGTTATTCTATCCATTTGATTTTTTACAATATTAGGAAAAATGTGGCGAGGGTGCATACTCTCATGATGTAATATACCATTTTTCCAGCAGGGTTTTCTGAATAACGACGTAGTAAATCTATTACTATTATTTTTTATTATTGTTAGATCAAGGTAGTTGACCTTATTCAATGAGGCTTCATATGTAAAGCTAAGGAAGGAGGTAGTTGATTCCATATACTCAATAAAATTATGTAAGGACTCCATATTGCCATTCCAAAAAAGTAGAATATCATCCACAAATCTCCTATAATAAATAGCATTGGCAATAAAATTCTCATTATTCAGGATGTGGGTTCTCTCCCATTCATAAACTGCTATATTAGCATATACATTTGCACAAGGGGTGCCCATGGCTACCCCCCATGTTTGTTTATAGATCTTATCTTGATACATAAAGATGTTATTATTAAGTATCAGCTCTAGTAAAGTACATATAATAAATTGTTCGTTTTGATTGACCATGCCATAGTCATTCATGCAACTTCTAACAGCCTCCACACCAAATTCATTGGGTATACTTGTAAACAAGTTCCTTATATCTAAGGTAACCATTAGTGTCTCATTATTCACTTTTTCAACCCATTGTGAACTTTCAAGATCTTCCAATAATTTATATGAATTTTTTAATATAGTTGGTATTTTTTCAGTCAGCGGTGCCAGTTTAGATTGTATATACTGTGAGGCATTCTCAGTTGCCCATGACTGGCCAGATACTATCGGTCGTACTGGTGGGGGGTACACCCCTTTATGCATTTTGGGCAGCCCCTTAATGATGGGAATCAAAGGGGCCTCGATATCCAAATAGTCATATAGCTGTTTATCAATGCATCTTGACATCAGGAGATCGTAGAGCGTATCTTGGATATTTCTAATTATTAATGTAACTTCGGATCTATTAATCATTAAATAAGCGGTGTCATCACATAACATCATGTTCATCATATCATTATAAAAACTGGAATCCATTAATACTACCCCCCCCTTTATCTGCTGGTCTAAACACCACACTTTCATCATTACATAATGAGTCTAAACTATTTCTTTGTAACTCACTCATGTTATAGAACAATTTTTTATGTCCTTTCTCTTTATAATAGGCATAGAAATCAAATTCACATGCACGTAAAAAGCACTCAATAGAACTAGGTAGCGGTGGAGTAAAAGTGCTTTTTCTTTTAAAAACAGTATTTTTTGATAATAAGACCTTATATTCATTATTACATTCATCATGAAATAAAAGTCTCAATGCCAGTTTTCTGGTAAATTTCCGAAGCATTATAAGAGTGTCAGAAAGTTCACTGCCTCGAGAGGGGATAAAAGATAAGCCCTTATTAAGTACGGAACATTCAGATTCAGTCAGTTCCCGAGATGAAATATTAAAAAACAGGATATTTAAATTTTCTTCTTCCTGTTCTCCCAGTTGTCGCCTGAGATCTTGCACTTCCCCCTTCCCCTGCTGGTAGATCGCATCGGGGCTCGTTGTTTGTATGGGAGCGGGGAGTTTAAAATCGATGCCATATTGGGAGCAGTATTCAAAACATAAGTAGCTTCTTTCGGTCTAGCTCCTGTTGTTACACTTTTCAACCCTTGCTGATTGCAAGGTAGGGAAGAAGCAGGTGAAACAATATCCACTTCTGAAGTGGATATGCCACTATTAGATACAGTGTTTTCTGGATTAGCGGCATTGCTATTGGTAGTTAAACTATTCGCTATATCATTATTAGCTTGATTTAATTCGCCGGTTACTGTTGTCTCATTATATCTCGGCCATATAAAAATATTGCCAACATGGAAGTCATTACAGTCTCTTTTTAACTTTTTTAGCTTCACTTGTTCCAGCTTATTGCTGTAGAAAGTCACTTGTGATAACATATTGTTAAGCTTAGATAAGCAATGTTCACTTTTATATTTAACAACCATACTGTTGTGCTCACCTTCAACTTTATCAATTAGTTCGTTCTCCACCGGTTGAAAATAATCAATAAGTAGTCTCAGGTATCTATTGCCAAGATCTAGGTTTAGTTGTTGCCATCTTCGTAGGAGCTCTGGATGAGCTTCTCCATAGCTCGGCATACAGAGGACGCGCATGCCTCGCGGAATAACCTTAAAGTGCAGGCACGCCTCCAGGTGTTTCCTCTGCCAAATGAGCCTGTGAAGTTTGTAAAGATTACTCTCCAGGCTCCTTAAATCTCCATAAAAATCTTGCATATTCTCATTATAGGTATTCACCTCTTGTGGAGCATTACCTTGATTATTAAAGTTCAACAAAGAATTTTCACGTTGGTGGAATATGGCATTCCAGTTCGTAGCATCACTAGTAACTTTCGGTGTATAGTCCAGCTCTATATTCAGAGTTTCCATTGTGTGATGGTTAGCCAGGAGCAAAAACAAGAGAAAGCAGAATATCAGCACCAGACCCAGCACGACCATCCAAGGCTTCAGTAAAATAAAAAATATATTCAGTGTATTCAACAAATCACTGAAGCTTCCACGATAAGCAGCAAATATATTTATTTAATAAAACAAGCACTTTCACGCACCTAACAAGTGCGCTTCATCAGGTTACAAAACTTTTCAAAAATGAATTCATTTTATATAGTATGGCATACACCCTAATTAACCGCCATTTTTGGCGGCTAAAACCAATTAAGCAATTGTTAATCGGTTAATACCATTTATACTTAAAGCTATACTTCATACAGAGAAAACGCTTCCTGCAAATGTAGCTCTTTATACCCTATATTACATTTGGTTCTAAAAATGTATAAAACACATGTTAAAATATATAATATATAATATTTTCCTTCAGTGTTTCATAAATCATATCTATACAAATAATAAATCATTGAACATGCAGAATATACTTTCTTATAATTCTAATTATTGATTATGGCAACAACATATTATAATATGTTTGTCTTTCTTAAGCCTGAACATATATATTAATATAAATTAATTCACATTAGTACTAAATAGCATATAGCGTACTTCATAAAACTATATAATAATAAAATGTATCCAGGCCATAAGTATATCAAATAAGATTGGTTTAAAATACTTATGTAAATCATGAACATAAATGCCATAAGAATAAATCAGACAAGAAATTATGAAATAAATAAATAAATTGATATAGAAGAATATGTATTTTTGTTATGAACACTGTTATATAAGTTAAAACAATGAAATAATATAAGATATATAAATCCATATATCCCTATTATATATAACTTCAACTTGTATACATGCTGTTGATATATTTCTGCTCTAACCTATAGGATGGTGTCTCTATAATAGTGCTGGTCTGATATTAAGGGCTGTATTTAAGCCTGGCTCTACATGTGCCCTAAGTAATAATATCCATTTCAACTCGAAAAGTTCTAAAGTGCCTAGTGCATTACCTTCCCTTCTATTATGATGAAGTATCTGTAAGACCTTAAATTTAAATACATGAGATGGAAACAATTGACAATGTCTGGCTAGTGCATTACTGATGTTCATCTTCCGTATGTCATATAGGTGGTTGTAGGCTCGATCTCTGAGCCTACGTGTTGTCATACCCACATAGTAGACATTGCAATTGTCACATGTGGCCAAATAGATTATATTTGTGGTATCACATGTGGCATAAAAATTCGGAATAAACTTGTAGCCAGTCTGTGGATTTTCATATATCTGTTGGTCACTGATATAATTGCATACGCAGCATTTCTTACATGGAAATGTTCCTCGCCTAAAATTTGTTCTAATGTCCAAAGGTGTGTGTAATATTCTCTCTTTGCATAGTAGCCTTTTTAAATTTAGACAATTACTATATCTGAAGATAGGGTATTCACCCACCACATTTTTCAACTCTTTGTTCATATAAAGTAACTTCCAATTCTTATGGATGATTTCTTTGATGTGTCTGATATCATTAGTAAATTTGATTTCATATTGCACCTTACCTATATATGATTTACTATGATGTCCAAAATGACCTCGCTTATGACTAGCATTAAGTGTCATGTTGTTACTATCTTTAGGGGAAGTTTGCAAATAATCTGGGTAACCCCTATTCTTGAAACACTTGATTTGAAAATTTAACAATTGTTCTCTATCCTTGACATCACTACATAGTCTAGTTATTCTATCCATTTGATTTTTTACAATATTAGGAAAAATGTGGCGAGGGTGCATACTCTCATGATGTAATATACCATTTTTCCAGCAGGGTTTTCTGAATAACGTAGTAAATCTATTACTATTATTTTTTATTATTGTTAGATCAAGGTAGTTGACCTTATTCAATGAGGCTTCATATGTAAAGCTAAGGAAGGAGGTAGATGATTCCATATACTCAATAAAATTATGTAAGGACTCCATATTGCCATTCCAAAAAAGTAGAATATCATCCACAAATCTCCTATAATAAATAGCATTGGCAATAAAATTCTCATTATTCAGGATGTGGGTTCTCTCCCATTCATAAACTGCTATATTAGCATATACATTTGCACAAGGGTGCCCATGGCTACCCCCCATGTTTGTTTATAGATCTTATCTTGATACATAAAGATGTTATTATTAAGTATCAGCTCTAGTAAAGTACATATAATAAATTGTTCGTTTTGATTGACCATGCCATAGTCATTCATGCAACTTCTAACAGCCTCCACACCAAATTCATTGGGTATACTTGTAAACAGGTTCCTTATATCTAAGGTAACCATTAGTGTCTCATTATTCACTTTTTCAACCCATTGTGAACTTTCAAGATCTTCCAATAATTTATATGAATTTTTTAATATAGTTGGTATTTTTTCAGTCAGCGGTGCCAGTTTAGATTGTATATACTGTGAGGCATTCTCAGTTGCCCATGACTGGCCAGATACTATCGGTCGTACTGGTGGGGGGTACACCCCTTTATGCATTTTGGGCAGCCCCTTAATGATGGGAATCAAAGGGGCCTTGATATCCAAATAGTCATATAGCTGTTTATCAATGCATCTTGACATCAGGAGATCGTAGAGCGTATCTTGGATATTTCTAATTATTAATGTAACTTCGGATCTATTAATCATTAAATAAGCGGTGTCATCACATAACATCATGTTCATCATATCATTATAAAAACTGGAATCCATTAATACTACCCCCCCCTTTATCTGCTGGTCTAAACACCACACTTTCATCATTACATAATGAGTCTAAACTATTTCTTTGTAACTCACTCATGTTATAGAACAATTTTTTATGTCCTTTCTCTTTATAATAGGCATAGAAATCAAATTCACATGCACGTAAAAAGCACTCAATAGAACTAGGTAGCGGTGGAGTAAAAGTGCTTTTTCTTTTAAAAACAGTATTTTTTGATAATAAGACCTTATATTCATTATTACATTCATCATGAAATAAAAGTCTCAATGCCAGTTTTCTGGTAAATTTCCGAAGCATTATAAGAGTGTCAGAAAGTTCACTGCCTCGAGAGGGGATAAAAGATAAGCCCTTATTAAGTACGGAACATTCAGATTCAGTCAGTTCCCGAGATGAAATATTAAAAAACAGGATATTTAAATTTTCTTCTTCCTGTTCTCCCAGTTGTCGCCTGAGATCTTGCGCTTCCCCCTTCCCCTGCTGGTAGATCGCATCGGGGCTCGTTGTTTGTATGGGTGTGTACACAGCCTGACATGGAGCTATGATTGAACATGATGTGTATGTGGGGAGCTGATTGTTCTTACATTTGTGTAGGATACACCCTGGGATGTTGACAGGTCCCATGAAAGCTGTATGTATGGCTTTAGAGAGTGCAGCTTGTACCTGCATAGTTGTTATTACAGGGGCCCTGTAGTGTACATGGATATATAACTATGTGTACCTGTTGGGGGGAGGTGGGAGTGGGTTAAGGTTCTCCAAGACCCTATCTGGATGAACAGGTGCTATTTCCGTAGGTGCAGTACTTCCCATGCCATAGTGCTGGGCAGCATGACAAGTCTTGTCGTTGCCATTATGATTAATGACACAGCTATAGATTGCTCTGTGGTTGGCCTCATAATATGTGGCTGATTAGTTTCACAGTAGCTTTGTGTGGTTTTATATGGTGTATCTACATCTTACTAAGGCTGACCAGGGGATCACCTACACTCATGTGTGTTCACTCTTGCAACAGTAACTACCTTCTGTGGTACAGTTTAAAGCATGGTACCACCAGTTTGCCTTCTTGTTTGTGTTTGGTTGAATATTGGTTTTGTTTCAATGGCACAATCACTGCATGTATGTGACTGCTTAAGGTTCATTTGTGTAGGATTCAGCATTTGCACATGCATTGTCCATCTGCATGGGTACCATGACAGTCACCACTTTGCTCTTAGGAAGCATAACATTGGCATTGGAGACTGACTATGTGTAGCATACTGTTAGCCCTGTTTGTGTGACTACTGTGATCCAGGTCATTGGGGTTGATGGAATCCAACATGCATTGAGCACAGGTGTTGTTACATGAGGAGTCTTCCCAGTTCATAATGGAATAGTTGAGAGTAGCCATTATTATGGTTTTCTGTCTCAGACCTAATCTTCCCCATCACAGCACATTATGACAGTTGGGAAATCCGTGGTATGGTGGGTGATCTCTCGCAAGGTGCAATTTGAATTCCACTTTGGCACAAAGGTAGCTGCTCAGCATAATGCATCTGAAGTTATGCAAGTTCAACTCGCATGGGGGTGTACATATCCTTCAGGAATATGGACACACCTGCGGCCCATGTGTTCCAATAAAGGATAATGGGCAAGAGGTGAGGTATGTGTTATAACGTGGTCATGTAGGTGTGCTCTCTGGAGCATTGAAACATGTCTTAGCCACTGCACAGAAATGTTCTCCATGTTAGGGATTGACATATGTGTGTCCATATAGTGTTTCTGACATATATCATTGTGTAGCGAGACCCGCAGTTTATTGCTTGGCTGTCTCTGTAACAGCAGTGGACCTTCACTTGAACTGTGCATGATGAAGGCACTATAGGGGAAACATGAGCCCTAGGCAGCATCCAGATTCCCAAGGCTGATAGGTGTAGGCCCTGTCTGGCAAAACATCATGGTCTGTCAACCATGCTATCCCAGGCAGACGGCAGAATGCTACCCAGGCCTTGGGACATACCTGCATGGGCTATAAGACCTGACAGTTCCTACATGTGTCTCCATGCATTCCAGGCTACTGCATCACAAGTCCTGCACAACAACATGGAATATGCCAGAGCCATGTGTATAGTTCAAAAGGTAGTCTGAGTGTATGGGTATGTGGCTAATCATGGCAGACAGGCAGCTGACAGTATGTATACCCTCGTATAGGTTGGTGTGTAACATAGTGCTAGAGTTTGCATTCACAAATGAATACTGTTGGGCATGTTTCCGGTCATTTAGTTGTCTGTCTCTTCCAGCTTGGGAGGTCACTTGTTTGGCCAGATACTTAGAAGCGTCCGTGAATGTGTGTGATTTCTGGTAGTGTGTGTGGGTGTCCTTACTGTGTTCTGGTAAGGGTAAGTGTTGGTTGTGATGATGAGATGTATGTGTTAACCTACACCTCATGACTGTCCAGTCCAGTCATGGCTGTAGACTGGGCTGCCTTCCAGCTTACCCCTGTAGCTGCATCCCAAACAATGTGTGGGGTGTGGTGTTAGGTGGGTTTGGCAGTGTACATGGCATAGAGATTACATTCCCCCACGATGGCCACATACACAAAGCTGACATCAGTAAACACCAGTAGCTGATTAGTGGACATGCCTGTATGAGCATTCAGTACTATAAGTACCAAGTACTGTATTTATTTTACTTACTGCTTATGAAGATGTTTTAGACAGTGATGCTCACATGTACATATTTGTGTTATAGACGTCACAACACTGGCTATTACGGAAACAGTGTAGCTACCTTTAGCAGCAATCCTCCTCTGAGGAGCACATCACATCCTGATAGTTGATTACAGATGATGCAAGTGTCTACAGGTCTGTTTCCTTCTCTGGGTATATACTCACATATCCACCAGGACCATGAGCTCTGTTGGGCACAGACACCCACTCCCCAAACAATCATGTATTAATAGACTCTGCTACCACTATCAACATGATCAGGATATAAGCAGATAGTGTAAGCCATCACCTATGAAGCG
>NC_056734.1:57919344-58199344 GCF_019279795.1 Protopterus annectens
AGCTTAGACACAGAGAGAGGTTTTTGGTGAATACCAGGCATTTCCCTGATGAAGAAGAAAGCAATGAAATCATGAAACATATTGCCACTGGCATTGCAGCACTGAAGGGAAATACAGCTAGCAAACATTGCATATGATATCAGTAGTATCCCCCAATAAGGCCATGCAAAAAATCACCTTTCATACAAGATAACATATGTGATTTTGATGGTTCCCTATTATGTGATCAAAGACGCATTCTTTTGAATGTGTCTTGATCAAACCTGAAAGCATGAAATGACAAAATACTGAAACATCATAAAAGCGAATTCTTTCCCTGGGAAAGAAATCGCTTGTCTGCCTTCGTTATTTTACCATTTTCATCACTGTAGTACGATCTCAGAGTTGGTATATTTCTGTAGGGGGGTTGAGGGGCACAGCCCCCCACATTGTGGGTTGTGAGGGGCGAAGCACCCCCCACTTTTTGTAATGTTTTAAAGTTTTTTTTTTCTTTTTTGGAACAGCGATTGTTGTTTCATGGGAAAAAATCACTGTTTTAAGTGTTCGGGATTGTAAGCTTTCGCTTACATGGGGTCGATAAAGCAGCGTTCACTTTTTTAAGCATTCACTGATTTAATATAGACCCGATTTTGACATCTGTTTTGTTATACCTCACTTACCCACTCCCAATGCTCTGCTGATGCAGTCCCAGCCTTTGTGGATAGTACCAGGGACATTAAGGTAAAAGGACCTATACAAGCAGCTGTTGGTCAACTGAAGAGAAGACAAAGGTGGCCAGAAAATGCTGTGAGGCAATGTTGCAGAATCCTAGGTATATTCAACATAATTTCCCCTGAAATGCAGATAGCACAGGTTCTCAGATATTAAAGTAATACTATAGTGACAGTCCAACATAATGCAGTGCTCCATCTCAGCACCCAAATGTTCCAGAACATTGAGTCATATTTCCTGCCTGTTCTTACACAAGGATAAGAAAAAGAGATGCAGAATAAGCACATTGTTTTGTTCTACCACTATTGTCATTAGCTTGTAAAGTCAGAAGGACCTGCTTTGGCACAGGCAACAGATGCTACACTGTTTTTTCTGCACAGTGTTTGATTTGTGGCTCAGGTAATATCCAGGAAAGAACAAAAGGTGGGCTGGAGGAGGGGTGGTAGGAGGGGATGTGTGGCAAACCAAGTTCAGTAGAAGTCATCATCTGGTAATGTAATGGTTTAGAAATCACATCAACATTTTTGTTGAGACATCCAAAGCTGCATTTATCTCATAATGGAGGAAAACCAAAGTCAAATGTCCTTTGATTTCCAGCTGATCAACTGAACACTTACATGTATACTATGATTCAGGTTCAGCCCACATTTTTGGACCCGCCTCTAAAAGGTTTTCCTTGATTGGAATATACATCTCAATTGCCATACTTATGGGAAGATGGCCGTCATGGCTTTGCATATCATTCTTAAATGGGAGCTAAGATGTAATGACACTTCCTCTGATAAACAACATGCCAAATACTATTTCATATTTGGTCTGACTTTTGCTACTCACCACTGTGTACGTAAGTGTGTTAATATGGTACTGATGTGGCCATATTGTGTGTTTAGCTATATGTGGATCATGGCAAATGCTGCTAAAGCCTGATCAATTTATCCAGATGGGACTCTGGCTGCAGGTTTGCCCTCACAATCAGGATAATGAATAGATTCTTCCCACCCTCCATAATTTCTCTTCCCTCTTCATCTGTATTCCCCACCCCCTGTTGACAGCTCCCATCATGTGTAGGGGTTTCTTAGCCTCTCCAGCCATCTGAAGAATTTTTTGTACTTGCATTGCTTATTTTCACTGCATACTCAAATATTTCTGTACTATTCATTGTTTTTCCTGCACTTGCTTAGAGTATTAAGTTGCATTTTTTTTACTGCTGTAAGGGCTGCTGTTTTGTAGTATTTTAAATACTTTGTATCTACAATTTTCAGTGCTTTTGGGCATCTGTTGTTGTGGTTCATAGCACTTGGGCTCCAAACCAGTCATTTTATATTAAAAGGGTCAAAGTCTGCACTCTTGTAGCAAGAGATGGCTAATTTCACATATTGGGTGCCTACCTGATTGGTCTTTGGATCTTCATATTTTAAAACTTGCTTTTTTCGACTTGTATATAAGCCTCATGTCTGCCAGATGCTGTTCATTATGCAGAGGAGGTTAATGGTGCCCTGTATATATGCAATCACTAGAAGCTGAAATTTCCCTATAAAAGCTACCTCTGAAATTACCCACAGTCCTCCGCTACTAAAGGGGCAACTAGTGTTCATGCTGAACAGGACTGTTGCATTTAATTCACTCTAGATTATATTATTACAACACTCAAGACTATTGCTGCTCAAAGATCAAGTGGTTCAGATGCTGAGCAGTATTGCCTGACAGGTTAGCTGTAGATCAAAATAAAAAAACACCCATCAACTCATCCAGTTGCAAAACCCTCTATTCCTTTCCCTTGTAAGGCACATATTAAGACATGCAATGATGGAGAGACACTTTCTTGTTATCTCTGCATCTAACTTGGTGGGCATGGGTATCGCGAGACAATGTAGCAGTTGCCTTATATACACTGACAACCACTTAATTATGGAACAGGTGACTACAGTATGTGAGAGATGTAATTACAAAATGTCACCAGATGCAAGACTCTCACATACAAACATAAAAAAATGCTAAACTGGTTGTCAGTGACGCCCAACCAACACCCACTGTACTTACAAAGGACCAGATTCATAGACTCACATATGTGGAGGTGATAATGTGTAATTTATCTAAACCTCAAAAACCTCTCAGGTGCAGTCCTCAGAAACTCCACATGCACACAAACAAGACAACTCTCACCACAGCACATAAAACCTCATTTCATTGTGTCTCAACCACCAAGCTCATAAGGCACAACACCGCATAATCCAACATTTTGGTCATAGGAGACTCCGTTGTGAGACACACTGATGTTCCTGTCACCAGGTTTGATAAGGAGAAGGTTACGGTTATTTGCCTGTCAAGGGCCAGGATTCATTAGATCATGCAAGCACTCAGGTCACTAAACTCCAAGTACCAGTATGACTCAGTCATAGTCTATGTGGGTGTAAATGACCTGATATATACCTTCCTGAACTATATGAAGAGACACATGATGGAGCTCTCAGAATATGTCTGACGGACAGGTATGAGCCTAGCATTGAGCAGAATTCTACCATCTCTAAGCATGACGTCATAATGCCAAAAGAAAATGATTGACTTTAATAATTGGCTTAGCTACCAGTGTCACTCCAAAGGATCCAGTATTTATCAGCCTTGGAGAACATGGTTGACAGGCCATGTGCTTTGCAGGGATGGTCTTCACCTGTCACCACCAGGCCTTTGGATATCAGCCAAAAATGTATCCACCCCTATAGTGCCATTTTTAGGCATTACCAAATAAACAAACCTTCCAACATATCAAAATCTACTCATGATAAACTAATGGTATTACTGCTCAATGCTAGGAGTCTCAAGAAGAAACTCACTGGAAGCACTGCTCACCCTGGAGAATACAGACATCTGTACAATTATTGAAACATGGTTCAGAGCCATGGAAAGCACCCATACGGTGCAAGGCTGTAATGCCTTTCACACCTTCCAATCATCCACTGCACATGAAAGGGATAAAGGTGGAGGTGTATCTATCTACATAAACAATAAGCATATCTCAACACTCCTCAAACAATATGACATGCTTGAGCCACCCTGTGTCCAACTAACCGTAGGATAAATCCATTGCCATATCCTTGGTGGCTACAGAACCCCCACCATGAACCAAGAAACCCATACATCATACTTGAATTTACTAAAACCACTTACCATTTAGCCCAATAAGATACTCAACTAACCCTCCATTAACTGGAAAGTGCACATGATCATCACCATGTAGGCCCAAAGATTTCTAGCCTTTGTCTGTGCTAATATCCTGGAGTAGCAAACTGCACTCCCACTACGGGTTCAAATATCCAAGACCTAGTACTCACAAATATGGGAGGGCCACCCTTCCATGTGTGATGTCCTCACTGGTTAGGTCAGATCAGAAAGCAGTCTCAATTGAAATAAATATAAAACTAGATCTCCAAACCAAATCTGAAATCTTTAAGTAAGAACTTTTCTAAGCAAACTAATTTCTATTACTGTAAGTGATGGCATGGCTAGTTTCCAAGATTCCCCAAACCCATAAACACATAAGCCCTGTACAACCATATATAAGAAACTGTATAGAAATGGCAGTACCAGACAGAAAAAGCCTAGAACAAACTACAAAAACAAGTCACTCTAGTGGACCTCTGGTGTAAATAGGCTGTACAACACAAATGAAGAAAATACTGCCTAGAAGTAAGAGAAAATGTGCACAACACAGCAAAAACTACCTCATTAGTCTAAACAAGCAAATCAGTGACTAGTCAAGTCTTCAAATGCACTTTTTAGGCAAACATAGTCTCCCAAGTGAAGGATAGCCATAAGGCATTTTTAGTTATGTCCACAGTCTTAAGGGCAACACCCAACAATGTACAAAATTAGTTGTAGGTATCATCACCTATGCTCAGCCAGAAGATGTAGCTCAAACTACACCACCCCATCACCTCTGGTTACTCCCCAAAAAATGCCCTCCCCCATTCTCTACCAATTATCACCAAAGAACAGGTCACCACTGCACTCCCTAAAGCTAAAAACATTACTTTAATGGGTACTGACAATATCCCAGGATGCCTCTTAAATAGCTTGAAACAGGACATATCAGATCACCGGGATCTCTTTTTAACTATTGCCTACAGACTGGCTTTGTCCTGGTGGACTGGAGGACAGCAACAGTCATCACTCTGCATAAAGGGGGACCAACAACAGAACTGGGAAATTACAGACTCAGTTGACTAGTCTTGTATGCAAGGCTATGGGAAGTATAATCGTGGACCTGATAAATAATAACATAGGAAGCCTCCAATCACTGGACCCTACTCAGTGGGCTTTGTCAAGGGCAGGTCACACCTGCTAAATTTGGTATATTTATTAGAGAAAGTCACTAGGCCCAAGGATTAGGGTAAAATAGTGTTTACTGACTACCTTGATCTGGCTAAGGCATTTGACACAATTCTCCACTTGGGTATTACAGATACATCACCAGATGAATAGCCAAGTGGCTATGGACAGGACGCATATCATCAAAGTAGAAGAATCCAGATCCAGCGAGAGGCCAGTTTACTAGTGGTATGCCATAGAGCTGAGTGCTGGGAACTCTCCTTTTTGGAATATACTTCTCTGAAGTTAAGCTTAATGTAGAAGACCTTTGGCTGACTAAGTTTGCTGATGACTGCAAGTTGGGAGCATTCAATGACTCCCCCCATGATGTTAATATCATTCATAAGGGTCTGACCCAGACAAATAATTGGTGTGAGAGCCATGACTTAAAACTACATGCAAAAAAAATGCATAATCATACCCTTTGGAAAGTCAAATACCCCTGCAAATTACAATATTAATAGCACTCCCCTAAGAGTGGACCCAGTGGTGAGACAGCTAGGTACACCGACAGACAGTAACCTAAACTTTGACTGCCATGTATCCACACTGATGAGGAAGTCCTTCTATGCATGGCAACCAGATCCAATGAGGTTATAGTCCTACTGCACTCGACCCTCATCAGACCAATAATAGAGTACAAAATGCACCTTTTGACATGTACTTGACCAGGCACTTGCAGCAGCTGGATTAGCCTCAGAGGTTCTTCACAAAGAAACTTCAGGGTGTAAACAGCATGGCCTATGTGGATAGACTAAAAGCCCTATGCCCTTACTTTGTTTCCTATTGACTGTTAAGTGGTGATCTATGCCTAAACTACAAGACACTCATAAATCCAGCCCTGATGGAACCGTTACACATTCTCAAGACAAACTGCATGAGGGTCACCTGTTCTAGGTATCTAAATTTGGACTGTAACACAAACTGAACATACTGGAGAGACAAATATGTGCCTCAGAGATTGTCCTATCTCTGAAACAGGCTTCCTATTCATTTAAAGCAGAACCCCTCCTTAACTCTCTTCAAACGCAGTTTGGATCAATGCATAGGGACTTGTAAATGCACTCCTGAGTTGGCACCCATGTCTCTTTTGGATAGAGACAGTCTGTGAAATGCTCAAGGCATATACACAAACCTAAACTATTCTCTAGTACTTAAAGATTTAAAGTCAGGCACAGTCTGAATAAAAATGGCTACCCTTGTAAGGGCTCTTAAGTCATTAGCCTAGTAATCTCCTATGAACCTATAAACCTATGTGATGTGAATTCCTCCTCTTTTAGGTAACAGATGAAACATAGATGGTCAGATTCCATGAAGTTCACAGAACTCATCCCAGTCTGCTGAGTTCTGCACATGAATTGTGGATAACTAAGTAATACAAAAATATGCCCAAGTTATGGAGAAAACCTCAGCAAAAGGAAGACACAACCAGTGATGTCAGCACATCTACAATCAGTTTTGCCAAATATGTATTGTATGAAAAGTTGTTCATAAAGTAATATATGCATGTGCATCATCAATGCACATCTATGGAATTTATACAAGCCCAATGGGAATTATATTAATATATGGAAAGTAATAAATGAAGATGAATGTACATCAGTCATTATGTCTGAAAAACGACAAATATCCACAAACACTTATGGATATCATTGTAATCCACAAAGATATATATATATATATATATATATATATATATATATATATATATATATTTATATATATATATACGCCTCACAATTTGCAAAATCCAGTGTAATCCACAAAATTTCTAATAAAAAAATAAATTAAGTAAGGTGAAGGGCAATCACAGTCACTTCATCATGGCTAACAGTACCTAACAACTGGTGCAGGACACAAGAAGCATAAGGGGCATCTACAATTTTTTTTTTTTTTTGGTGGGAGTAGGCCTTTTTTTGAGAAAGGAAGGGATGGAAAAGGCATAGAAAGAGGAGGTGGACAAAAGATCAGGTATAAACATATAGCATATATTATAAAACATGACAGACCAAGGTCAGCAGTACACATAAGGAGTAATTAAGGTGCACAGACAGCACGTGTTTAGACTGCACATTACAGGCAAAGGAAAAATGAAAAACAGAGTAGGGTTGCACACCAGACATGGAGCAACACAAAAATACATATGCAGAAAAACACAAGTCATTATTGAGATGTTGCAAACTGTGTAACAATCATACCAGAATGAATATGAATGATGGTAGGTGTGTGCTGGAGAATATTAAATAGAAACTGCTGGCACTGAGGTACACAAATCAAATCCAATCATCCCCTAGGCCTGCAGCAGTGCAAGAGTAAGGCAAGACATAGCAAGGATGAGCAAATGCAAGAGCAGAAAAGTGGAGGGCAGACTAGAACCACCACCTCTGTAGGCAAAAAGGAAAACAACTAAGCACGGTGCCAAACAGCACTACCACAGCCAAAGGTTCATGTGGCTGTGCACCAAATAAATAGGTATGCACACCACAAACATTGGAGAAGTGGGATCCATATGTCAAAGATGTATGCTATGCCACAGACAATACATATAGGTTATCAGGTATACAAAGCAGATGCAAGACATGCAATGGCATTACATAAGCCAGACTGAAATCAGGTTCATCACACATACCCATACCAATGACATGGAATATTATGTAAATGGTGATACATATATGATTAACAAAAGTGAAGGAATGTAAATCTGTGCATAGGCAGGAAGCACAGAGAATCTTGATATTTCACAAACACAGAATAAACACTGACAGAATCTTCTCAATTGCCAACACTTTGTGAGCATATGCCTTACATGCATACAATACCAATCATGGTGGCACATTGTCATATTGTATAAGTACAGCTAAATTACCATGATGATACATTTCAGGAAGATAAATAAGCCTGTAACATATGCCATGGATATGTGAAATAAGTAGGGCAAAGCCATAAAGGGAAGGGAGATGGACAACATAAGCCTATAGCAGACAGGACATTCCAGCAAGGGAAAACAGTCACATAAGGGTGGCCTAATGTTTAAGGTGTTTGCCTTGCAAACACAAGGTACAGGGTTTGAGTCTCACAAGGGATAATTGGCTAGGCTTAAAATGGCTCGCAAGGGCAATTAGCTTAGTACTAATCTATGAACCTATGAACCTATAAAAAGTAGAATAACCATAGCTAAGAAGAAACAAGTGCACATATATGTGTCCACAACAAAGGATGGACTGCAAGTCCTCTCAAGGTACAGTAAAGCACATGGCCAATGTCTGACATATACACTATGTATTAGGGATGGCTATAAACATGCCTGTGTACAAATGACAAATACAACACAGTAGAGTGTGACAATCAAATAGAAAATTACATGAATACACAACAAAAGTAATTTTGAATATCACACACCCATATGTATATATATATATATATATATATATATATATATATATATATGTATGTTGTGTCTTTTGGCTTTTCCTGGTTAGGGGTCGCCACAGCGGAACTCCGGGTCCGCTAATGATTGGTAGTTGATTTTTACGTGCTGAGTTACCAGCCCTGCCGCAATAAATATATATATCTATATCTATATATATATATATATATATATATATATATATATATATATATATATATATATATATAGGGATTCACTTTAAAACACCAAAAGTGAATCCCTATATATATAAATATATATATATATATATATATATATATATATATATATATATATATATATATTTACATATATTCACTTTAGAACACTGAAAGCCCATAATATTGAAATTCAAAACATTGAGACCAAAATCTTGAAAATTCAAAACACTGCAAACTCAAAACATTGAATCCCATAACATTAAAAAATACATAGGAAAGCAACATGTACTATATTCCAGCACAACTGCATACAGAAACAAATAAAAAACAAACCATAGCTATAAGCTGTGCCGCCCGCAACCCCTGCTACTTAAATATATCAACTCAGAGATTGCACTACACTATACTATGATGTGTTATGTTGTAGTATAGCAAGTAAAAAGGGAACATGACTGAGATTACCTATAAAATTCTGGTAAGTATCAGAGAGATATATAGTAACGTGTAATGTTTTAGCAGTGGAGTAGTGTTTCTAAGAGAAGATTGAGGATATTTTTTTTACAATTTAAACAGGCAGTTATGAAGTGAAGGAACCTTGATGATTGGATGGGAGATAGGAAATTCACCCTGGGGATCACGTCAGTCACCCTGCTAGACAGGGGTCCAGGGAAGTAAATACTGTGGAAAGATATAGCTGGGGAATTGTTATGGCTAGGCTTGTATAGGCCCTAAGGCCAATAGCCTAGTACCAACCTATGAAACTATGAACCTATAATGGTATGTTTGCCATTTTGTTCTGTGTAGTGCGATCTCAGAGTTGATATATTTAAATAGCAGGGGGCGTGGGGAGTGCAGTTGGAGAATTATCATATGGTTTGTTTTTTATTTGTTTCTGTAGTTATGCTGGCATATATTAAATGTTGGTTTTCTATGCATTTTCAGTGTTATGGGATTTAATGTTTTGAGTTTTCAGTGTTTTGAATTTTCAAGATTTTGGTCTCAATGTTTTGAATTTCAATAATATGGGCTTTCAGTTATATATATATTTGTTTGTTTGTCTGTGTCTTTCGGCTTTTCCCGGTTGGGGGTCGCCACAGCGGAACTCCGGTCCGCTAATGATTGGTAATGGATTTTTACGTACCGAGTTACCAGCCCTGACGCACAACCTTCAATGAAGGCATGCCCCATTCAAACATCTTGCTATGAGGCGACAAAGCTACCACAGCACCACCACCGCAGTCTTTCAGTTTTGTGTGTGTATATATATATATATATATATATATATATATATATATATATATATATATATATACATATATATGTATATAAATATATATATATATATATATATATATATATATATAGAGAGAGAGAGAGAGAGAAAGACTACCATGCAAATAAATCCAGTAAGTGTTGCAATCATCGTTACTGAAATAAAAATCACTGTACATGTGCAGGACTGATCAAAGGACAGTCTTGTGTACAGATGTACAGCACAACAAAATGGAATAAGTGCAACAAATTATACATTACAAGGGCAGTTGTGTGTTGATTATATTATGGCCATATACATACATACATTTAAATCAGTGCATATGTACTACAATGCTTATTCATGGGCATGTATACTAACCCATGTGCACATGTCCTAATATAAACTAGTTTTGAAAAGACTGGCTAGTGCCATAAGCAAGATACAGACAAAAAACGGAATCATGAATGATGTTAAGCAAAGCATCACCTCCATGTATCCACTGAAGGACCAGTGAATGTCAATGCAGTATGTAAAGCATGCATGTTCATACGTATCTGTCACAGTACTGTACGACAATGTGGTACAATAATTGCCAGTACATGGCATTTACAAGGTCATTGTGACAGTGGGACAGCATGACCCAAAAGATTACATAATTTACAATATCAAGGACATGTCATGTCGTTGAAATGTCCCAAGACAGCAACTATCAATACACAAATGTATTCAATACATACACATGGATAACATGCAAATAAACCCACTTGACTAACCTCACTGTGTTATGTAATAAGAATAGGAATCATGTATCATGTGAGCTGCTGTCATCTCTCATAAGTATAGACAGGAACAACATAAGTAGAATAATTGTATCTGGCTTGCATTATGCTAACTGCCACAGTCATACCTATCACATATAGGGCCAGAGTGTATCGGAAATAAAAATATTATGCTGTACTGCATGCATAGGCACACACATACAGATAGAAGGAGTAGCACCCTGCCCATATGGAGCAATGTATGCTGTAATGATAGCATGCAATTATTATGTAAATAATAATGATAATGCATGTATCATTTGGTAATGTGTGTCACACTGCAGAAGCAAGCTAAAGAAATATATGACCCGATATGTGCAGTGCACATTATGATGTATGACAGAAAAGCATGACAGCAGTATGGGATGTCTACACAACTGTGCCTAGGCCATACAGATTTGAATACAGCAAACACCATGTTGGTAGCATTACAGAAGTGGATCACACATACAGTGCTTACATTCTTGAAGGACCACCTTTATGTGGTTGCATATCATGCAAGATCTCTCTATCAATCTCATGGAAGGAGTCTTGCATAGCCTGTGCCATATCCTGAAAGAAGTCACCCAATGTGACCCTCATCTGTGTCTGGAAGACATCTGCAATTATGTCCAGGATCTAGTCCTAAAAATCTGCATGGCATGGTGGTGGACATCTTCTCCACTGAACCACAGGAACAGTGGTGCATGCAAGTCCTGGTCTGTTGTCATCCCTGTTATGTTCTTCATCCTGGTTCTCTGAGTCCAACTTGTCTGGCAGTGGTCTGGCACATCATCGTCATTGTCATCCAATTGGTGATCTGGCATGGATCTCATGCTCTGTCAAATCTGAACACAGGATCATAGGATCGTAAGATCACAAAATCATAGGATCATGGGAGATTACTAGGATAGCGACCCAGAGGTCAATTGAGCATAGCCATTTCAACCCAATGTAATACAGAAGAAGTACTAGTCAATACCAAAGAATTCATTAACTGATGACTTCCCATGTCCAGGCGGGTTGTGTACACTATCCCTGTTAAGACTTTATGGTGCACCATCCACTCAACCAGGTTCCTCTTGAACAGTGTCATAGAGGTGCTCTGTTTCACATGAATTAGTAGCCTGGTCCAAAGATGTGGCAAATCCTGGGAGATAAATCTGTCCCTCCAGCAAGTCCTATTTAAGTTACAGGCCATATTTAAGTCCCTAGAATGGGTAGCCTTAGACCCATTTGATTCATGGATATGCAGTAAGTTCATTAGGTTTGGGTCTTGGGTTGCTCTGTAAGCCAAACATATGTCTCCCCTAAGAAGTCTATAAGATATGGAGTATAGTGACAGGGACTTTAGTCGGTCTGTGTAAGGCACATGCTGGAGACCCTTGATCATCTTTGGTAGAAATCTCTGAGGTCTCTCTAATTGTTGCAGGTGCTTAGTATGGTACTTACCAAATGGGGCATTATACTCAATTATGGACCAGATAAATGCCGAGTATAGAAGGGTCATAAACTCTTATGCTCTTGTAACATCTGCAGAATGTTTGCAAAGACTGTGAGTTGTATGTTCAGTGACTTATTTATGGATACTCTTTGATACTAAATCACATAGCAGTGCTTCTGGTAAAATTAGTGGGATATAGGCAATATTAGGAAGTCTTAGCATATACATTATTTCTTATGGTGATACAGAGTCAGGACTGCAAAGTAGGGCATTTTCAAATGCTTTTGTTTTACTGCTTTGTTTCTGTGTAAATGTCAGTAGTTGTGCTGTGTACCTTATTGTGATGATCACATTTGTGATGGTCTCTGTCCCTGACTAAGATAATGTCTGAGATGCATCCTCCATTATTGATGTAGAATTAGTAGTTGTGTTTAGTTGTACATATAACATCTGGGGAATTTCTCCCTGAGCCTCCTCTGAAAATAGGCTCTGTCCTAGTCGGACTTTCCCAGTCAATAAATGTTAAATAAAAAAATAAAATAAATCAATAACTGCGGCAACTGCACAGCAATAGCACTTCCATTGTGGCATATAGGTTATGTTATTGGTTCTTACATGTCATAATATCCACATAACATAGGTTCCAATCCCACCTCTACAAAGTGGATGAATGGATTGGAAGCTGTGCACATGTGGGGTGATGATGGTAGGGCATATGGCTCAGCTCTGAAGGTGCATTTTTAGTGTTCATTCTGATTATCTGTACATGACAGTGATATGCATGACACATATTTATTTTGCATAGCTACAGAATTTAATTGGGATGCACACGATTCATTTGCCATATGCTTTTAGCATTGTCTGTAAGTATGTGAGCCCCTGTAGGAAATCTATGATATGCATATCACCCTGTCTTTCAGATGTCAAACTGTAATAGGAAAGACAATTTCTCATGAAGAGAAAATGAGATTATAAAAGAGGCTGTGTTTAGACAGATGGGCAATACTGTGTTGAGGAATCAAGTGGGCACAGATCTGACGCAAATGATAAATGCAGTGGGTGGTCACAATGGATCTAGGGAGGCCTGCCAGTGATGTTGCTCTAAAATGATCTTCTCTGTAGTCAACAGATACTGTTGCTATGAGACAACAAGGAATGCTACTGGGGATAGGTCACCATTGCCTCCCCAGATGACATAATAATGTTCCTGGCCTCACATCAGACCACTTGCGATGATCATTGGATACCTCGGGAAGGTATTGAGGCAGGTACTTCAGGATGTACAGATATGTCCAATGTTTATGAACAGTGCAGCATACACCAGTTCTCACTGAAGGAGATTATTGCACAATTCTTAACATACTGGTATTTCACCATGTTGGAAAGCAGAACCCTTTCCCTCAATATTGCTGCATCACACACACTATCGGAGTGTGTCACCATGATGTTAGTAATGAGGCTATGTACAGAGCACACCACCTAACAATTGAGAAATGGCCACCCCTTTCTATTAATGTACTGTTCAACACCAGGTACAGATGGTACTTTAATAGGGATTTGAGTGACGTTTGAGGCACCGAGGTCACAGGGGAAGTTGGCTAGAGCATAGTACTGTTGCATGACATTTCTGTACTCCATGGCTGTTGATAGAACATGGATATATTCATTCTCCTTGGTGCACATTGCTGCCAAGAACTCTGTGAGCATATGACTGGCGGCTGTCTGGGGCACTCTTATGATATCTCCCATGTGCTGCTGAAATGTTCCAGAGGCCAGCATACCTAGACTCAGGAAGAGTTTTGTTTCTACCGGTACTGGATTACTCCACAGACTACAAGCATACATGTATGGTGCACACATCCTACACCATGTCTCTTTCTAATCTATATCTATCTATTATTCCCTGTTCAGGGAGCTGCTTTATATGTGTTTGGGTCTGTGCCTGGATGTCTGCCTTCTGGGATGCCTTTGAAAATCATAGTCTGTTATGGCTTAAAGTCCCGCAGCCTGCTGTAGTGCATTAAGTTCTGGTTGCATTTCTTTAAAGTTATGTTTGCAGAATCTGCATGATTCCCAAGAAATTTGCAGAATATAGTTGCATTAAAATTAAGCACACATGGCCTCTGCTGAGTCCTTTCAGTAAGTTGTCAGTGAAGTAGTTTGTCACGTTTAAATTGCACTGGGTGCACACATTGTGTCATGGAATCCAGCAGGTGTGTGCAGAGTCTGTAATTATCCTATGCTGAATAGATAATTACTTGATCTTGCTTTGGCATATGCTATGATATTGCATTTGCCACTGATGAGCTGACATCTTTCTTTTGTGTGCCGAACTGTTTGCAGCTTTCTTTTGGAATCTGGCCCATGCTTTTCATTTTGGCTAAACTGGGGAAATATTGTCTTGCCATCACTTTGCCAGTTGCAGTACCTGACTGTCCTGACTGGCAGTCATCTTTCTGAAGCACTGCTTGTACAGTTTCTTGTTTATCAGTTATTGCTCCTGGTTTATACAGTAAAATACTTTACAGTGCAGAGCTCCAACATTTTTACATCATAGTTAGCATTTTTCTTGTCAAAAATATCACTTTTCCAAAATATTCCCATTTGGCTGTTCATCCAGATACCTTTCCATGTGTTGAATAGCCAGCTCCTTTGTGTTCTGAATGCATTATCTCACCACTTTACTTTTTCATGGCTTAGAAATTAACTTCCTATATGAGAAGTAATTCACCCACTAGTTATAGACTCATCAACAGCACAGGATAACCACAAGCACAAGACTGTAGCTTACTTGTTACCTGCATTAAAATCCTTTTCATTATGATACTCTGCTTTAGATTTTTGGATAAACTTAATTGGTGCATAGATGGGTGGAGTGGACGGAGCAAGCCCATATTCCATCTCCCTGTTCCAAAACTCAGTTTAATATATGGACCCCAGATAATGGACATATCAGATATTTAACTGATAAGAACACATACTACACTTGATCTTAGCCAAAAGGCCGAGAAACATAATTTTGACATTTGTAGAAACTACTTCATTAAAAAAAAAACACACTATCAACTGCAATAAAATACAAAAACAACATGTTTATAGTTTACAAGCCTCTTGAAACCTCAGACTATTGTACCTCTAAATAAACTACTTCTCAGGTCCTACAGTCTTGCAAATCTGGAGACGCGTCCTTATCCTTTGTATTCTAATATCTCACTCTGCTAAAGTGCTTTAGTTTGAAGATTACCATTTTATCAGAACATGGTTCATCTAATAGCAGGGCTCTCCTTCCCTTTAAGCTAGTCACCACTTATCAGTTTGTTTCAGAAATGGCTAGAGCACTGGTCTTGAACCCCAATCCCAGCTTTACTTACCCAAACCTTGTTCTAATGCTCAGCCTAAGCAGGCTCAGTGGCATGCACTCCTGGTCTTTCCTGATGCAAAATTTAACTGCCATTATATTGAAAACCTGACTTTGCAATGATAGCCTTGCCCCCCTACTATTTGCTTTCTATCAGCCATGCTATAAAGTGCTGATGATTTACTTTATGGCTATATTATAAATACCAACAGATTTCTCACCACTGACTGTTTATCTAAACACCAAAACCATTTAGGCCTTACTTGGAATTTGACCCATTTGTTTCCATAAGTATCACATATTTTGACACAGAAGTCTGCTCCTCCACTAAATAAATGGCCACCATGCTATACATTTAGTGTTTAATAGACTTATAGCTACCTGATAGGCATGTGGTACAGGAAACCATTGCAGAACCTAGACTAGTTTCCCCAGATCACTGCCTGGACTAGTGACTTGTGCAGACTTACACAGTAGACAAATGCAGGCTGATTGAATCAAGCCCTGGACTACAGGAATCAGCTCATCAGCAACTCATATCTATGATCCTCTTCACTACCTACCACAATGTACTGTAGCTGCAATTAAAAAATGGCTAATTCAGTGATTGTTATGGTGTGGCATATGTCTGCCATTTTTCCTCCTATTGAGCACTTCTTGCATTTTGTAACAGCCTCAGCATAATTAAACTGCAGGACACTACCCATGCCTTACTGTTCAACCTGCCAAGATGCAAGCAATACATGTATTTTAACTAATCCCTGTCCATTGTCATATCCAGTGCCAGTCAAGCACAAGCCAATAAACCATCCATCCTGCAATCGTGCATTCATCAAAGTCTAAATCTGCATACTATCAGAGGGCATTAGCCTTCTGGTATGAGGTATGTTTGCTGTTATTCTGTGCCATTGTTCAATGCTCTGTTACTAAATGCAGGAGAACAAGGCCTATTTTACATGTACTAATGCAATGCAATATACATCTCGATACTGGAATGACTGATCTGAAGGCACTACCATTTTTTAGATACTTATCCTATCCTGCATGCTTCCTTTCTGAAAAACTGGATGAATACTCCAATGAATAAGGAGAAAATAGCTACTACTTAAAAGGGGGAAGGGATCCCAGGGCTGTGAAGACTTGATTATGCAACCCCCTTTCATTATGGTGACTGTGATTCACTCTACAAGTGAGAATTTGTGCAAATTCCTTCTTTTACTGGCAAATAAGGGAATAGTAGTTTCTGCTAAACAATTACTTTGAATAATAAACAGGGTCACTCACACCTTCTGCTCAATCAGTTTTAGTACTCACTAAAGACCTTAGACCACAAACAAATAGTCAGAAAGTCTCTTCTTTTAAGTGATCTCCTATAGCATTAGCTTTTATTTTTAATTAAACAATGTTTCAGTTTAATGCAGGCTCCTGGCCTTTTGCAGATGTGATAGCACCTAAGGAATCAAAGTAAGTATCCTTGATTGAGTTGGCTGTGTGGAGAAGAGAGTGGGGTAATGACCATGACTCAGCTGATCTAGCTACAACTAGTGTGCCAAAACCTTGAGGAGCTGTTGGTGGATACAAAAGGTAGTGAAATTGTACTGATTTACAAATCCTGCTTGGAGGATAGGGGTCATAACCAGGGATGGCCATCCACAATGATACAGGAGTTATGCATCACATGCTTTCAAATAGTAAGGGTATGCATCGATAGACATTCCCAGACATAACAGTCTTAAATCACATCACATAGGGTGTTGGAGTGTGAAATTTTAAGGCATATAAATAAAATAATCTCTAAGGGCATGAATATGATGCTGCACTGGGATGTCTCAGTCTCCTGTTAGGCATTCTGGGTGGGGTTTCTATTGGGTTTAGGAGACCCCAGGAATGACTCCTGGCATTCAAGTTTAAAGAGAGGCACTGGTGGCAGCTGAATGTCTGTTCCAAAGGACCTATCAAGTAAAAAAAAAGAATGCTTGATTGAGAAACAAAGCCTTCTTTATTTTAATTAATGTGCACTTAGCAGTGATTCTACACTGTAACTGAAAATGCAACTGAATAAAATGCAGACTATATACTTTGTTTCAGTGTTATTTAAGACAATTTTTAAAAATGCTTTTGTTTCATAGAACATCAAATGTAAATCTTGTTTTCCCTGTTGTTGAATTTCCTTTCGTTTCTAGTTTAAAATATGTCAGTAAAACTCATCTAATCAGTTACAAGCTGAACTGCATTTGAAAGTATTTTGGGAAGACTATGCTGCTTGTCTAATAACAGATAAGTGTTACCACAAAAATGAAAGGAAGGTAACAAATAGAATGCACTACAGAAGAACTGACTGGAGAACACTACAAAGCAGATAAGACATGAGGTATACTTGTTATAGGAATAAAGAAAAGGGAACAGATCATCAAAATTTCTTAGAAAGATGGATGTCGTAAAAGCAACACAAAATATTAAACAGACCAGGATTTATTTTTATTGAATTAAGCAATTAATTGATGACCCAAAAGGCTTTATAGAGTACTGAGAAACAAAACAAAAATAATAGAACCCCCCCACCAAAAGAAAGAACAAAGAAATCTGTACATTTTAAAGAAGCACTTATGAGGACACTCTTGAATATAATGAGGATTCCAAATAGATAGAAGAGTTAAAAGAAACAGTAAATTACTAATATAGAGGGCATGAAATGTGAATAAATAGCCAGATAATTTGAGTCAAAAATAACTGGAAAACCATGGGTGCAGATGTAGTACCTAACTTTTAGATGGCTATATTAACACCTATGTGGAGTGGAACATCACACCACTATCAGCCTATACACATCTTGTATTCCAGAGCATTTTCTCAAAAATAAATTTAAAAATGAAAAGATAAACAAATGTAAATATTTTGTGAACAATAAAAGCTATTTAAACTGTACAAATAGCGATGTTTATCAGAAAGGAAAATTCTTTACATTGATAATATTAGGTGTGTTTATAGTTTTTTCTATTAATACTATAATACATTATAATGCACACAAACCCAAAATTATATTTTTTATAAACTTTCACAAGCAGATTTTCATATCATGAAAACTGTACAACCTAGACATATATTGTTAGAACATTTTTGTTAACCAGACATAAGCTTTCACGTGGCAAGAAGAAATTCCTCTGTAAGTATATGCCTATTGAGATAGGCACAGAAATATGAGAACATATGCTTAATTGTATAATTAGCAAAATTAATAATACAATATATCTCTCAAGATGTATAATGTACAGTGCAAATACCAAAGACAGTTTTCTTCAACATCTAAAGTTTCACTTAATGTCATGCAACAGTTTTTGAAATATTAAATACATGCCAAAATAATTCTTATTTTCATAATTACTAACAAACAGCTATCAATATTTCCAGCATAGTATGATATAAATCAGCATTGACAGTGAATTGTCCTGTATTCCACACTGGTGTTTCACACCATACACCCACATAATATATATGTCTCTTAGTTATGAAAGTATGAACATACATTTGAAAATGTGAACAATAAGGGATAGAGAAAGATTAATTTCTTCACTGCAGGACATCCTTGACAAACAATATTAGTGTCATGTTGTTAATCACACCTTGCCCTTTCCAATACTGCCAATTAAAGAAACCAGACCCAAAAAAGTTACAGATGTCATAAGGCAGTATGGGTGTGAAACAGAAGTATACAAAAAAGTATTTTAAGCTTGAATGAGCAAACAGCTTTATACTAAGATTTAACTTTTAGCAAAAATTGCTTATATGTGCAAATTGACATCTACCCAGGGGTGGCCCATGCTATTGGGCTGCAGGACTGCAGCCCCCCCTCACCCAGCTGAACAAAGCAAAGAAAAATAAAACAACAGAGAAAAATGAAAAAAAAAAAAAAAAAAACAACAAACCCGAGTCCCGGAACTAGCGCATTTCCCGAGTCTAGACTGCTGCTGAATAAGTCTAGGGCATGTGCACAGAATCCAGACTGCTGGTAATACAGCCTGAATTAGGAAGACAGCCTGCAATTGCAAATATCTGGGTCTATATTACATTAACGAATACTAACATAATTGAAAGCGTAATAGTTGACCCGTAAATGTCAAAGTGCTAAAACTTCGAACACTTAATAAAAAAAAAAACCTACCCAAGCAAACCATTTAAACACTGTAAGCAGGGGGGTAGCCCCCCTACACCCCCACCCCACCACACCCCCCACTACTTAAATACACCAACTCCAAGATCTCACTACAATGCAGACAATGGAAAACTTCCATTTTTGCACTGTACTGAGATCTCCATTGAAACATTCGAGGATCTAGCACTTCAACATTTATGGGTTGACTATTACGTTTTCGATTACATTAGTATTCGATAATGTGATAGAGACCTAAATATCCCAGAGGTCTATGTAGTTACAACAGCATAGACTGGAAGTGGAACAGACTGCAATGTCTGCAAGCTGGGTAGGAGCTTGCTTCTCTCGCATGCTGATGGCTGGGAAGATCTGCTCAAGCAGGCTTTCTAGTGCTGATGAATAGTGCTCTGGAAGGTAGGATACTTAACAGCTTGGACTTGGTGATCTGATGGAAGGTAGGATACTTGGACAGATGGACTTTAGTGCTGATGGAACCTGCGTGTGTGCTAGGCAGGATACTTGGACAGATGGACTATAGTGCTGATGGAATGTGTGTGTGTGGTAGGTAGGATACTTGGACAGATGGACTTTACTGCTGATGGAATGTGTGTATGTGTGTGTGTGTGTGTGTGTGTGTGTGTGTGTGTGTGTGTGTGTGTGTGTGTGTGTAAAATCCTGTACCTTGGGAGTAGGTAGCAAGAGCTTCAATTCCCTACCCACCACCACATGTGAATTTTTGCCTCATATTTTGTTCTGTTCTGTTCCTCATAAATCTGTTTTTTTTTATTTTTATTTATTTTTTTTTTTATTTATTTTGAATTCACTAAATAATGACAGGCATTTGAATTACAGACTTCGTATTCTTCAGAAAGTACATGGTAACACAAAATCTTTTATTCTAGCAATTTTCTGTTTATAAGATCAATATTTGAAATTTGTCCCTATTTTTGGGGCTGAATTCCCCCATTATTGGCTTTGTCCAGGTTTTTGTGCTAAGAAGTTGAGAGCTATGGTGATAACTTAATTCACTGACTACGTTTGGGGGCTGTATCCCCTATTATTGGCTTTGTCTAGGTGTTTTGTGCTAAGATGTTGACGGCTATGGTGAGAACTGAATTCACTAAATGATAGCCATTTAAGTTTCAGTCTACCTGTCTTTCAAGAAACAGCTGATTTGGCATAGTGGTATGTTGCTCTGACTGTAGTGCACAGGGTCCTGAGGCCAAGACTTGGCAGTAAAATGTATGGTGATAACACAGCATTTTATTCTAGCAACTTTCCAAGATTATACAAGCAATGTTTAAACTGTGTCTCTAGTTTTTGGGCTTTTGCCCCCCCCCCCTCCAAATAAAGTTTGGCTTTTTCCAGATTTTTTGTGATTCAAAGTTGAGAGATACAGGGGGGCATGGCCAAGATGAGCAATGAGTAGCAGCAGAATTTAACAGCTCCACTAAGACAACTTCTATCCTTTGGAATTTCTGTCTTCAAGCTTTAATTTTGGAATTTTTTTCCATCTAACCTTATTGAAAACAAATTCTACTACAACAATATCAACAATCTCTGAAATAGGCAGATTTTCCTGTCAAAATAATACTTGGAAATATTCTCCTCATCTGGAAAAGACATCCTGAGCTCCTCTTAGGCTAGTAGTCAAGATTCTAGTCTTAAAAAAGAATTCCAAACTGTACTAACAAACTTACAGGACATAACTAATAAAATTGACAAAACTGACACAAAAATTGAAAACTTTAAGGAAAGAAGCTCTAAACAGATGGATTTACTTCATGAAGACTTGCTTCAAGAAAAATCTCAAATTACTGGCATAGAGAAGCACTAAATGGCATGGACAGCAGAATAAAAGAAAATGAAAACTGTAGAATTTCTACTTAAACAAAATACTATGCTTCAAAACAAATTAGATTATCTGGAAAATAGATCATAATGTAATAATATGAGGATCTTTGGTCTACCTGAGAACATTGAGGGAAACAACATGACTAGTTTCCTAACATCTTGGCTACCAAAAACTTTTGACCTTCCAGAGGCACTGTCATTTGGTATTGAAAGAGCCCACCTGTCATTATCTATAGTAGAACCAACAAAAATCTCCAAGATCGGTCATTGTTAGATTGTTGTCCTCATCTGACAAAGAACTGGTTTTAAAATCTGTGTGGACTAAGTCATCTATAAAAGTTAATGAATCAATAATCCACTTCGATAATGACTATTCTTCCACAGTTACATCTAAAAGAAAAATATTCCTACCCCTGATAAAATAACTAAAAAAAAAAAAAAGCTAAAATGAAGACTCACCTCCTGTTTCCCACAAAGCTGAAGATTTTTCTTCCAGAGGGTCCCAAAATATTTGAAGATCTGGACTCTGCTTTACATTTTGTTAAAAAACATAAAATCCTGGAGAAAATAGAGAATATGGAATGGGCTAGTCCTTCTCTTAGAAGAATGGCTTCAAATACAACTTGGAAAATTTTCAGAGAAACAAAAAAGACTCAAGAACTAATTACTTTAATACTGACACTTTGTTTACTACGCATTCTTATGGACTTTAACATTGCAAAGCTTCTTTTGTACCCTTAAATTTCTTTTAAGGTAAGCTTAAATGTTACTGCTAAAAATAACTTGTTTACCTTTTATTTCAAAAGTTGCAGTTAATTGATCTGACTATATAAGGGTATTGCTATAACTTATTTCATATATTACACTCCCTTTTTCACATATCTTATTGTCATTACTGGGTATAATCAAGCCTAGGTATCATACATGCATTTTTAATGCAGTTTTCCCTCTTAAAAATGATATGTTCTATAGCTCATCTCTTTATTTCCCTTATTATTTAGATTTTATTCCTGTGAACATGGCTGCATTCATGCAAACTTTTTGTAACTTGCTTAGATTTTGATTTATGTTTTTCTGTGAAGGTCTTAGTAGGAATAAATATAGAAAATGTTTTAGTTAATTGTATGTATTTATTGCCATTTACACTTGGAATGCCTTATCACTTTGTGTAATAGTGTGTGTCAATGGGGGGAGGGGTAATGCCATGCTAGTTACAAATTGTTTTTTTCTCTCTTTGGCTTTACTGAAAAAAAAACATCAGAAATACCTTTTTAGCAGTTTCCCCACTGAATTGTGCTGTTGACAACTTTTAGCCCATAAAATCACTTTGCGCTGATCTTTTGCGAGCTTTTACCAGCTTTATAATGCTCGCAACAGTGTGGGAATCATTTTTATCTCCTCGAACACTTTCCAGGACCTTACGTCACTTTTATACATCATTAAAACAGACAGGCAAAACAAGGAAGTATGTGAACTCATCAGCTTCGGAATACAGAAACGGTTGCTTATAAACAGCTAATCATGGGAATTAAGAAATATACATCATGAGTTCTCTAAATCCCTATCAGTGACTGTTTTTTTACACTTAAATTGCCTATTTCTGAAATGAATCTCGCTCTCTTTTTTGCAAGTAATTCATTTAGCTTGTAAAAATATCTAACATATGTTACTGCCATTGGTAATCATTGCATATATATTTTTTTTCAGTTAAATTCCCATAAATATGAATAGAGGCATTCACATTTGTAAGTGTAAGAGGTGATGAAATGGGAAACAAAGAAATGAACGGAATATATATATATATATATATATATATATATATATATATATATATATATATATATATATATTATTGTTATTTATGTTTTATTTATTGCATTACATTTATTTAAAGTAATATTCCTTTATTGCAATACTGTTGGATAACAGATACCTTATTGCTTAAACTGCAAGTTTCAGGATTAATTGATGAACTTTTTTTTAATTCATAAACTTTGCTTGTGGAAAAAAATAATTCCAAGGAATGGTGGAGAGGGAAATAAGGAAGTGAAGAGGGAAAGGAAAGGAGGGAAAAAAAAAAATATATATATATATATATATATATATATATATATATATATATATATATATATATATATATATATATTGTAAGAAATGTTATATCTACTGCACTAAAGTTGTCTAAGTGTGATAGTCCACTATTGTAACATTGTCTGATGATAGATTTCATAGTACCATATCTACAAGCTTTAGTGTTTTTTGAGAAATATCTTTTGTTTATAAACTTTGCTGGTGTTCCCTGAGAAGTTAAAGAATTATTTAGTGAATAAGCAATTATTTAAAGATTTTATGAGACAGAGCTCATACTTCAATCTTTTCAAAAACATGGAGACATTCTCTATTTTGATTCAAGAACTTGGTACTCTTGATAGAATAGATGTTATGTTTTAAAGAAGACTTAATTTTAAAGCAAACCCTATAACAATGTCCTAGTAATTCACAGTTTTGTTTGCTTTCCTCATCCTTTAACCTAATATTTTGATTACAAAATTGAACTAATCTAACTCAAGGCTACTAACAGATAAGAGCTATAATAAAATACCTAGTTAAATTATAGAATAAAACACCACTTAATACAACACCTGTAATTCAATTATTGTACACATTCACAAAGTGGTTGCTGTTTTTCTGTTGCTACAGCTAAGGGGGATTGTTCTCAGTGGCTGATATCACTGGAACAGGGAGTTTACAATTCCAGGCTGGATGCTGCATTATGTTTTTATAACCGGATATGTTTAATTCACTTTATAAAAGATTCACATCAGACATCCATTATAATTAATGTTCACATAAATATAACTTACTCTATCACCAGAATAAATTTTACCCACTGTGAAGCACTGTTTAAGGATATTAAATCTAACATTCTTTATATAGGAGAGGGAGATATGAGAAATCTACATGATAGTGACATGTCATATGTTAGCTTAACAACTTTTATGTAATTAGTATGGTTTCATTGAAAGGTATTTCAATAAGTATTAATGGCCTAAATAACCCATGTAAAAGAGGGAGCGTGTTCAAATATTTAACCTTACATAAACGTAACATGATATTTTTACAAGAAACTCACCAATTGAAAAATAATGTTAAGTCATTAAAAACTAATAAAAATATGATTTTATCGAGTTCTGAGAATTCAAAAAAGGGGAGTTGCAATACTTTGGAATAAATCATTGCCTACACCAAGAATAATTAAAACTTATCAAGATGACAAAGGGATGTTTTGCTTGGCTATAATTGAGATAAAGCAACACACATTAGCTATATCTATTGGTTGCCAGGTATTAGTACTAATGCAATTAAACAACATCTAAATCAAGTGGTCCTTCAGTCAGAAGGCAATATTATCATATCAGGTGACTTTAATTGTATTTTAAATGAAAATTACTCTAGCACCTCAGGGAAAAGAAAAATTACCCCTCAAGCTAAACAATTAATAAGCTTTATCGACTCATCATTTAAAAGACATTGATGAGCATGCAGACCCTAATTCATTACAATATTCATTATATTCTAATAGACATAAATCATATTCTAGGATAGATAGAATATTATTTTCTACCCAAATAATTAATGATTTAACTAAAATCAAGATTATATCCTGCTCGTTATCAGATCAGAATTCCATTACCTTTGAGTTCTTTATTAGTGTATGATCTAATATACAGATAAAAAGAATCCCTACCTACCTTATGCAATTAAAAGATTTCCAAACACTTCTAAATCAAGAAATACAAGATTTTATTTCTACAAACTCTTCTTCTAATATTTCAGATATATATATATATATATACATATATATATATATATATATATATATATATATATGTATATATATATATATATATTTGGGGTGCATTAAAAGCATATCTATATGGGCAAATAAATAGATGGTACTTCAATAAAAGGAAAGCATGGGACAAGGACCTAAAAGCAATACAAGATAAATTAGATATGCTACAGATTAATACGAATAATAATATTAGAGATGAAACTGATAAACTGAATAAGGAATATAGTGACATTCTACATCACAAAACCATGATTTGCCTAGAAAAATATAAATTTCTTTCCTATTCATTAAGCCCTAAACACTTAACCAACCTTAAAAACAAGACAAAAAGAATGAATAAACATAATTATATTAATGAGATAAACTCATTAAAAAAAAGTTTTTAGCCTACATGACATAATACATGAATTTAGGGATCATTTTCTTAAATTAAATCAAAACACATTAAGATAGAATCCAAAGATAAAAGATTGTATCATTAAAATATTAATAATAAATTTCACAAACAACAAGCAGAACGTATAGATAAACAAATAACTTATACAGAAATTCAAACTCAAATTAGCAAACTCAGAAAAAAAAGCACCAGGTAACAATAGTATCATACCTGAGTTATATAAAAGTATGCCCAAATGTGCTCTTACTTTGCTTCATACTATATATACTACAGCCCAGAAGGATTCCATAATACCTCCATCTTGGAAATATAATTTTATATTTCCTATCCTGAAACCTAATAAGGACCCTAAATTATGTTCTTCATATAGACCAATCTCGTTACTGAATGATGATTATAAGTTGTTCATAAATATTTATACTGAAAGACTTAAGAAATTTGTACCATATTTAGTAGATGAAGATCAAACAGCCTTTATAGTCAACAGAAATACTCTTGACAATATTAAACAAACTTTAACTTTAATTGATTATTCCCAAAGAAAGAAAAAAGATTTGACATTAATAGGTTTAGACATAAATTCCACTTTTGACTCAATAAACTGAGATTATTTGTTTATACTTCTTGAATGTCTTAATTTCTCAAAAAAAACTTTACCAATTTACTAGAACATCTATATAAAGGAGCTTTAGACTATATTAAAATAGGCTCATCAATATCTCCTAACATGCCTATTGTAAAAATAACCAAACAAGGATGTCTCAATTCCTTTTTGCTATTTACTCTAATAATGGAACCCTGGGCTAATGGCATAAGAAAAAAAAAACAAAAATATAGAAGGTCTAGATCTTAATTCTGATTTATCTTCTAAAATTCAGCTCTTTGCTAATGATGTCCTTATAACTTTAAAAGGAAATAACTCGTCCTTTACAGCAATATTTGATTCCATCAATGTTTTTCAAAAATGACAGTCCTATCATTTAATGATAGCAAAACCAAGGTCTTACCCATACACTCAAACAAGAATAAAATGAATATAGCTGATAATCAATATAAACCCAACACTGAACAAATCACATACTTAGGAATTATTCTAGCTAAAGATATTAATTCAATAATGCAATTAAATTAAAATAAATGTTACAAAGATATTCACATACTTTTAATGAAATGGAACATAATTTTCTTCACAACTCAAGAAAGAGTAACAATTATAAAAATGATAATCGTCCCAAAGATTCTATACATTATTCAATCAATTCTACTTCTACTAACCAAATCTTTAATCAAAAAATTAAACTCCTTGTTACTGAAATTCTTTTGGTGTCCCAAGAAACCAAGAATAGCCCTTAAATATCACTTAAACAGTTGGAATAAGGGGGATAGCTTTTTCTGATTTGAACCTATACTTAATCTCATCCATAATCAGATCATTAGCATAATTTCTAGACTTATCATACTCAGCTAAATGAAAAGTGTTGTGGGAAATTATCAGTATGGAATTAATTACAAAACCATAAAGATATAAAATGGAATTAATATATAATCCTATGCTATGGATCTTAAAAGAGTATCTCACTACACATACTACACCAAAACATTCAACAAATTATATCTATAATATCTTAATGTTTAGAAATTTTATATATAACCACCGTATATACAAAGAATGTTTTTTTTTTAATTTCCTATTGCTTTTACTCAAGTAATCCCTTTAACATCAGACTTAGATAACGTATCCAAAGCCTTCGACATGGTCAATCACCAACAGATGATCCACACACTGGAGGCATTCTATCTTAGCAAAACTACCATAGACTGGTTTAATGACTACCTTTCCTGTAGACAACACGCTGTTCAATGGGAAAATAGCTTATCCGACCTACTCCCCACAAATATCGGTGTTCCCCAAGGATCTATCCTTGGCCCTCTTCTTTTCTCCATATTTATTAATGATCTGCACTCTATCATTCCCAAAACCACCTGTATACAATATGCAGACGACTCCACCCTGATCTGCTCTGACATCTCTCTCGCCAAACTCCAAGTCGCAACCCAAAACTGTTTTTCCCTAGTTGAAAAATGGTTCTTGGAACTAAAACTTTTACTCAACCCATCCAAAACCAAATTACTTCTGTTTTTCCCCACTACTTCTACCCCTCAAGGAAATGAATCTCCTAGCACCAACCGCCCCACCATTCACGTGACCTCCAATAATGGGACCATAATCGACCCTGTCTCCCACACCAAACTACTAGGTGTGACCATAGACCACAAGCTTAAATTTGATACTCATATCAGCCTGACCATTAAGTCGGTAAACAAGAAACTCGGGTCCATGTATAGAATTAAGAACTTCCTAACCCCACACACTAAACTAACCATTGCCCAGACTCACCTCCTTTCCACACTCCTCTATGCCTCCCCGATATTCTCCTTCCTTAATAAAAGAGAACTCAACAAACTATCTACAACCTATAACCACATAGCCAGATTTATAACAGGAATGCCCTATTGCACACATGCCCTATTGCACACATATAGATGCAACAATCTAAGGACACTTGATTGGTTAGAACTACCCAACATTCTCAAACTCAATCAACTCACTGAGGCATTCAAAGCAATCCACCATCCTGACAAAACCCCCTCAATGAACAAAATATTTACCCCCTACTCTAACCTTACATCCCTTAGGTCATCCAAAAGCTTACAAATACAAACTATTAAATCTAACAACTCGGGAGGTGAAGCACTCTATGCTAACTCTATTGGAAAATCCTGGAATGCCCTCCCAAACAACCTAAGACACAAGACCTCACTCCACCAATTCAAAAAACAACTCAAAGATCTCCTAAAGTCCGAATGGCTATGCCCGTGTTCTAATCCAGATTAATAGTAAACATCCCAGGACTACCTAATTTCTACCCAATCCAACCCGCAAGGGTCCTCATTGTAGCCATGTTAGTCCAACTACCTAAGTCTGTTTACCTCTTTAAATTATTTGTATAACCCTATTACTTGTTCATTTGACTTTGAATGTAATACTTATTACTTGATCTTCTGATGTTTTTGTTAATCTACCTCTATTCTTTGGAGCTTTTCTCCCCGGGCCTATACTGAAAATGGACATGTATCCAGCTAGACTAGCCCGGTCAACAAATGTAAAATAAAATAAAAATAAAAATCATTACTTAAACAGAGTGAACTGAAACATTGATTTCAGTTAATTTCAGACAACAAAGTGAAAAGTGCAGATTTGGTAATACATGAATATGATTTGGACGAATCTTTATGGCTAGATATACAAACCCGTAGATTATTCCTAATCAATAAAATATATTTGATTTCTCCTGCAACTAGGCAAGACTCTCATATTTTATTAGATTTTCTGGAATTATCCCTACTACATAAATTTACCTTTTCAGGCAAGCTTTTATATATATATAAATATATATATATATATATATATATATATATATATATATATATATATACAGAGATATCAGAAATGAAACATTTTCTTGCTCAGAAAACTTCTGCAACTATTATTATACAATTAATAATGAATCACCTAGCAATCAAGATAGATTGAATATACTAGAATCAGCAGGAAACACAACTTTGTCTCTTAAATGGAGATTATATACTCAGAGATTTTTGTGTAGATCTTTTTATACACCTCAGGTAATGAATAAAAGCAGTACAAAAGAAAATATATGTAGTAAATGCAAGCTAGGCTCTAACATTGGTTGGACTCATATGCTTTATGACTGCTCTGAATTAAAAGTTTATTGGGAGAATGTCAATAATCTGTTACAAGCTTTATTTACAGATAATTCCATCTTAAGTAGATCTATGGTTCTTTTTAATACTCCCAAAACATATTATGTTAAAAAAATACAAATTCCTTTATTATGATCAATACTTGCTGTAGCTAGAAAGACCATTATGAGAAATTGGATTTCTGACTCTCCTCTTACTTTCACTGAGTTTAAGAATAAATTATTTGATGTATGTTTCTTATAGATTCTGACTATATATTCAAGAGCAACTAGAAAAATGCATGCTTATTATATGTGGATAAAGTTACAAAATTTGTTAAAAAAGAATTAACTATACACTGAAATGCTTTAACTACACAGAACATGTTATTTTAGATAATTTATTTTGACAGTTATAACTATTCTATTTAATGAGATTTAAGTAGCAGATGTCATTCCAAATACTTAAGTTATTTGTTCTTCATTATGTTGATTTATTTGAACATTTTCTCTTAAAATTTATGACACTGTTTATATGTCTTATGTAAAATCAATAAAGTTGTTTAAAAAAAAGTTGAGAGATACAGTTGAGTGTTGAGTGGATTTTACAAGGAGCTGAGAACTTGAAGATAAGTTTAGTGCTGCTTATGCTAAGTCTGCTTGCATTGTTAATAGCACAACAATTAATGTACTTTCATTTGATGCAGAAGGCTGTGGGTTCTACTCCCACAGTATATAGATGCATGGCTGATACAGTACTTTGTTGTACTTTTAAAGGGGGCAGATGCTGCAGTCCTGAGAATGTCCTCTTTGGTGGAGATACCTAGTAATGATGAACCTGTTATTAGTTTGCCATCCATTCCCTATTGCAATATTACTAGCTTATCATTTTTTTAAATATAACATAGGCAATATATTCCTCAAGAGCAACAGGCACTTTATTTATAGATGAAACAATGAAATATGAAGTTCTTTGCTAGCAGCAACTTCTTCAATAGTTACAGATCTTTTTAGTCTGGATTTTTTTAGATGACTACTTCTGCATAGATTGTGCATATTTACTGATACTGGTGGGTTGTAAAAGTTTGAGTAGACTTTTATGATGGAAATGTTCTGAATTGGGTAGTTTTGTCATCATTGGTGCATGCATTGTGTTTCATTGTTTACTGGAAAAATGTTCAAAACAATAAATTTAAAATGATCTCTAACAACTGTACTGTATTATACAAGGAATATAATTTAATACAATCAGGAAGGTGTATCAAAGAACATGCGTGTTCCCTGTGCAAGGGGGCTATGATTTGAAAACATCCCAAAGTTAATCATTATCTGCCACTGGCCAGATGAATTTTCTCTGAATGTGGGTTTCAATGCTGTTTTAATGAATGTGAGTTTCAAGGGCAGAGAAGTTTTAATGCTAAGTCTATTTTCATTGTGAGATTGCATTGCTTTGTTTAGCAGAAATACAAATAATCATAGAAGTAAAGCAGTATTCACATTACAGTGTTTATGGTAAATGGGGTGAAATAGCCAACTAATGGGACATTGGATGGCTGCAGGGGGAGGCCCCATTTGACCATGATTTTGAGAGGGGGAAAGGGCGGCAAATTCAGATAGCAGCAGCGGAACTATACCTCTTAACTGTCCAGATTTTTGCAGAATGAATAGATTTTTACTTCTTATTTTTGGTTTGTTCCTCATAAAATTTGTGGTTTTCTGGCAAATCATTTAGGGATGAAGTCACTAAATAATGAAAGACATTGGGTTTCAGACTTCATACTCTTCAGAAAAATGTATGCTAAGGCAAGACCTGTTATTCTGTAAATTGTCTAAGTTTATACAAGAACAATTATTAATACTGTTTGCATGTTCCCCCAATATATTTGGCCATGTCCATATTTCCTGCATTAAGAGGTTAAGAGTTACGAGCAAATAAATCACTTTATAGAATTAGGTATCCAAACCTCTCAGCTGCCTCCAATTTTGGCTCAAAATGTTGCTCCCCCCTAGTAATGGCAAATTTGGAAGAAAACATTGAGAGTTTACAATTAATAAATAATTGTAATGATCAGAGTTATAGATTACTTTTAATTTCAGAAATGCATGTAGATTATCTTATTTTGTCAGCTGCTCAAGTTAACAGTACTAATATTAAAAAAGTGTCCCTTCTTTGACAAGTTCCCATCTGTATTGTGTGGCTATTTTATATTTTTGTACCACATTTTTGGTCCATTTTTCATAAAGTTGTGGTTTTCTGGCAAATTAGTGGAAAATCATTAAATATTGAAGTTAAAAAATAATGACAGACATTTGAGCTTCAGATTTCATACTCTTCAGAAAATGCATACTATTTCAGGACCTACTATTCTATTATCTTTCTAAGTTTATAAGAGCAAAATTTAAAAATTGTCCTTATCTTTGGGCCTTTGTCCCACTTCTGTTTATGGCTTTGTCCATATTTCTTGGTTTGAGGATGAGAGGTATGACAAATGTTTTAGGGCCATCATCGTCAGCCAGAGACATTTCAAATTGTAACATACTTGTTGCACCCCACTCCCCCACGTAGTGACTCTGGATGTGTCCAAGCAAGGAAAAAAGCAGTTATGCAGTGTAAGTGTGCAGAGTATCCCCCCATCAAAGGTAGACACAAGTACTACAGTTGCTTTTCATTTGTCCTTGATTTTGCAGAATGCTCTGGTTTTCTGTCATATTTTTATACTGTTGATTTATGCTTCTTCTTATTCAGAAAATGCATGTTGTTGCAGTGCCTATTCCTCTGTGTTTAAGTAGGAGTGCTTTAATGACCATCAAGTAAGCTTGTCTGAGAGTGTAAGATGCAAGTAAGCTTTAATAAGCATACTGTTAAAGAATTACCAACATTGAATGCCTTTTTGTTGTTGCCATGCAGAGAATATTTACATAACTAGATAGCATATAAGCCTTAGGTATTGAAATTCATATGACAGTATTTGTAATAAAGGACAGGATTACAGTGTTTTCAGAAGCTCATTACATTTGTTGGAGATTTGCAGTCATCTTTGCAGGCTTTCCCATAAACTAAACAGAATGTCAATCTATCATGTGTGTTCCATAACCTGTGCAATAATCCTTTAAGTAATTTATCTTGAGCTTGTTTCTTGTTTGCTGTTCATTTTTAACTTTGATCATGTTTTCCCCATGAAACAAGTAGATAGTTGTTGTCAGGCAGCAGGTCTTTTTTGGATAAGAAACATTTTTACAAGTGGGGTATCACAGAGAGTGCTACTTTCAGCATGTTACTTGGTACTTTTATAAAGCTGAATATAAATTATAATTAGAACTGCAGTGCAAAGAGAAGTGGTTTGAGTTGAGTATTGCTTGTTTTTTATACCTGATTTTGACTGGCATTCCAGTAATATATTTAAAAAGTAATTATTTTTTTTCATGCCTTACAACCTTTTTGTTTCTATCTGATATTAAGTAAGCTGTCATGTAGCCAATGCATTGAACTAGTTTTTTCTTCTACACTTAATTTTGCCTTGATTGGACTGTCATAATGACGGTTTTGCACCCAGGGCAGTGTATTTAATTAAAGTTCCAGTTTTTGTGGTTTTGAGCATAGCCCTGCCCCTTTCTAGTTGACCACACCCCTTCCCATTGGCCCCATCCATTCCGTTGTCTCCAGCAGCCACCCCCCCTCTTTAATTTGAAGTCACCAGCCACCACTGCATCTGCTTAGTTAAAACAGGGAAAAAAAACATACTCATTCTTAAGAGTTAATCTACAGACTATCCTAAGAACTATCAACCAATAACTTGTCTACTGTTAACATACTAATTATATACTGGAATTGATGAAGGCAGTGTTTATAGCCATCTAGAAAAAAAGACAATCATGGCAGTTGAGCAAAAAAGATATTAATAGAAAATAATATAGGACGAAGGATTAACTATTGTTAAACAAAGACACAATACTGAGTCCTAAAATGAGACAAATGTATATAGAGCATGGATAGATTGCAAAAAAAGCATTTCATAGCATCTAACACTTCTGGATTATGGAATGCTTACATATGTATAAAATATACTCTCTGTTGATTATTTCCATTATTGTGACTATGAAACAGTGGCAAAATACAGCTGAGTCATGATAAAGGGCCTATTATTATCCCAGAGATAATAATTCAGAAAAGAAGATATTCCATGATGATTCTTTGCCACCATTGCTGTTTTGTCTTGCCTGTAATGCGTTAGGCTCTTCACTTATTAGACTAATCTACAATTATAGCTTAATTTCCAAGCCAACCTTGTTCAAAGACATTGCATCTACTTTTTGTGGATGATTTAAAATGGTTATCAGTCATTGGTGATTATCTTAAAGCATAAATATAAATGTTTAAAACTTTTTCATATGGCATATGGATGACATTTGATCCTAATACACATACAAAAGCAACATTTATCACAGGAAAGCAGCACCAAAATATAGACTTGTGACAGGAATGTGATATAAAGGACCATGAAATGGAGTGTGTGTGTATATATATATATATATATATATATATATATATATATATATATATATATATACATATATAGATCTAGAACTATTGAACAAATACCTGAATGCACTTTAACGAAAGCACTTTCACCGAAAAGGCGCTTTCATTAAAGTGCATTAAAAAAACCCCACTAAATCTTTGTTTATGCAGGGGTCAAGCCCCCCTGTGCCCCCCCACCCCCTACTTTTATATTCTCACTCCGAGATCACACTACAGTGGGGGGAAAAGGAATTCTCCCTTAACCATACTGTAGTGCGACTGGCACAACCAGCATACATAAATGAAAGTGCTGCTTCGGTGAACAGCACTTTTGGTTATGTATGTTCGGTGATTTTTGCTTCAGCAGAAAGTGCCGTTGGGGATCTGTACTGATCCCATATATATATATATATATATATATATATATATATATATATATATATATATATATATATATATATATATATATATATATATATATATATATGTATATGTATATATGGAGTCGCTAGACAATCTCGAAATACCGAAATGTCAAATTTCAGTATTTTGAGACTGAATAGTCGAACACGCACATACCCGAACACCCAAAACCGTGAATAGCACAATCGTGACCACACACACACACACACACACACACACACACACACACACACACACACACACACACACACACACACACACACACACACACACACACACACACACACATGCACACACACACACCTACCCTACCTATAAGTAGGGGAGCAAGCCCCATTAAACCCCCCACACACCCCCCCGACTTATATATACTATCTCCAAGATCACACTAAACACACAAACACACAAAAAACACCACTACACACACTCACACACATTAAAATCCCTAGCCAATACCCTTACACAAACATCACTTACTTGAAACCCCAGAGAGATCCACAAACCACACCGCACATCACAAACGTGACACCACAATAGCAGGTTTGACATTTCCGCATTCAACATAGTGCAGTTTTGCATAACTGCCCTTTCGAGTATTTCGAGTATTCAGTCTCGAAGTACTGACATTCGACATTTCAGTACTTCAAGATTCTCTAGTGTATCTATATATATATATATATATATATATATATATATATATATATATATATTTATATTAGTGAATAGAAAAAAGGGTCAGCAATAAAACATGAACAAATGAAAAGAAAGCTTAGTAAGGAATACTTCAGGTAACTCAAGCTAATACTGAAAACTGCCTTGACATCCAGGAATAAAGTAATATACAAATTAATTTGCCCTTCCTTTTCTAACTTACACTTTGGTTGTGACTGACTTCCCCCAAACAACACTGAATCAGCTGGACAAGAAAACAAGAAAAGTGCTTTTGTTTATCCAGTGCATACCAAGATTATGTCCACTTGAAATTGATGACATGTATATAGTACATCTGCAATCATGGGACTACTTATACACTTGTTGACATTATCAAATCCAAACATAGTGAAGATTTTAAAGTATGATGCATAGAAGTCTAAAATTACATCATTGCTTAGTTTATGAGAAGTATTTTGGAAAGAAGTTGGAATGGAATTTAAACCAGAAATAGAAAAGAATGAGGCAGCAACTGAAAGTGCTAAAAAACAAAAGACAGAATATAAAGGACCAAAAAAGAAAGAAAGTTGGAAAGCCTACAAGTATATTGGCAAGTAGAGAGAGCTCCTAGAACAACCAAGTCAACCAATATTTGACACACGAATGTGAGAAATACTAGCACAACCACATTTCAACTGATATTTGACACACGAATGACAGAAATGCTAGCACAACCACATGTTGATGGATATTTGACATGTGACAGAAATGCTAGCACAACCACATATCTACCAATATTTGACCTATGAATGTGAGAAATGCTAGAACAACCACGTCGACCAATATTTGACACATAAATGAGAGAAATGCTAGAACAGCCACATGACTGAATTTGACACATCAATGTGAGAAATGCTAGACCAACCACTTGTCAACCAATATTTGACACATGAATGTGAAAAATGCTAGAACAACCACATGTCAACCGATATTTGACACATGAATGAGAGAAATGGTAGAACAACCACATGACCGATATTTGATACATGAATGTGAGAAATGCTAGAACAATCACACGCTGACCGTAATATGACTCATGAATGTGAGAAATTCTAGAACAATCATATGCTGACCATAATATGACTCATGAATGGATAAAGTAAGGAGAATTTTAATCAGGCAATAAAAATCTAATAGTGGTGACCCAAAGCAATTGGCTACATACACATTGGCTTGCAACTTCAATAGAAAAAGATGGAGAGAGAAACAAATGCAGGTTCATAATGCAGAACTAGAAACAGTTGTTCCTCTCATTGCTGCATGTGATACTCTCATGATTGAAGGCCTGCACACTGAATCCCATAATAATGAGGCAAGGCTGTTGCAGTAGGGGATTGTACAAACACTACAATGTACAAGTGGCTGAGAACTATAAGAAACATGAACTAAGAGTTATTGACAATGATGTAATTCAGATCACATGAGATCATCCATTGCTAAGAGTTAAGAAAATGGATGCAAGAAAACCAGAAATAGCAGTCCAAAAAAGACAAAAATAAAATTCATCCTTAAAATAGCTATACCCAGCAATTATAGAATTCTACATGCTGAGAGACATTGTCATAAAATACCAGGATTTACAAGCAGAAACTAGGACAATGTGGAATTAAGAGAAAAAGACAGTTCCAAAACTAATAGCATCAAATGGAGTGATACAGAAAGAGTATTCAAACATACTTAAATATGCAAGCAGAATTTGTAAGCTTGTATAAGCTGCAGAAGGAAGCAATTAGGAGTGCACTTTGGGTGTTGAGAAGAGTACTCTTGGCAGGGGGTACAATTAAGGGTACACATTGGGTGTTAAGAAGAGTGCTCATGGCAAGCATCAAAGACTGAATCACTTCTAATTTCATTAACTTTAATTGTAGCCTTACTCAGGAATGGGGACCATTTCTGTCAAATGTATTATAAATCCAAAACAATTTGTAGAAATTAAAACATTGAAAAACTCTATCAATTCTAGCATTAATTAGTATTTTATGTTCTTAATCTGGTTGTATAACTAGCATTGTAAAATATTATGTAATATATGATTCAAGAAAATACTTCACACCTCATATATAATGAAAAGGTCCAAGACTAAATAGGTCATATTAATAGGCATGTTCAGTATTTGATGAGATGCTAACCCTTGCAAATGCAACTACATTTCAAAATGATGAATACACTTCATACATTTAGCAACATTTGACAACCATAGCAACAGATGCAAAATTAAAAAGTGAAGATAGGCTTAGTAGTTGTACTATAATATCCAAGGGGAAAAGATGCTTTAGGGGTGGCTTAATGGCTAAGGTGTTTGCCTTGCAAACACAAGGTGCTGAGTTTGAGTCTCACAAGGAATAATTGGCTAGGCTTAAAATGGCTTACAAGGGCAGTTAGCTTAGTACTAAACTATGAACCTATGCATTAATATATGAAGAAAAATAACAGTTTGACTGGATCAGCCATACCCTTAGTGGGCAAAGTCTTATTTATCCAACCTGCTTGTATTCTTTGTAAAATGCCACTCAATGACAGAAGGTAAAACACTGTATTACATGAACCACAACAGCCAGAGACTCAAAATATAATGGTTTCAGAGCATTTTTCTAGTGGTTAAATCATTAATATTAAAATAGATTACTAACAAAGTAGTCCAAACTGCCACATTGTGAATCAGTGAAAGGACAGCAAAGCCTGGGTAGAAATGAATGACTTCCAGTTATGAGTGGATACATTCAAAGTCAAACTGCTAGACATTAATACCATATGCTAGTAATAATTCATACATTGTTCTGTATGTGAACATTGCTCAATTAAAAATAGTATTTATTTATTATACTGAAGGAAATGAGACAGTGAGAGCAGATGACTGCAGAGTAGGAGCCATAACTGAAACTCCTAATGATGTGGACATCCTACAAAAGGGCCTCACTGAGACAGATGCCTGGTGTCAAAGCCATGGCCTCAAGCTCAATGCCAAAAAGTGCATTGTCATTCCCTTTAGTAAAAACTCTGTACTCATGAACTACTACATAGGCGGTAGTCTACTTAACACCGAAAGTGTGATAAGAGACCTTGGGACACAGGTGGACAGTAGTCTCTCCTTTGATAATCACATCACCACAGTGGTCAAAAAATACTTCTACATGGCACACCTCATCACAAAAGGTTTCTCATCCAGAAAAAAAGAGGTCATTGTTCTACTCATCACTCATTAGACCTATTATAGAGTACAACACCCCTTTGGGTATGTACCTCACAAAACATCTACAACAACTGGAAAGGCTGCAGAAATACCTCACAAAGAGGATTACTGGCCTCAAACAGATGCCCTACGCAGGCTGTCTCAAAAAACTCCAGCTTTACTCCGTCGCATATCACCTACTCAGAGGCAATCTCTGCCTAACATACAAAGCTATGTCAAACCCAGAGCTGATGGACATGTTCCACTTAAAGAAATCCCATTCCCACCGAGCTACACGCTCTAGGGACCTAAACCTTGTCACCACAATATACAAAACATGCTGGAGAGAAAGATTCCTGTCCCAGAGACTTCCCATACTCTGGAACAGACTACCTATCTATGTCAAACAGAGCTCCTCATTAGCACTATTCAAGAAAAATATTGATGACTGGATGGGAAATAGGAAATTCACCCCGGGGTTCACTTCTGTGGCTCTGCTTGACAGGGGCACAGGAAAATAATTTTCTTGGGTGGCGAAAGCCAGGGTACATTTTTGGCTAGGCTTATATATGCCCTAGGGCCAATAGCCTAGTACCTACCTATGAACCTATGAACCTATTTATGAATGGCTACACTAAGTGCCGCTATTGTGTACACAGCACAGTACACACACAGTAGTGAGCTATTTGGTGTTATTAAATGGCACTACATTTAGTGTAGAGCTTAAAACAAGGGTAAATGACAGCATATGCTTGAATGCTAAGTAACCATTCCAACAAGGCAGAGGTATTCAGGAATCTATAAATCAGTTGTGTATACTCAGTATAACCATTTGCCCTGAAATCCAAACTCTTTGGATTACAGCCAACATTATTATTTAAAAAAAAACATGTTAGGGATTGCTGCTGCCGTCATTAATCTGTATGAGCAACAAGCTTTAATTCAAGGTCCTGCTGCTACTGCTTTGCCAGACTTTGGTCTAGAAGAAGAAGAAAGGTGTTTAGACCACTTTTGACTTACCATAGCCTGTATGACACAGACATTGTTGAGTGATGCCAGGTGTATAGGGAAACAGTAGAGGAAATATGCAACTTCTGCCACCCTCACTTGAGGCACCAGGGAAAATGTGGAGAACCTATCCCAGTAGAAACAAAGGTTTGTGCAGCCTTGCATATACTAGCTACTGGTAACTTTTCAGAGGCCCACATGGGATATATTAAGGGTGTCACAGACCTCAGCTTCCAGAATATTACATCATTTTCTAAAAAATGCAAAGGAGCATATCTGTTTCCCATGCACACCAGAGGAGAGAGCAATAACCATGCAGGAATTTTATGCAATAGCACACTTCCCTGAAGTTTTGGGGGCCATAGATTGCAAACTCATAGAAATAAAAGCCCAACCTTGGCAGCTGGGAAGGAGGCATACTAACAGGAAAGGATACCACTCTATAAACTGTCAGGTTGTCTGTAATGCTCAAGGGATCATCAGCAATGCAGGTAACCCAGGTAGCTTTCATGACTCGCACATATGGTACACCTACGGGCAGTACACAAGTTTTGCTAGGGGTGACTTTTCACAGGACCATCTAGAGAGGGATGCAGGTTATGCCCTGTAACCTTGGCTCATAACGCCTATGAGAAACCCACACAAACTAAGTATACAATGATGCCCACACTCAACCTCTGAATATCATAGAACATATACTTGACCTGTTCAAATAAAGGTTCTGGTGTCTAGACACATCAGGAGGTGCCCTGCAGTATGACCCAGCAACCTCTGCTGAAAATTTCTCAGTCCAGTCCATGTTGCACAATATCATTCTCAGAAAACAGCTTCAGCAAGGACAAGTAGAGTCAGAACTACAGTTCCCACTTCCACAGGCATGGCCCACAGCTCCAGCTGATACAGATAATGAGTCTGAGGAAGAACCACCTGCTGCAGATGATGCTGGCAGACATAGGCATGCACAATATGCCATGGCTTTGACTAAGAGGCAAAGGACAGTGCACACACTGACTACCTAAGTGTAAAAGTAACAGCCTATGCACATACAAGTATTAAAATTGATGCCTGCAAAACTGCACAAACTTTATTTAAGTATGTAATGGTCATGTTTTGTTAACATCAGACATGGACAACCCCAAAGGACACATCGTGCACCTGCAATATTACCATGGTAAGTCTGGAACCTGTATAGACAAAACACAAAGCAATAGTTATATAACTGATTACTGTCATATGCAAATTCCCAAAGGTGGAACATGTCCCAGGTATACAGTAATGTCAGTAATAGAATATTACTGATGTTTGCTATATACAGTCATGGAGTTTGCCCAATACTGTGCATCAAGCATTTCAGCTGACCACTGCATATAAACCAGTGAGCAGGTCAGTGTTAGCATCATTTTTACAAGTATGACAGTACATCTACTTCGACTGTATAAGTAAGAATAGTAACAGAAATACAGTGAGGGTAACAATTACAGAAGTAATCATTCACAAACCATAAAATTATGATTAAAAAATTTATTCTGCAATACATTTACATTAAAGGAAAGCTCTGAGTAAGCAAGCATTAGTTATCCCCTCTGTGTATTGGACATATATCCAATATGAAGTTACAAAGAAATGTACAAAGAGCAGGGCACAGTCATCATCACTTGCACAGGGTATGGGGTGATAGCACAGGAGGACAAGCGTGTGTGTGTGTGTGTGTGTGTGTGTGTGTGTGTGTGTGTGTGTCTGTAAGGTGGTATGGGCAAGTAATTGTTGAATGCATGTGTCTCTGCATGAACACAATCAAGCACTGTGCTAGCACTACTTCCTGGCATTTCAGACAGGTGTGAGCCATGCATGGTAGACTAGTCAGGTCTATGTCAATTCTTCGAATGCTTAAAATATCAAACGTTACATGGTTAAGACCAAATTTTGACATTTCAAGTGTTCGAAGATTGACTTTTAATGGCGCCGTATGGTGCAGAATGGGAGAATTTCCCTTTTCTGCACTGAAGTGTGGTCCCGGAGTCGGTATATTTAAGTAGGGGGGATGTGGGGGGCCCGGCACTGTTAAGATGTGTTTTTCTTTTTTTTTTTTTATTTTATATTTGAACATCCAAATGTTGAACATTTGGTCTCGACCATGTAACGTTCAACATTTTGGATGTTCGAATATTTAACATAGACCCGACTAGTCTGTTCAGCATCAACATCATCACTCCCAGCCATGAGAACTACCTTTGCTAGGAGTTGCACTTCTAGATCCATGGTGTTCACGGGAATTTGGTTGCTACATGATCTCTAGTGATGTCTGCTGGATAAACTGTCATCAACACTATATCCTGGACCATGACTATGTGGCCCACAACTTCTAGGTGTGGATAAGGCAATCACTGATAGAGCAGTGGAAGTAGTGCTACTGTGGGAGTGGGATCTTGCATACCCACATCAGACAATGTAGCAGCTATCCAGCCATGCAAAAGCTGCCCCTCCTGCAGTAAAAGGCCTATTACAGACACTGCCCAATCGAGTATGTCATTCATCCTGTCCAAGGAGTCACCAACATGGTTCAGGCAGTCCCGCACATCAGAATGCATAGCTTCTATTACTTGCATTATCTCTTTTGATTCCCTTGAGGAATGTGCCTATTTCTCCATGATGGCCGTATACATACTTTGTGTGGCACCTACTGACACATCAATATCAAGAGGATGGTCTACAGCAAGCCTCCTCCAAGCCCTTCTAATAACCTTCCTGTGTGGCACCTCAGCCATACAATGGCTTTGGGAAAATTAACCAGTTCTGCAGTTGGAGTAAACAGACTACCTTAATCAACTGTGTCACCCTCAGCCTATCCTACATCTGACATCTCTGTGTCATGGGTATGTGTAGGCGTATTGACTGTTCCAAAATGGGGGCAGGAGATGTTGGAAGTACAACCTCGGTGTCAGGCTAACCCTTTGTACTGCAAGACTGTGGTTCTTCATTGCTGCCATCATCATCAGAGGCTACCAGTGCTCTGGCATCAGGCATTAGAGTTCCACAGTGCTACGGCAGGATTACCTATCATAACAAGTAATCAACACAACAAGGAGAAAAATAGAATACAAACTGCTCAAACTTGTGTATTGTGAAATGTATATTAAAAAGTAAGAGGTGCTAATGCAATGAAAAAAATCTATTTCACTTGCTTATACATCTACCTTTTTTACATTCATAACAATATTGTTGGTGTGCTTATCATGTACTTGAAGTCATGTAAAATGAGAACCAGATAGGATCATAGGATCATAGGAGATTATTAGGCTATAGACCGGGACTTAATTTCAAGCCTAATTGTTTCATCCTAATGTAATAAAATGCCAGTCAGCATGAAAGATTGCATTTAGTAATGACTGCCCTTGTCCAGGAGGGTTGTGGGCACTATCCCCAGTAAGAATTTACAGTACCCCATCCACTTATCCAGGTTCCTCTTGAACAGTGTCATAGAGGTGCTCTGTTTCAACTGAATTGGTAGCCTATTCCAAAGCTGCAGCAGTCACTGGGAGATAAATCTGTCCCTCCAACATGTCCTGTTTAAATCACAGGCCATATTTAAGTCCTTGGAATGGGTAGCCCTAGTCCCATTTGATTTATAGATATGCATTAGGTTTGTGTCTGAGTTTGCTCTGTAAGCCAGGCATAAGTCTCCCCTAAGAACTCTATACGATACAGAGTATAGTGACAGGGACTTTAGTTGGTCTGTGTAAGTATGTGCTGGAGTCCCTTGATCTTCTATGTTGGAAACCTCTGAGGTCTCTCCAATTGCTGCAGGTGCTTTGTACGGTATATGCCAAACATGGTGTTATGCTCAATTATGGTCCGCATTAGTGCCAATCATAGAAGGGTTATAACCTCTTTAGCTTTCAAGGTGATGCCTTTACTAATCAAGTCTGCTACATAGAAAGCCTTCCTTACTACAGTAGGCACATGGTGGTCGAAGTTAAGGTCGTAGTCAACTTAGGATCCCAGATCTCTTACCACTTCATGGGTACTTAGGGTACTGTTTTTGATTTGATAGTGTGAAGGGACATTGTGCTGAAGGGAATGATAATACATTTCTTTGCATTCAGTTTGAGACCATGACTAAGACATCAGTTGCTGTTCTGCATAAGACCCTACTAGAGTATACTGACATCATTTGGGGATTCAATAATTGCATCCAGTTTGTAGTTATCCACAAACTTGGTTAGCCTCAACACCTTAGTTTTGACCTGAACTTCTGATAAGTATATACCAAACAGTAAGGGGCTCAGAACTGACCCCAGTGGCACCCCACTGGTGACAGGTCTGCTTGCTGATGTTGAGTCACCCACTTTGATACTATGTGTCCAGTTTCTGAGCCAGTTGGCAACTCATCTTACAACAAAGGGGTTACATTCAGTTTGCTAAGTTTATCAGTAATGCCTGAGTGTGGGAGTGTGTTGAAAGCCTTTGCCACGTCAAGGTATGCTACGTGCACAGAATTTTCCTCATCAATGGCCCTGGTGACATTTTTGAAGAAATCCACCAGATTTAACAGGCGGGATCTGCCCTTGATGAAGTCAAATTAAGCAGGATCCAGGATTTGGAGGTCACCTATGTCTTTATAACATATAATGCTATGTTCCATGGTCTTACAGATGAGGCTGGTCAGGCTTATGGGTCTGTAAGTCCCCAGGTCAGTTGCTAGGCCATCTTTGTGGAGGGAAATAACTGTTGCTGTTCTCCATTCTGCAGGAGCAAAGCTTGTGGTTAGGCTATGATTGAAAAAGGTATTTAATGGTGATGCTAGTTCATGTTTTATCCTGTTTAGAAGATAGCCTGTGATGCCATTTGCTCACATAGAGGCTTTGTGTTTTTCCTTGAACAAGGCTTTAATGACATGCTCTTTAGATATGTAGGGTGGGGAGGGGAGTTTGGGATAAGGTTTGTGATATGTTTGAAGGGGATAAGGGAGTGAAATGTTCACTAAACCTATCTTCTAGCAGATTTGCTATCTCTGTGGGATCAGTGTGTGTGATACCGTTGGTCACTAGTTCTGCACATGTTTGGGTCCTACCTTTTAGGCTATGTACGTAACTGTAAAAGGCCATATGGTTATCCTTGGCTGTGCTTGCTAAGTTTTTCTCAAAGAAGCCCTTAGAGGATTTGACAAGTTGTCTTATTTGCCTATTGAGTCTGAGGAGGGTGCTTTTCCATTACTGGGGCCTCGCCTTTGTTTTCTTGTACTTCAACATTTTGTGTTTGTTGTAAAGATTGTTGATGGTGGATGTCCACCTTGGTGGCTTGTTTTACTTGAGGCTCTGATTCTTTCTGATACAGGTGAGTCTATACACTTTAGCAAGTGATTGCACAAGGCTTTAGTATAAGCATCTGTGTAGTTGCCACTTCTAGTGGGGATGGGGCTTGGAATGCATATATACCTTCACCTAGAAGGGTATAATTTGTCTTGGTGAAGTTTTTACTCTAATTTCACTCTTTATGAGTTCTGATGTTAGTGTCAAATCAAAGGTAGCGAATTTGTGGTCAGTTTTAACTAATGAGGGTCCAACAGTTGTGACAGTGCATCTGTTTGTCATGTTAGTGAGGACCAGATCTAGTATGTTTGTTCCAGTTGTCAGGGTATGAACAATTTGTTACAGGACATTTGAGTTAACAAAGACAAGTAACTTTTGTGCTAGCGAGTTAGGGCTAACAATGGTTTCCAAGATGATAGTGCGATCACTGAAATCCCCCTTAACTAGAGTGCTTGGTAATATTTTGATTGTCTCCAGTTTGGTCAAGTAGGTTTCATGCCTGTCATGATCCATGGAGGGGGACCGATAACTAGCTATGACTTGAATGTGGTCTTACCCACTGTAACCTGAACTTGGAGTAAGTCCATGGAGTTGTCCAGTCTATCTAGATGGGAGGTGAATTTATATCTAATGTAGATAGAAACACTACCTCCTTTGGTTCATACACATTTGTTTTGTGGTCTGAGGGTATGGAAGGCATTGTAGTCTTGCAAGGCCAGGGTACTCTCTGAGGCCTTGAACAAGGTTTCTGTGACTGCACATGCATCTACATCTTCCAGTGATAGACGTGCTTCCAGGGTCTGCAGTTTCTGGTTTAAGCTCTTAGCATTTAGCAGCATAACCCTTATTTTGTTATGACTGGCAAATTTCATGTTGGTAGGTTTGTTTTCGAGACCTTGCCTAAAAAAGGGCCTTTGCCAGCAGCTGAAAGACTAGAGGTGACAGGTGCAAACTGTCTCTGGCATAGCAGTGAGGTTTGTTGACCATGGCTTCCAAAGATGACAGCAACTGCATCCCCTTTGAATGACACAAAAACTAAGCCAATTATTGAAATCAATCTGTTTTTGTTTATACTCTGGCATCATTCTAGGTGAGGGTAGTATGCTGCTCAAGGCTAGTGACATACTTGCATCAGACACATACTTAGAGAGCTCAAGCATGTCTCTCTTCATATAGTCCAGTGAGGTTTGTCTCAATTTGTTCAATCCAACATGAACTATGACAGTCATAATGGTACTTGTTGCCAAGAGACATGAGTGCATGCATGATCTGATGAATCCTGGCACCAGACAGGCAGCTGTCTGTGACTTTCTCCTTGTCCAGTCAGGTGAGTGGGACATCCATGTGTCTCACTCTTGAGTCTCCAATGACAAGAAAAAGATATAAGAAAGGGACATGAAGCATGGATGATAAGCATCACAAAGCAAATAACACTAGAATCAGAAAGCAATACCCTTTACATCTGCATAATAAGACACATCTCATACAAAACTATACTGCCCAGTTGAATCCTCCCTTCCCCCCTCCTTCTCCCTCTCAGCAGTTCACTTTCTAAGGGAAAAAAGTAGTGAACCATGATTACACACAAGCCTGGCTCTGATGCACATCTGTCAACACTCTGGACAGTACTCAGTGAAGAAAATACACCTGCCAGGTATCTTTCTCTGTGGCATAAAGTATAAGTGAAATTGAGTTCAGAGAAATAAGGCGGGTAACTCAGGGTTTGAATCCAGGTAACTAATATCTTTGCAAACTGGGAGGGGGTGTCTGAATGCATATTTACACACATTTTGTGATATCATTGCATTGTTGTATAAAACTCAGCTATTCTCTGTATTGATAACAACATGTTAGCTGTTGACTGTCTAAATTCACATTATTTGAAATTAACTACAGTTCTGATGTGTGCCAGAAATTAAACTTCTGATGTGGCAAGGAGAGGTGGGAAGGGTGAATGTGCCACTGTAATGCACATCTTGCTCTGGTCATTGCTATGTATACCCTATGATTGAATTATGTTTTACTTTCATCTTTTTTTCTTTGTATTTTTTCAATAGTGCCTTTTGCATTTGCACTCACTTCAACAGTGCGCAAACATAGTTCACATCCTCAGGAAAAGGGTAAAAAATTTAATTCCAGCTGCCTTCTGTAGCACAAGCAAGTCTGATGCTATTGAGTGGCTTTCATCTCTCTGGATAGTCCTCAGTGAAGAAATACACCTTTCAGGAAACTCTGTCTATAGGACAAGGTATAAGTGCAGTGAGCTTAGAGAAAAAGAACACCTGATGTAATGATTTAAATCCAGTTTACAGACAGTTTTACACAGGGGGTCAGAATGCCATTTGTGATAAAAATGTATCATGACTATAATAGCCCAATATATTATGTAAAAATTATGTTAAACATGACAATGGTGACATTTCATTTAGAATGCATATGCAGAGGTATGATCTGCACACTATTTTTGTTATAATTATAAGTTATCACATATCATAAGTATGAGTTTATGACAGTATGTCTTGTGAAATATGTGTGAAGTAAGCAGTCCTATGAGTAATTAAAATCAGAGACATACAGGAATCTCCTATGTATATCTACATTCATTCTTAAATCAGTATACCTCTAATTACCATCTTAAAAAGTAAGTTCTCCTCTGGCACTGATAAGCAACATTTTATCCTTTTTTTTCTCCATGTGTTCGATTCCCTAGTGTTACTTCTCAGTCTTACCAGTGTGTAACTCCCAACTGGCCAATACACAAGTCATAACATTTCGCCTAAAACCAACCATTATTATAGCAAAGACCATAAAACATTTAATTATTTAACACTGGAACATGTGTCATTAGTTTGAGCATCACATATGACCAAATCTTCCTGCCATATTTCATGCCATCTGTGCTTATTGATGTAATTATTGCTAAGGTGTCTGCCAAGCCATTTCTGTGCTTTCAATTGCACAAATGCAGTTGGCAAGGCTGTGAGTCTTTTGTACAAAAGCTGTTACATGTGAGATTTGAGTTGGATGCCATTTCAGACCCTTATTTCTAGCTTGACTGCTGCAGCCATGGCTGGTGATGGTAGGGGTTGTATTCCATGTGGAATACAAAGGTGGGGATTTTTGTGGCACTCTTTGTGAAGCATTACAGCAGAAGGCTGCTGCAGGGGGATTTAACAGGTCTCAGTATAGGGCTTGGCCAAGGCTGTCTCCAGTGCAGCTGACATACTGTGCACTGGGGAGCAGTGTCATCACCACTACAGTGACATGAAGAGGCACAAGCAGGACATTTTGAGCTGATGGGAGGATGAATTTAAGAGTGCAAATACCCTGCAGTTGTGTAAGTATACTGATCCATTATGTAGGCATGATATGGCATTAATTAGTCACCCAATGCAATTATCTGTTATGCTTTCATATATCTTTTTTTTCTTTTCTCTTCTGTACAGCTACAGAAGAAATAGTAGAAAACCATGAGGTACATCAGGAAAGACTAACACCGCTCAGAGAGGCGTGGGCTAAGTATGCATCATTTCTGAATGCAAATCAGAGAAATATTTTCAGGCCATCACCTTATATCATCTTGAACAGGCATACCTTAACTTTTATATCAAGTTTATCCCCCGGATTCTCTAAAGCTTGCACATCGTGCAGGAGCTCAAGCAGGCAACATGTCTGCTGTACGATCCAGGAACAGCCTGCAGGGGTGTGCATGAGTGCTCCTGCACTAATCCTGCACAGACTAAGCCCTTGTATACAACTCACCCCATTTGCAGGAGAAATCCATGCAAATGAGATGATTTTGCAATCCAGGAAGCTTGCAGCTGTCCGTGCAGGACTAGTGCTATCTGTAGAAATGTACTCGGTTAGTAACCGAGTACATTTCTGCAAAATCCAAAATGGAGCTGTGACAGCTCCAAATAAAGGCTGCATATCATGTAGTAAACATACCAATGGCCAAGTATAAGGCCATTGGCATTGCAAACAGTAAAAACAACACAAAAATCAACTTTTATTTATTTTTTTTTAGCCGACCTCGGTGTTTAAGCATAGGGCAGTGGCGCGCAAATGGGATCGGGAAGAAAATAGCAAAATTAACCTAAATTAAGCATTCTAATTAAAATCAGTATTCTGCCATGCAAGTCAATGGCAGGCAGAAGCCAACATGGCCAGTGAGTAGTGGTTGCTAAGGGGGGAGGCTCAGTATGATACATGTAACTATGCATTAGCAGACAATTTTATGCAAATGAGGGGAAGGATAGTGAATTCCAGTTTTCCCCACCATGTGAGTCAGGTCCCAACAGTGTAAGAGTAGGAATAGCTTGGTGCAAGCCTAGGAGTTAGGTGACATCATGAGGTGGTAGGTGTGCCAGGCATACTGTAAGTGGATTGGAGCCCTGTGGCTCGGGTTTGCTCCTAGCTTAGCACAGCTAAGCTAGGGGGTGTGTCTAAACCTGCCTAGCACTCTTTACAAAGTCTAAGCTGGTGTGCGCGCCACACACTGGGTTTTACAGTAAGAAAAAAGAAGTTAAACCAGGAAATAGCAGCAGTGTGCACATTTGAGCACTCTGTTTGCGTGACACACACCCGGGCTTAAACAGGAAGGCAATGGAAAGGGAAAACAGCAGTAGGAAGGTAATCAAGGAGAACTGGCTTAGCTAGCATGTGAAATGTATCAGAATCAGCCAATTACACAGGCAGCAGACCAGCCCAGCCCAGAACACTACTATAAACTATACAAACACCTTCCCCTCTGGTTTTTCCCATACTCTACACCACCAGTGTATGCAAGCAGGGTGCTTTTAACACTCATAACAGCAAAATGATAGGGGCTGCAACAGCTATCATAAAACAACTTGTGGAAGAGGCTGAGGGTGGTGAGGATGTGAATGCTGTCAAGCAACCCACAGTGAGGAGATGGAGAAGAGTGTGTAGACCTAGGGTAACCTACCAGAGGCTATATGAACTGGAGATAGTGGAGCACTATAGGGTGGACAGGGACCTCCTACAGCAAATTGTTGAGCTGTGCCAGCCATGCCTGACACACAGAACTAATAGAGGGTAACCCATCCCAGTAGATACCAAGGTATGTGTAGGCCTATGAATACTAGCTACAGATACCTTCCTAAGGCCAACTGGGGATATGATGGAGATTTCACAGGCATCAGCATCCAGGGTACTCCACCAGTTCCTGGATGCCATGTCAGCACATGTCGGTGAGCACGTATATTTTCCTAACACCCGTGAGGCATTGGCCAGCAATATGCAACTGTTCTACCAAATATCAGAATACCCTGAGGTAGTGGGTGCTATAAACTGCAAGCACATATGCCTCAAAACACCACCTGTTGAGTGGGGTAGTGTCTACATCAACTGCAAGGGGTTCCCCTCCATCAACTGGCAGGTTGTGTGCAATGCCCAGGGCATAATAATGAATGTGTGTGCTGGCTGACCTAGAAGCTATCATGATTCCCACATCTGGCATCTAATGCAGCTGCACCAGAGATTTGCCAATGGGGACATCCCTGACGGTCACCTAGTGGGGGATGATGAATACGCACAGAGCTGTGGTTGATGACACCCATCAGAAATGCACCCACACCTGAACAAGAATTCCATAATGAGGCACACGCACAGAACAGAATTATAGTAGAGCATGTGTTTGAGATGCTCAAGTCACAGTTCAGGTGCCTGGACACATCCGGTGGAGCTTTGCAGTACTCACCGGCTACATGTACCCAAATTGTCCTTGTATGTGCCATGCTACACAATATGATCCTGCAGAAACAGCTGCAGCAGTAACAGCAAGGGGCAGGGCCACACAGCCTCCCACCATTGCCAAGGCCTGCACAGGCACAGAGTGACTCGGAGGAGGAACAACCTGAGCCTGCCCAAGTAGGCAGAAAGAGGCATGCCCAGTATGCCCTGGCCTTGGCAAAGAGACAACGCATAGCACATACACTGACACAGGAGTGACCCAGGGAATAACACCTCTCTCTCTCTGACTCTCACATACAGTAAAAGGGATGCCAAACATTACACTACCTGTTCTTAACCATGTGTAGGGAGTGTACTATGTGCATCCGACATAGGCGTCCCAGCAGCACCACCCACAATACTGGGACACCCACAAGGTAAGTGACTCACACATGCCAGTCAGGGGAGTTCACATACCCAACAACAGTCACAGCCAGCAGGACAGGTGTAGAGAAACACAAACAAAGGCTGTGCAATGGCCTCTGAATGAGGCCTATGGGTAACCTCCCCCCAGGCCTACACAGACAGACTACAGCAGGTCACGCAGTGGGATGTCAGTTCTGAAGGGTAGGAAGTCAGAAATTAATATGTAGGTATTTAAAAGCTAAAATCTGTAGTACACTGGTATGCCTCTAGTCAGCATGATAGGTAAGACTACAAGAATGAAATGGAGTACGTGCCATACCAGTACAGTCCTAGCAAATGTGTACAAATGTCAGGTGTGGCCCCCCCAACCTATGTAGACATTTAGTAACAGTAAGGTGTGCCCCCCCCCATCCTGTGTAGAAATGTAGAAATAGTCAGGTGTGCCCCCCATCCTACGTAGAAATGTAGAAACAGTCAGGAGGATCCCCCCAATTGTGCGTGGAAATGTAGAAATAGTCAGGTGTACCCCCCATCCTACTTAGAAATGTAGCAACAGTCAGGTGTGCCCCCCCAATCCTGTGTAGAAATGTAGAAATAGTCAGGTGTGCCCCCCCCCCCCCACTATGCAGAAATGTAGTAACAGTCAATGCCAAATGATCGACGGATACCCGGCAGAGACAGCATGCTACCTGTAGGTGTACAACACAAAGGTCAGCACTGCAGTGCAAACTACCTGGACTCGATCCACACATTCAATACAGACGGCCATACTGGGCATGCTCACACAGAGAAATGAAGGCAATGTCAGTCAACAACACACTGAAAGGTCATACTGGGCATGCACACACACAAACACATGAAGGCCCCATCTGTAAACACCAGTGGACCAGACATAACTGGCAGTTGCAGATATTAGTGCAGACACTCCTCAGTATGCAATGCACATGCTTTGCACACACAGTGGACAGGAATACAGACATATATCTAAGGACAACACACTATAATAAGCCAAAGGTAGACGTACATAGATGTGTGGAAGTGGGTGACTGTGACAAGGAGCCATCCAGGCCTGTCCCACCCAGCACACAAACAAAGGGCCATGACCACACGATGGTCAGATGTCACTCACTGCAGATACTAGCCACCGGTATCTGTCAGCATAACAGAGCATGTGGTGCAGATGCCAGCTGTGCAACATGGCTGTACAAGGAAGTAGTCATCTAGCAGCTGTATACATGTACCTGTGAAATATGTCCCAGGTTGTGACCACATGTGGTGTGTCAACCCCTAGATGAATGCACACACACACTGCCCTCCCCATAGCCCCACTATGACAACCATGCTGAGGTCATCCACTGTGAAATACACCTTTGGGAGAGTTTTAGCCCAGTAATCTCTGTGACACATCCCATAACTGCGTACTGCTGTAATGTGATAATGTAGTTAAGTAGGTGTTCTAATCCCAGACATGGCAAGTGTGTTTGTGTGTGTCTGTTTGTCTGACTCTGTCTGTGTAGAGAACAATGATTTTTTGGGTAGTCACACTCCCTACAATTGAAATGCTTAACTTTGGCAAGGCTGCTGATGTCATCCACCTAGAAATACACCTCAGGGAAGGCTGGAGCCCAGTAATCTCTGTAGCATGTGCCATGACTACGTACTGCTGTAGTGTGATTTAGACTTCTGGTAGGGTTCTATACCCACACATGTCAGTTGTAGATGTTTTGTGTGTGTGCCACTGTCTGTGTAGGGAGCAATGCATTTTAGGCTAGCCACATTCAGTACATTTCAAATGCCCTACGTTGGCAATCCTGCTGATGTCATTCATTGTGAAATACACCTTTGGGGAAGGAGTTCTCCAGTAATCCCCGTGATGCCTCCTATAAAAACTGCATGCTGTAGTGTGATATAGATCTCTGTTAGGGATTCTATACCCACACATGTTGGTTGCGGATGTTTTGTATGTGTGTCACTATCTATGTAGGGAGCAATGCATTTTAGCCTAGCCACACTCACTACAATTTAAATGTCCTACTTTGGCAATCCTGCTCATGTCATCCGAAGTGATATACACCTTTGCGGAAGAAGTACTCCAGTAATCTCCATGGCGCATACTATAACTGTGTAGTGCTGTAGTGTAACAAATTAGTTAGGTAGAGGTTCTACTCCCCAACATGACAGGTGTGTGTGTGTGTGTGTCTGTGTGTGTGTGTGTGTGTGTGTGTGTGTGTGTGTGTGTGTGTGTGTGTGTGTGTGTGTGTGTGTGTGTGTGTGTGTGTGTGTCTCGTATCGTGTGTGACACCTGGGCCCAATGTGGAAAGGGTTTTGCAAATTTCATATATGGTGGCCCTAGTATATATCACAATCTCTACCATACAGGGATAACACTACAATTTAAATGTCCTACTTTGGCAATTCTGCTCATGTCATCTGAAGTGATATACACCTTTGCGGAAGAAGTACTCCAGTAATTTCCATGACGCATACTATAACTGTGTAGTGCTGTAGTGTAACAAATTAGTTAGGTAGAGGTTCTACTCCCCGACATGACAGGTGTGTGTGTGTGTGTGTGTGTGTGTGTGTGTGTGTGTGTGTGTGTGTGTGTGTGTGTGTGTCTCGTATCGTGTGTGACACCTGGGCCCAATGTGGAAAGGGTTTTGCAAATTTCATATATGGTGGCCCTAGTATATATCACAATCTCTACCATACAGGGATAACAGATGTAAAATAGCTGAGAGGCTGGGGTGCAAATCAATACCCATGCATGTGACAACAAGGCCAGGCAATCACAGTTAGCAACCCCAGTATTACCCAGAGCACACTCTCAACCCATATCTCATACACACACACACACACATGCCTAGGCAGCAGCCAATATGTGGGTAGTACACTGCATATTGGCCACTGATAGTAACTATGAAGTGATTGCAGTGGGCTACAGAGGGCATGGCACCTTGTCCATCTGTCCAATAGGCACATACATGTAAACAGTGCACCTTCCCCATGTTCCCCACTGGACACTTGCAACACCTGTGGTGCCATCACATGTGACCCACAAAGGTCATACCATGCCTGAAAACATGCCTTGTATAGACAGATGCCACTGACACCAGGGAATGCCGTGGCATGATATCAATGTAGGTGCAGGGAAAACCTCATTCTATTACCAGTTCCTGCCACAGATGGCCAAGACTGGCACATCTGATGATAATCTGTGTACACAACATGCACCAGACACGCCAGGTAAAGTTCCACATGTCACTGTACATGCATGTGGGAGGTGTGCACATCCCAGACACTGTCCATGTCATGGACTAAGGAACACATACATGCCAAATGATGCACAGCATTGGTCACATGCAATAGTCACCCAGGTGACTGGATGGTTGTTACAATACCCACCTGTGTGGGCAAATGCAGAAACTACAGCCCTGAGCCACAATGCAGACCATTGTCATGTGGCCTGATGCCAAGGTATACCCATCACCTAGCCTTGTATAGTCATCTGGCACAGCTGACCACCACACACCCATGCAAAAATGCACCCATGCACGTCAGTACTGGCACCCTGTGTGTTTGTGTGTGTGTCGTCTGATGCGTATGATCACATCCACACTCACCAGAATCCTCATTGGCATACTGAAGCATGCTGTTTGATGTCGAACACCTCCCCATACCCTTTGCCCATATAACCTCCGTATGACCCGTGTGGTGCATGTGATACCTGCACAGTAATGTGTTGCGGCAGTCTCACTAGTGATGAGTTTTAACCCTGGCCCTGCCAAGTGTGTCAGTGTGTGTGCATCCCTGTGAGACTGTGGCTGTGTTGATGCTGGCACCTGTTCATGTGGACAGGCATGTGTACTTCACCTACCGTATAGCTACCATATCCCTGTTGCAGATGTCACTCACCATCACATATATGTTCTGAGGGCTCCTGAACATGTAACCTATGTGGTGAATCCAATAACTGCATAGAGCTGTGATAGCACTACATAGTTGTCAGGGGTTTGACACCCTGTGCTGGTAGGTGTGTGACACAAACATGCTTAAGTTTTACTCTCTCACTCCTCCCTGACTTGTCTTTGCCTCTGTCTGCGTATCTCACTCCCTCAGTGGTGGATGTGGAGATCTACATCTGCTTTGCTTAGGCAGCAGCATGTGTATTTTAGGTAATGCTCATGATCAGCTGATGGCCTCTGCACGAATTGCAGCCCTCCCCTAGCTGATTGCATGTGGAACAGCTGTGGTGACATTCCCATAGCCAATTACATGGAAACACACTCCAATATCTAGGAACATCATGTTGGTGTTGAGCCTTTTCATTCACTGTGAGCAGGAACTTGATCTGTTGTTTGGCAAACAGCATCTCAGATGGATTGGGGATTTACCTCTGACAACATACACTGTGGAAACAGGCCAACACACAGGAGGGGGATGTGCCTGACCTGACTACAGACTGTAAGTGCTGCTATACTGCATTTGGAGTAACGTTGGTTTAACAGGGAGTGTGCGGATATGCCTGTCCTACATGTATTCATACCTGTCATGTCAGTTCTATGTTTATGAGGACTCCCCTTCTGTAGGGTCACCTGTAGACTGGCCAGTGTTTGGTGCCTTTGGTATCATGTGTTACCCACAGAGCATGTATCTGTGAACTGCAGAAGTTAGTGTGAAGATTGCAGTCTGTAGATGGTGAAAGCCATGACAGTTATTGATTTCATATCCCTCATAGGACATATGTTGCGGCAAACCCGGTTACAACAGTAAATGTATGATGCTATCACAGCAACATGTCAATACTGGCCCTGTGTATGTGGTTCCAGCCACAACTCTGTCAACCTTTGTACATATGTCATGCATTAAGAGGTGCATATGTGCTGTACACCATAATTAGTGACATCAAATCTGATAACAAGCCAGTGAGATATCAGACTGCTACACATGTTATGTGCAGTAGGGGTTATATTTCATGACATAACCTGTACATTCTGTAGTTGTTTGTACAGTACTGAGGTTTGTGTGCTTATGGTGAATGTTGACAGTGTGTGTATTGTTAATATGTACCTTGGCCTGTGTACAGACTGTGGTAGATGCCATCGTCCTAGGTCCTGTCCTATCTGATGTTACATGCTGCTCCACTGTATGTTACCCTAATGGCTTACATGTTTGTAGGGCCATGCACATACATGTCCCATAACAAAGACAGGCATCAAACCACACTGTGTAGCAGCCTAGTGTATGTAGGGTTAGTGTGTGAGTGGCACATATGAGTATGGTGTTGAACAGATAGTCCATATACTGTAATATTATGGTAGCTTACCATATGTGGCTGGGGCTGTGTTCACATTGGTTGTGGTTATGTACTTTCACACAGGTGTATCATATCCTGTGCTGTGACAAGCCTGTACAGCCTGCTATATATGCAGGTACATATGTATTCCCCATAGGAGATGTAGGCCAGTCTTACGCCAATCTGCCAGTAGCCTGCACAGTGCTTTGTTACATGCCTAGCAGCTTAGTGTACCTACCCAGTGATATGTCATGTCCAGATACTTGCCAGATGTACTGCTGCCAGGCCTCCTTTAACAGTCATGTATGGCAAGACAGAGTGGTGGGATGCTGTACAGATGTATGTCAAAACCTAGTGGGTAGTATGTGGACATGGCACCTCTGTACCAGCAGTTATTATGTGTCAGGACAAACAGGGGTGTGTGAATGCATAACCTATGGGGGTGAATGTATACCAGTCGTTATGTGTTATACCCATCTACATGGCTGTTAACATCCACATTGTCAGGCTTGGGCCACATGTTCTGCACTAAGGGGTTCTGTGTATACCTCTGGACTGAACAGAGTGTGTCAGAACATCCACATCTATTGGCCAGTATCTCTGCTGTAGTCCACAGGAGCATTACGTGCTTGCAGCGGTACTCTACTATGATGTCCTTAGGATGTCTATCAGTAGCCAATGGTGCACATGTGAAAAGCAGATGTGACCCATACCTCTCAACCAATCAGGGATAAATTTCAACAGAATCAAGGACAAATCCAGAAAAAATCAGGGACAATCAGGGACACTTTTAAAATATTTGTGCTATTAACTTGAGACATTCACAGAATCACAGCATATGAATTAATGTACATTTTGTGAGGTAAAAGAAATCTACAACTCTTAATTATTGCCATTATTCACCAACTTTCCTCCAAAAGTCACTAGTTTTAGGAGGGATTAAGAGGGACAGAGCTAAAATTTGAGTCAGAATCAGGGACATCCCTGAAAATCAGGGACAGTTGAGAGGTCTGACCTCCCACACACACCATGTCTGTGAAGACAATCCCTATTACAGTAGCAATAGTCTGCTAATATACCTACTATACATGCCTGACATCCTCATTGCACTGCAAAGTTGGGACTATAGGGGCTGAGGTAGGGCTACACCCCATGTTCAGGACATATGGTGAATATATATGTACATATGATTATCCAGATATCTATATAGATAATTACACAAGTACATATCGACATATATAGATGGGTGTGTATATGTACATAGATATGCATATACACACCCAGATATATACATATACAGAGCATTATATGTCAACACATATACAGATAGAGATACATATGCAAATGTACGTATACCACACTGCCATGGCTGCCAGCAGTCCACTGCTGTTGTATCCCCCACACATACGGCGGGGCTGGGGCCATATATGTGTGGGCTTCACCTAGTGTATGTAACAGTGGTATATGGCCCTGTATTATTGAGTCGGGGGGTGCACCATACATAACCTAGGCTGTTTCAAAATGTGGGGGTATCAAGGGTGAGCTCCCTTAAGGTATCTGGATGTACAGTAACATGCATGTCACCTATCTTGACATTACTTGCATAAAGTGGGTTACAGCAGGACTACTGCTTTCTGCCATACAGACTGTTCTGTTTGCCAGTGTGCTTGTGATGGTGTCAGTTATGCCTTGTTATGTAACAGTTAAATCCTATTTGGTCAACTGAAGTCTTTACCACCTAGTGATTGTGTACAGAGTGTAGATAGAGACTGCTGGACTATACATCTGCATCACTTACTGTTGATTGTGTGGTATTCTGTGACCCAGTCTGTCTTTACTATTGTACGATTTGGAGGGCTTGGTCTGGACAGCAACAGCTGTGGACCTTTCCAGACTACTGTATTAGTATAACTGTTTCACAGTTGCATTACTCTGTTGATATGGATGTCAGTGTCTGAACAGCTATATGACATAGCATATAAATCTGTAATAGTACACAAATAAAGGTGTTCCATTTCTGCAAACCTGTGTGTGGTGTTTTATCCTATGTCCTCTATGTGGGTATATGTTGCAGGCAACGATTGTTATTTGTATGGGTGGCTCATCCAGTGTCCAGTTGTTAAGGTGTTAACTGTAAGCATAGAGGCTGCTCCATATTGTGTGCGCCTACTACTTAAGTATCTTACTGTACATATCTCTGCATGTGTATGTGTAGTCACATACATACATACATATATATATATATATATATATATATATATATATATATATATATATATATGTTATGTCCGTATATACCTACATAGATATATATCTGCTTACATATATGTAGCTTGCTATGTATATGTAGACATATAAGTGTAGACATATATATATATATATATATATATATATATATTTATATATATATATATATATATATATATATATATATATATATATATATATATATCAAGAAAACAAGGCTGTACTCCAAGAGGCAAAAGCTGTGCTTATGGAAAGCAGAAACACCACAAAAACGGCATATAAAGCAGCAGCTACCATGCAGGTTTGTGTAAGCAATAAAACTGCATAAAATCCATAAATCGTTGTAACAACGTAAAGATATCGAAATAATATCAAAAGTGATAGTCCTATATTATAAAAACGGTAGTCCTTTATTAGTGCACTCAGTAGGTTAGCGCTTTCACATCTTAGCTTCATCAAACCATATAACTGAGTGTATCTCAAGCAAACATTTAAAAATACAAAACAACAAATCACAAACTGACACATCATAATTACTTAATTACATATTGAAATAGATAAAAGTCTAATATAAAAGAATAAAAACATATAGAAATCTTATACAGATACATTTTAAGAAGCTCTAAACATCAAACATCATATAAATAATATATAATATTCATAATATATAATATTCTCTTCGAGACAGTGTTATATTAATATCATAAACATATCTTAACAAACTCTGTCTCAACCTTCCCTAAGTATTTTTACCTAAAAATATATTTCTATCTAACCTTAAGTCTTCTTGTTCGAAGAAATGGCCTAAGTGACACCCTTTCATTCAGACCTCTACCTGAATCTGCATGAAATCTAATAATCCATTTAGCCTCCCTTTCTGCTGTTATATGGCTAATAAACATAACACTGTCTCAGCTGCCGGTTATCAGGTTTGATTCTTGGCTGAGATGCCGTCTTTGTGGGGTCTGTATCTTCTCCCTGTGTTTGTGTGGGTTTGCTTTTGTGTCCTCCCATGTTACAAAGACATGTCTGCATTATTTCTTCCTGGGCCTTTGCTGAAAATTGTTTTTTTGTTCCAAGTCAGACTGTCCTGATTAACAAATGTTAAATAAAATTGACAGGCATTTAAATATCAGACTTCAGGTTTCTGAATGTTTAACTCCTTACATATTTGATGATGCAGTGGCAGTATTGTTGCCTCACAGCTATAGGTTTTCTGGTTTGATTCTTGGCTGGGGTGCTTTCTGTGTGGAGTCTAAATCTTATCCCTGTGTTTGTGTGGATTTGCTCTGGTGTCCTGCCATTTTACAAAGACATGTGTCTACAGTATTTCTCCCTGGGCCTCTGCTGAAAATTGTTTTTGTTCTGTCAGAACTAAAATTGACAGGCATTTGAATTTCAGACTTCATATTCTTCAGAAAATACATAGTAAAACAACTTTTTATTCTAGCAATAAATATATAGTACACAACCTTTTATTATAGCAATTTTCTAAGTTTATAGGATGACTATTTGAAATTTGTCCTTATTTTTTGGGACTATATTACCCTGTTATTGACTTTGTCCAGGTTTTTTGTGCTAAGGTTGACAGCTATGGCAAGAACTGAATTCACTGAATATGTTTGAGGGCTGTATTCCCTCATTACTGGGTTTGTCCAGGTGTTTTGTGCTAAGAGGTTGACAGCTATGGTGAGAACTGAATTCATTAAATGATAGCCATTTAAGTTTCAGTCTTCCTCTCTTTCACAAAGCAGCTGATTTGGCATAGTGGTATGTTGCCCTGACTGTTTTGCACAGGGACCTTGGCAGTAAAATGTATGGTGGTAACACAGCATTTTTCTTTCACAAAGCAGGTGATTTGGCATAGTGGTATGTTGTTCTGACTCTTTTGCACAGGGACCTTGGCAGTAAAATGTATGGTGGTAACACAGCATTTTATTCTAGCAGCTTTCCAGGATTATACAAGCAATGTTTAATGTGTCCCTGGTTTTTGCCCTTTTGACCCACCCCAATAACTTTGGCTTTTTCCAGATTTCTTGTGCTGCAAAGTTGAGATGCAGTTGAGTATTGAGTAGATTTTATAAGGAGCTGATAGCTGCAGGGGAAGAGAAGTTTAGTGCTGATTATGCTAAATCAGCTTGCATTGCTAATAGCACAACAGGTTGTGTACTTGCTTTTGATGCAGAAGGTTGTTGGTTCTACTCTCATAAGGGGTGAATGCTGCCGTACTGAAAGTTAAGATACTAACTATGAGCCTGTTATCCGTTTGCCATCCATTTCCTATTGCAATATTACTAGCTTATTTTTAATGTAATTTAGGCAATTTATTCCTCAGGGGCATCAGACACTTTATTTTTCGATGAAACTATGAAATATAAAGGTGATTGCTAGCAGCAACCTCTTCATTACAGATTTATTTAACGTGGAATTATTTAGATTACTTTTTTACTACTTCAGAGATTGTGATATTTACTGATAATGGTGGACTGTAGAATTGTGCATATTTACTGATAATAGTGGACTGTAGAAGTTTGAGTAGACTTTTATGATGAAAATGTTCTGAATTGGGCAGTTTTGTCATTGGTGCATGTGTTTTGTTTCATTGTTTACTGGAAAAATGTTCAAAGCAATAGGAAGGTGTATCAAAGAGCACATGTATGTTTCATATGCAAGGGGCCTATGATTTGAAATATAAAGGTGATTGCTAGCAGCAACCTCTTCATTACAGATTTATTTAATGTGGAATTATTTAGATGACTTTTTTACTGCTTCAGAGATTGTGCAAATTTACTGATAATGGTGGACTGTAGAATTGTGTATATTTACTGATAATAGTGGACTGTAGAAGTTTGAGTAGACTTTTATGATGGAAATGTTCTGAATTGGGCAGTTTTGTCATTGGTGCATGCATTTTGTTTCATTGTTTACTGGAAAAATGTTCAAAGCAATAGGAAGGTGTATCAAAGTGCACATGTATGTTTCATATGCAAGGGGCCTATGATTTGAAAACAGCCCAGAATTAATCTTTATCTGCCACGGGTAAAATGTATTTTTTTTGAATGTGGGTTTCAATGTTGTTTCAATGAATGTGAGTTTCAATGGCAGAGAAGTTTTAATGCCAAGTTTGTTTAGCAGATGTCTTAGTGTTTGTGCTGTAAAATGCAAAATAAAACTTTCAAATGAAGTTCAAATCATCATAGAAGTAAATCAGTATGCACATTAGTGCTTATGGTAAATGGAGTGAAATAGCCAAGTAATGGATCATTGGAATGGCTGCAGGGGGAGGCTCCATTTGACCATGGTTTTGTGAGGGGGAAGGGCGGCAAACATAGGCAGCCCCAGCTGAACCATACCTCCCAACTGTCCAGATTTTCAAAGAATGAATAGATTTTTTGCTTCTTATTTTTGGTTTGTTCCTCATAAAATTTGTGGTTTTCTGGCAAATCATTTAGGAATTAAGTCACTAAATAACGGCACACTGAGTTTCAGACTTCATAACCTTCAGAAAAATGCATACTAAAGTAAGACCTGTTCTATCAACTGTCTCAGTTTCTACAAGAGCAATTTTTAGTACTGTTTATATGTTCCCCCAATATATTTGGCCTGGTCCAGATTTATTGCATTAACAGGTTGAGAGGTACATGCAAATAAATTGCTTTATAGAATTAGGCATAGCCAAACCTCTCAACTGTCCCTGATTTTGGCTCAAAATGTTGCTCTTCCCCTAATGATCCCTCCACAAAATAGCAATTTTGGAAGAAAACATGGAGGGTTTATAATTAAGAAATAACTGTAATAATCAGTTAGATTACTTTTATTTCAGAAATGCATGTAGATTCTTTTATTTTGTCAGCTGCTCAAGTTAGCAGTACTAATATTAAAGTATCCCTTCTTTGACAGGTTCCCAGCTGTATTGTGTTGCTATTTTATATTTTTACATCACATTTTGGTCCATTTTTCATAAAATTGTGTTTTTGGCAAATTAGTGACAAATCATTAAAGACTGAAGTTAGAAAATAATGACAGACATTTGAGTTTCAGATTTCATACCATTCAGAAAATTCATACTAATGCAAGACCTCTATTATCTTTCTAAGTTTATAAGAGCAATATTTTAAAAATTGTCCTTATTTTTGGGCCTTTGTCCCATTTCTTTGTATGGCTTTGTCCAGATTTCTTGCTCTGAGGTTGAGAGGTATGACAAATGTGTCAGGGCCATCACAAGTCAGCCAGAGACATTTCAAACTGTGACATACTTGTTGCACCCCACTCCCCCATGAAGTGACTCTGGATGTGTCGAAGCAAGGCAAGGAGTAGCTATGCAGTGTAAATGTGCAGAGTACCTCCCCATCCAAGGTAGACACAAGTACTAGAGTGGCTTTTCATCTGTCCTTCATTTTTACAGAATGGTCTGGTTTCTGTCATATTTTTTGTACTGTTGATTTATGTTTATTACTCAAAGTGCCTGTTGCTCTGTGTTTAAGTAGCAATACTTTAATGACCATTAGGTAAGCTTGGCTGAGATTGCAAGATGCAAATAAGCTTTAATAAGCATACTGTTAAAGAATTGCCAACATTGAAAGCCTTTCTGTTGCCATGTAGAGAATACTTAACTAGATAATGTATAAGCCTTGGGTATTGAAATGCATATGCCAGTATTTGTAATAAAGGACAGGATTACATTATTTTAAGAGTCTCATTACACTTGAAGACTTCCAGTCATCTCTGCAGGCTTTACCCGTAAACAGAATGCCAATCGTGTGGTCCATAACCTGTACAGTAATCCTTTTAGTGTGGTCCATAACCTGTACAGTAGTCCTTTTAAGCAATGTATCTTGAGCTTATTTCTTGTTTGCTTTTCATTTTTTACTTTGATCATGTTTTCCCCATGAAACAAGTAGATGTCAGGCAGCAGGTCTTTTTTTGGATAAGGAATATTTTTACAAGTGGGGGCATCAGAGATTTCTACTTTCAGCATGTTACTTGGTACTTTAATAAAGCTGAATATAAATTATAATTAGAACTGCAGTGCAAGAAGTGGTTTGAGTTGAGTGCTGCTTGTTTTTCTTATACATGATTTTGACTGGCATTCCATTAATGTATTTAAAAAAACTAATTTATTTTTTCATGCCTCACAACCTTTTTTGTTTCCATCTAGATATGAAGCTGTCATGCAGCCAATGCATTGAAATATTTTTATTCTTCTACACTTCATTTTGTCTTGATTGGACTCTCATAATGACGGTTTGGCACCCAGGGCAGTATATTTAGTTTTTGTGGTTTTGAACATAGCTCCTCCCCTTTCTAGTTGGCCACACCCCTTCCCATTGACCCCACCCGTTCAGCTGTCTCCTGCAGCCCCCCCCCCTTTGATTTGAAGTCACCAGCCGCCACTGGTGCAGGGTCCTGGGTTCCAGCTTTGCAGAAGCTGTTTATTCTGTTGCTGGACAGAACACAGGCCATTGGATACAGAGTGATTAAGGCACTTTAAAACAGTTGTAAGTGAGTTTGCACAGAGGTAAGCACTGCTAACGTCCGGTTACAGTTTCTTATACTCAGTTAGCTTCTAAATTGCTTAATTTGTGTAGGCAGTGCTTACCCCTATGCAAACAGGCTTAGACCCGCTTACTGCTGCTTAAAAGTACTTACTCCCGCTTGCCCCGCGCTAATTTCTTTAAAACAGAAGAAAAACACGTTGATAGGAAAATGGTAAAAAAGGGGCACAAAGAGGGAAAGACAGTAGGGAAAATAGCTAGGGATGTGCAGGAAGGATGTAGGGAAGGTCCATAGCTGCCCATTTCTTCTATAGCAACAGCTGTGCATATACACTGAATTTGGAGGTAGATTTGGGCATTCAAACCCCTGGGAGAAGGGTGAGGACAACAATAATAAGTTGTGATGCCAATTAGACCAGATTACATGTTTCCAGTGGACACGTGTGTGAAATGGACAGCTATGTATGGGGTGAGATTTTTTATGTGGGAACAGATTGCCTTTTTTTTTTTCAGGTGAGAGTGGGATGTTGGGGAGGGGTTATAGGTATATTTGGGAAGGTAGGTTGGGTAGGTAAACAGACAAGACACAAGATGCATGCAGGGGCAGTATATGACACATGTGAGGTGTAAAGGCCTTGATGGGGAGGGGTGTTTGGATATCGGAAGCCCACAAGCCCCCCAGTGGTAACAGTGGGACTGAGGTCCCCACCCATGGGCAGTCACCACTGCACCTTCACAGCCCAGACAGTGGCTGTGCTGGGGGCTGAGACTCAGAGCTAGGCTGACTCTCTAATCATGACATGCGGCCCTCGAGCTGGCGTAGAAGATTACCGAACTGCTCGTTGATTGTTCTATGCACCACAAGCCCGACCTGGCAATGGGTGACAGGTGCCTGTCTGCACCCACTCCCGGGGGTTGATCCCCATCCCCTGAGGTGGTTCCACCCAAAGGTGGTGCAGGACCAATGGACAGGGAGGTCTGGGATTGGGCCCCAGACATGCTGGTGCCAGGTGCCTCGGCCAGCTGAGGTGGGACAGGTGGGTCCGCTGGGACCAGCCTTCCCAAGCATGCTATAGTGTATAGATTTCATCATCATATATGGGTTAGTAATAGTCAACACATTCCAGGGTTAGGTATAACAGCATGCATAGATATTCCCATTAACCCAGACACCAGATACAGAATAGTTGCATAGCAAACAAAGCACATGCATATATGGGACCACAGTGGTAATAACAGCAAGCAGGTATGTTGTTCTGCACCATGCCGACAATGTTGGAATAATACACTGTGGCACATGCATGGGAACCATTAAAATATGTATCAAACAATTGGACATTATCAGAGTCAGTACATACCAGTTGGGGTGGGTATGTTGACTATTGTTGAAGATAAGGTGGGGGGGGGGGTAGATGTCAATTAACAAGTAGTATATTCCTGTAGTCCACATTACTTTCCTAGTCAGTGCTGTTATCTGTATCTTACAAGTCTTACTACACTACCCTATAGCCTTATTTTGGTCAGTGATATGGCTGTTGTCATCATTACATATGAACTGGTTTTACCTGCAGTATACACCTCTTACCTGGTATACCTGTGGAGGGAATGTTTGTTAACATTGACTAACTGTTTGTACAAATACATTCGGATTCTGGCCATGTGTTGACCACATGCTGGTTTCTCTGGACATATCCAAAATATTGCCCTCTTCCACCTTTAGTGACCTGACACACACATACATGCTTTCCTACGCAGTTATATTATGTAGCACAGTGTGAGCAACAGTAACCGATGATACTTTATTAAACGGCAACACTCACAATCCCCTACAATACCAGGGTGGACAGTACCAGTACAGGTTATACTGGTCTGTATTTCTCAGCACAGTGTTCATATCCAACGTACCTGTGGGAGCAATGTTTGTTAGCACTACCTGACTGTTGCCACACAAACTTCCAGATTACACATTAGTATTATGCACATACATCTCACTCTATTACTGTACACACTCTGGTCACAGCTTGACAACATGGGAGTGTAGATAGGACATACCTGAAATATTACTCTCCTAACAGTTTCGGGGATTGCTACAGTGACAGGTGTGTTCTCATGATGGTTGACAATCACTTGTATTCGCTATTTGCTGGCTACACATCTGGGATCATCCCACAGACTTACCAGGGGGACAGGCAGCAGATATGGGCACATATACTGGACATTCTGGCCTCATGTGTACAGTTGTGGGGTATGAATCTGCATGCAGTCTACTTCCACTCCAAGGATTCAGATCATGGCTGTGTCTGCTACAACTTAAACACTGTCCATCACAGTTGTGTCTGCTATATTGATATTGCTGTATATCTCCAATCTGCTTTCTGTCTTATTAATCCCCTGTGCTTATGCATTCTGACCTTGTATAACAACACTCATACAGAATTCCTAGACAGTTTTATGTTGTAGGACAGTGTAGTTAACAGTGATGTGTAATACCTCATTATTCAGAGCAACTGCATATCATTCTTGTATTTCTGGGCACAGTGTTGGTATCTGATAGACCTGTAGGAGGAATGTTTATTAGCACTACCTGAATGTTCTCACACACAGTACCATGTTCCACATTACTATTATGCACATACATCTCACTCTGTTACTGTACACAGTGTGACCACAGCTTAACAATTTGGGGTATAAATGGGACATATGTGGCTTCCTAGTCACATAAGGTATTGGATAGTTGCTAGTGTGCCAGGTTTGTTGTCATAGATGTGTGTCAATCAGTTGTATTTCCTGTTTGCTGCCTATACGTCTGGGATCATCCCACTCATTTCCCAGGGGGACAGATTAATAGGCAATAGATATGGGCCACTTTAATAGACATTCTGGACATATCTGTGAAGTTGTGGGGTATGATTCTGTATGCAGACTACCACTAGCAGGATTCAAATCGTGGTTGTGTGTTCACATTTCAGTTGCATGTGCTATTTGTTTTTTGTTGTCTGCATTTTCCCTGTTTACTGTCTATGTGTCTCTCAGCTGTACTAAATGGCCTCTGGGGATTACACCTGTCATATACAGGCATTCCTACACATTCAATTTATGGTGCATGGTGTGGGTAACAGTGCTTAATACTACAGTGCTATTACATGATTGCAAATCTACATTACCATATGATACCAGTATATACACATGCAGTCCCGTAGTTAAACCTGTTTTGTCAGGATATTACACTTTTATTGCCATACAAACAATATGAGACACTTCCTGCCATATTTTCTAGTGTATGCATTACTTGCCTTGAACAATACAGGTTTTATACTGGCAATTAATTTACTACTACTTTGATTTTTATTTCCTATGACAGTAAAAGCATGAGTATTGCTGACCTGCCTCATGTCGCAATCATGCTAGGCGGCAGATGTGGGCCTTCTGGTTTGCGGCCGGCTCCATTGCAGCTGTGCAGGACATAAGAGGAATATTTAGCCATACCTATCCATGATATACCTGAGCTGGCACTTATTACACACATACTGGGGTGATACTTACACACATCTGGAACATCCCCTGATGCTCTTGCCTCTTGGAGCCACTGCTCCAAGAGGTCCCTCTTCCACTGCTTCAGGTCGGCATAGTGATGCCTGACCTGGTCACCAGTTTGGGGTATGCCAGTGGCACTGGTGAGGTCGCGGGTGAGACGGTCCCAGGCCTCTGCCTTATATTGGGAGCCCTGGTACTGGCCTTGCAGCAGTCTCTGTGCATGGTCTTTAACTAGCAGTCCTGCCATGACCTTGGAATCCTGGATGCACCAGCACTGCACGTGGAAGCAGACTCCTTCTCCCCTTACTGCCATAGTGCCTGCAAGGGGAAGCTACAACCAGTTATGAGATGTATTCCCACCTCTTGGGTTTAAGTAGGGCTGACTTCCCACTCTTTTCCATGATTGGCCAGTTTTGAAAAGGCTAAGCTATGGGCAAACCTGCTTACCTAAGGTTGGCATTGTTTAAAGGGGTATACCACTGGGCACAAAGAGTTAGCTGGTCTACACATTGCTCACAGCTCCTAAGCTGGCCTGTGCAATGCTTAGCATTGCTTACATTAGACCTTCATTATAATGCCTTTTTGGCATTGTGTTATTATTCATTACACCCTATATGTATACCTGGTATCCCTGACTGATGTGTACGTCCACTCTGTGGGGTACTTGTGTTTATTGGGGACTTCAATACTCTATTACAATTACACCTCACGTCTGGGCTTACTGCTGTACTCCAGTTCACATATTTATGTTATGTAGTGGGTTATGGCACATATGACTGTGTACTGATGCCTTTCACAGGTTCAATTTGGTTATACTATGATGAGGACAAGTTTACTAGTACCTCATTCTTCTGTACTTCTGCAATGGCTTTGTGGATAACTGCTGGGACTATGGTTTAGAGGGTCCTGGATTCGAGACCTGCATGGCTGTTTATTTTGTTGGTGGGCAGAACAAGGGCCGTTGGATACAGAGTGATTAAGGCAATTTTGAGCATTTGTAAGTGGGTTTGCACAATGGTAAGCACTGCTAGCCTGCTGTTACATCTGCTTACACAGAGTTAGCTTTAGAACTGGTTAACCAGTGCAGGCATTGCTTACCACTGCACAAACATGCTTAAGGCCACTTACAGTTAGATATGTTTACTATGGCTTATTTGTGCTTAGGCCTGCTTACTAGTGCCTTATTCATTATATTTGTGCTTAGACCTGCTTACTAGTGCCTTATTCATTATGACACTAACACCTCACATGTTCATTTACTGCAGTACTCTAGTTCATAAATATATGTTATTTAGTGGGTTATGCAACAAAAATACTGGTCATAACGTGTTTTGCCATGTAAAATAAAATGTGTTGCAGTGGGACTCACCGGGAATGCCTGCTCATTAGGTGAATGCTTTGCCCACTACACTATTGCTGTGCAGCTTCATTGGCATATATCTTTCTTGTTATCCTCTTCAGCCTTTTAAGCTGCTTTAACCATAGCTAAGCGATGGGCGCACCCGCACACCTACGGTTAGCTTCAATCGGATTTAAAAAAAATAGGGTTTCTTCATTTTATTACTACATTCTGTTGCTGTTATACACAAGGGGGCTTGTTGGTGGGGATATGCAGTCACCTGTGAGCGGTCTCCCTCACTGCATACCCCTTTCTACTGTTCTACATTGCAGAGACATATTTATTTTGAAAGCTCTGCTCTCAGACATGCCCCCTGCACTCTTACACACTCCGTGTAAGACTAGGAGCTCGGGCAGCGTGCCTTATTAATATGCATGGCACGCTGCCATCCTGCTCCTTAATGGTCGCTTCCGTGCAGGACTAAGATAGTCCTGCAAGGAAGTTTAGTAAATCTGCGGGTATATGTCTACTCAAGTAGCTGTTGGTTATTTCGGTAATGAGTACATTAGCATAATTGTGTGCAAGTTCAGTACCCAAAACGAGTACATAAGCATAATTGTGTGCAAGTTCAGTACCCAAAAGCAGACATTAGAGTTTTATAGGATAGAATTTCTAAGATATTAACAGTCATACTGCATAACATTAACAATTAAATATTTGCAAATGTAGTTCTTAACTTCGAAAATATATATCTGTTATGGCATATTCACATATATGATTCTACTTGTCATATCATGCCATTGTGATTGATTGATTTTATTAGACATTAATGCCTATCGGGATGTGGCAAAAGTGTAGACATTTACTTCTTATACTGTTGTATGTACTGAAATCAAGTAAGTAATTTGACATATCATTGATCTAATTCTCTCTTTTGTGTCCCCCCTTTGTGTGTTTGTGTGTGTGTGTGTGTGTGTGTGTGTGTGTGTGTGTGTGTGTGTGTGTGTGTGTGTGTGTGTTTGTGTGTGTGTGTGTGTGTGTGTGTGTGTGTGTGTGTTTATATATATATATATATATATATATATATATATATATATATATATATCTATATATATATATATATATATATATATATATATATATATATATATATACATATATATGTCTAATCACTTCACCGAAATCCCATTTCACTGCCATTCATTTCACTGAGACCAAATCACCTAAACTTCAAAACACTGACAACTCATTTCACTGAATCTCATTTCACCGACAGCTTAAAATGTTAAATTTCACAAGACTATATCGAAAACCATACACAAACAAACTCACAAAACTAATGGCAACCTCTTTCCACAACTTAAAAACTAATTATATATCCTACTAACAAAAAAAACAGACAATATAAAACCAAACTAAGAGGGGGCTATGCTCCCCACACACCTCAATGTGGGGGGCTGTACCCCCCCACACCTCCTCTAACTATATATACTAACTCCAGGTCACACTATAGTGGGGAACAGGGCATATACCTTTCACTTGCCTCACAGTACTCTACATACTGCCACATCAAGTCTATAGCTTACAATTCAGTGAAATGAGATTCAGTGAAATGAGTTGTCAGTGTTGTGAGCTTTAGGTTATTTGGTCTCAGTGAAATGAATGTCAGTGAAATGGGATTTCGGTGAAGTGAAGTAGACCCATATATAGATAGATAGATAGATAGATAGATAGATAGATAGATAGATAGATAGATAGATATTATTTTAATGTATTTTGCCTACAAAAAATGACAATCAGCACAGGGAGCTAGACCAACCATTGTGGTTCAATCCTGCATACTTCCAAAGGTAGTTCTGTGGCACCACAACATGCAGCACAGACGCCCAGCACACTTGGGTCAGACCCTGTCAGCACTGCCACTACAACAATTAGCCTACCTGCTCCACCTGTGTCAGTAGTTGTGCCTCAAGTGCTGGTTCAGTATATTATCCTTTGGGCAGAGTAGTTGTGGAAATATCTCTTTGGTCACCTGTCAGAAGCTGACAGAGCTGGTGGAGGGGATAATGGAGAGGAGCCTTGATGTCCAGTTTGACAGGACTGAAAATATCCTGCATTGTCTTGCCAAACTAATGTCATGTCCAGTACTGACCCAGGCACCTAAGACAAGAGATAGAGATGACAGTTTTGATGGTGATGACAAAATTCTCATTGTTATCAAGCTGGATATGGATGCAATTCCAAGGCCACCTACCTATTCCTAGTAATGTTTTCCCCCAACCTTTTGTATCCATCTCTATCCTTGTCAGGCAGGTAGGTTGAGTAGGTTTGTAGCAGGTGCAGGACATGACATACATAGTACTCTAGGAGACGTTCATGGAACTTCTTCTGTGGCTGCAGATGTTAAGTGTCAGACTGACATTCACATGGTCCTGGGTTCAAACGCAAGTGTTGCATCCTGTGTTTTAGTATTTGAACTTCCATTAGATACCAATGGAATTAAACATAGACATATTTTTTTCATTCTTCTCTTGTCAACAGCTGGGAGTATAGGACTACCATAGATAAGCTCTATGGTTCGAATACAGCAGAAATCTCTTTGTTAATGTTGTCCCACTTAAGACTATAGTTACCCTCAATTATAGCAGTCAACCTAGTATTCCTAATATCATAATTATTTTCCCGATGGCTGACACACTAATATTGTGTCATTTATATACTTATTTATTACTATCTGTATTGGTTAACATATCTTTATTGGTTACTTTTGCACAAATGCTTTGCATGTGTTTGCATGATGGTAAGCAACTCCCACCATTTTCAAGTGTTGCAAAATTAAAAAGTGCGCACTCTCAGTATCTGTCATAACTGGAATTGATGGGAAACATCATTATAGGTTGGTCTTCATCTGTATTAGACATGGCTGGTGTTCATGGAGAAGTTTTGAGATTTTGGTCTCAAAGGTATGATATGCAGTTGCCAATTAAAGAAAACCAGGTTGGATGTCACAAACAGGCATTGACTGTTCTTTTGGGGGTGGGGGAGCAAAGTTGAACTCCTGCAATGGCACTAACAAGATTGTGTTGGTCTGGTTAATCTGCTTGTTTGGCATCCTGCCTGTTGTCTGATTCAGGTAGGGCTGAGAAGCAAGAAACCGCAATGTGTATCCTTACTGTTATCTGTGATGCGTTCCCAGTACAAAAGTATAGTGATGTAGGAGGATGCTTTTAGGCACCCAGGTGGTGAGTCAGTGTGCTAAGACTCTGTGTTCAACACATACTTACTTTCCACTGTGATGGGTTCCCTGCATTGGGCTCTGGCTGTGAGTTAATGCTATCAGAGGTCACACAGTTCCTGTACTTTATCCTTGGCCTGCAAAGTAGTCACCATCTCTGTCTATGTCTGTGGCAGCAGCAGCAACATTGTCTTCAGCCTGTAGCACAGACAAAAATATAAAAAAATCAGCAGCTACTAACAAGCTGTCTGATTATTTTGAGAAAAAGCCAACATGGAATCTACATGGATGCTTTATATCTTTTTGATTAGCTCCACAAGACTGGTTGATTATCGTGCAATTTGACTGCTTATTCTGTAATTAGCATTTCTCAAGTACAGACTAGAACAGATGCATTCAATTACTAATGTACTCCATTATAAAAAGGCTAATGTGTAGCTAGGACAACTAATGTGAATAAGCGTTATTGCATTCTTGAAATCAATGACACATTGATTTTTAACATTATATCTCTACGGAGGAGTATTGTACTCCAGCCGGTAAGTATCCATTTTGTTAACTCCACAATACATATGCTTGAATGTAGTTAAGGATAATGTCACATAAATCTTTATGCATTTTTTTGATCTGTAACCAGGGCACGGCCTTGTTTTTCAACCCATATCAGAGGTACGGAGGATGTAGAGTAGGCTGAAAATATAATGTTGTGTGATAACTACGTACACATGTTTAACTGAAAGTTTCTTTGATAGCACTTTTAGCATTTCACAGTTGTTTGGGTAGCAAAATTAGTTCTTAGCATGTCATTATTATTTATTTATTTATTTTTTTGTGGAGGATGAGTTCCTGCTATGGAACAAACTAGAATGGATTGTTATTTTGCGTGTGTGAGCATAGCTGAGTATCTGTTATGGCACAAAGAAGGATATGTTCCTCTTGTTACTCTCCTTGCTCTGTACCCTCCATTGTTATTTTTTGATCCCTGTCAAATCTTTAAATTTTATCAAGTGGGGAATACTGACAGCCTTCCTTTACTGCTGTATCTGTAAACAGTTTATTTGTACTTACGTGATCCTTATATATGTTCTTATTTTAATGTCTTTCAGGACACAAACTGCCCATTAGACATAGGCCCCCATTTACCGAGGCTAAAAATGACCTAAACATAGAGAGATTACATTAACATCATGCAGTACTGCTATCCGGAGGGCAGGCCAATATGTCTCAGAGTACAGCTCTGTAGAACGAGTCGGTACACAACATTAATGGTATTTGTCTATACAATCGCATATATAAACAGGTGCATCACAGAGTAGCAGACGTAATGACAGTTGCAAGGAGGCATGCAGCTGCAGTGGCACATGATCACCAAATCACCAGTGGTGTGCCTGCTGCAGAACCCCCTCTTACTGCTGCAGAGGAATTCCTGGCCAACATTGCCACACTGGACAGCTCCCAGCAATCACTGACACAGTATGCTGTTGATGTGGGCACCTCTCCTGTGCCTCAAGAAGAGCTTCCAGGTATTCTTTTGTTAGATCATTATTAGAATACTGTGACATTCTGAAATGGTGTCAATAGTCTATCAGTGTGTGTAAAGTTGTTTTTTAGGTGGGGGTATTAAAGATAGCTGCACTTTTATGCTTATTTTGAGTTTGTCAGCCAAAGTGTTGTTAACAGTTGTGTTAGTGCAGGTATAGATGAGTAAAGGTATTACCCCTGTTATGCTGTTAAACGTGGTGCTGGTGCCATCACCTCTTCCTTTACTTATTTCAGGACTGTGAGGTATTCTGCGACTTAGGCCTCCTGCAATTGGTAGGCATAATAAATTCATGTCATTACTATAGATAAATACCAAGATATCTGCTAATGTGTCCTCTCAGGACTGCTGTATGTATTGCTGTACTGCCCGGATACCTGTCAACTGTATAGATTTTTGCTGAATGTCCAGATTTTTGACTCATGTTTCTTGGCCATAGTTCATATCATAGTGATTTCCTGCCAAATTATAAACAGGTCATGAAAGATTGAAAACATAAAATAATGACAGAGATCTGAGTTTCACACTTCATACCCTTCATAGATGTCATGCTAAGGCAAAATCTGTTATTCTATCAACTGTCTAGGTTTGTAAAAGCAATGTTTCAAAATTGACTCAATTCTTGGCCCTTTATCCAGTCATTATTTATGGCTAGGCCCTTTATCCAGTCATTATTTATGGCTTTGTCCAGATGTCTTGCTCTAAGAGGCTGACAGGTATAACTGTGTGTAATAGTGAAAGCAGTGTAAATTGTTTAGCATATATTGCATCATGGTAGTGCTAGCATTAATGTATTCCTGTGTTTATTTATTTTTTATTTATTTGTTGACATTTGTTGAATGGGAAAGTCCACTGTGTCAGGAACCTATTTTCAGTGGAGGCCACAGGAGAAAAGCTCCACTACTAAAAGATATACATAGTTAATGGAATTAAAGAATTTTATAAAGGTATACATATTTAAAGGAATTAAACAATTTTAACAAAGCAAGTTAATAAAATTAACAGAGTTGTTATATACATAAATATGTCTTAACATTTGACTTAGTTGTTATAATTGCTATATACATACAATACACATACTAGGCACAAAGTGCCAAAAACTATCATATAATATATCAAGGTGTGTTCAAAGAGCTTTGAGTTGATAGTGTAGATAGGAACAGTTGAATTGTAAAGGTTTGAGTGAAGGAGTAGGGGGGTAGTAGTGCAACAGTAAATAGGAAAAGAAAAGTAAGGGGATATTGAGACAATTAGGTATTAGATGTAAAAGGTAAGAGAAGGTAAAATAGAAAAAAGGAAATGTGGTGTGGAAAAAGTTGTATTAGCATAGTGGCTGAAGAGTTAAGACAGAAGAAGAGACAATATATTATTTAGTGATGCAGTTGTGAAAGGACACAGAAAAAGAAAAATGGGGGGAATAGGATGAAGAAAAAAAACTATATGCTAATTTATGGTAGCCTATAATTTTTGGCACAGGAACAGGTCTGATTGCTGAGGAAGTATTTCTTCAAAGATTGTTTGAATGCTTTTAATGAGTCTAGGAGGGCGATATCTGAGGGAAGGCCATTCCGTTTCCTAGCAGTGGCATAGGAGTAAAGGTTCTGATTGGCTCTTTTGTTAGGTTTGATAGTGGATAAAAATTGTTTATTAGTAGATAGCAGGTTACAGGGTGGGGAATATGATTGTAGGAGGTGGTGTAGGGCAGGGCAGGTGTCTGGTTTGTAAATTATTTTATAAGCTAGAGTTAGTTGAGTGGAATCAAGTTAATACTGTAACTCAAGTCAGTTTAATTCTTTAAGGACTTGACAGTGGTATGGTCTGTAAGGTATGCCAGTTGCAAATTTGGCATTTTTATGGTAGCGCGGTTGAAGTTTATTTTTAAGAGACTGGTGAAGGCTAGTGAAAATGGAGCCCCATATAAGAGGGATGGGAGCAGGAGGTTATTGGCAAATGTCTTTTTGGTGGGCTTGTCCATGTAAAGTTTGTGTCTATAGAGTCTGCCAAGTTTGGCATGTTTTTTTATTGTACTAAATATGTGCTGTTCAAAGGTAAGTTTTTTTTTTGTCTATAGTAATGCCTAATAGTTTGTCATGTGTTACTATTTCAATTTTTTTGTTGTTTTCTGAGTATATGTTGAAATCTTGTAAGTCTGGCTTTGTTGAGAATAACAATAGCTTAGATGTTTTTTTTGATTAAGTGGAAGTTGTGCTTCATTTAACCAGGTTTCTATGTGCATAAAGGCATTTTGTTTTATATTTAGTAGGTTTTGGAGATTATTGGAGGAGGAGATGATGGTGGAGTCATCTGCATACTTGATGAGTGTACTTTGGAGGGAGGCAGTTTGCAGATTGTTTATGAAAATATTAAAAAGGAGAGCCCCAAGAACTGACCATTGAGGAACTCTTCTTTTGTTAACTAGATATTCAAAGAGACATACGTGTGTCAGATTGCAAGATAGCCTATCGGCTAAGTAGTTAGAGAGCCATTTGAGGGTGGATTGAGAGCATCCTACTACTGATAGTTGCTAAAGTAACTTGGGATGTGACACTGTGTCAAAAGCCTTTGATAGGTCTAATAGAATTACTGATGCTAGCAGTCCAGAATCCAAGGCTTTGTTCATAGTGTCTGTGAAGGGGAGAAGAGCAGTGACAGTTCTATGTACCAGATAAAAACCATGTTTTGTCAGTGCAAGGAGGTTGTTTTCAGTGAGGTAATTTATTAGTTGTGTGTGAATACATTTCTCCAATAGTTTAGATATAGGGGAGAGGATAGAGATGGGTTGATAGGTGGTTAGTTTGTTGGTTTTGCCACCTTTGTGTAATGGAGTTATGATGGATTTTTTCCAGAGTTTGGGAATATTGGATTCTATGATGGATCTATTAATGAGGGTGTTGACAGGGTAGGCTACTTCATCAGCTGCAAGTTTGAGATATTCTAAGGGAAAGTTGTCGGTGGATAGGAAGTAGTGTTATAGTTTTTTAAGAAGTTTATGCACTAGTGAGGTGAGTACTGCATGTACTGAAAAAGAAGAATCTGTAGTGTTGCTTATTAAGGTTCCTATAGGAGGGGGAGTTGTTTATATGGAGGTTTACCTGAACTACATCTATGGGGATTGGATTGTCTGTTAGGCTAGAAAGGTTATTAGGTGGAGATCGATTTCTAAGGTTTAGAATACTATGGAAATATGAGTTAAACATTTGAGCTATTTCATGTGCTTCTTTATCTGCGGCTGGTGATGGGTTTTCTGAGGTTCCAAGATTATGGATTTCCAAAATTTGTTAGTTATATGTTTAGCTGGATAGTTTTTGAGAGAAGTAAGGTTTTTTTTTTTTGTCTGCGATTACTATTTTTTGCTGTATTCTGTAGCTGTTTATATTTGAATTTGTTAGTTTTATTTTTATTTTTGCACCATTCTTTCCAGGCTCGGTCTCTGGAGAGTTGTAGTTGTCTGGTGGCTTTAATTAACCAAGGGGCATAGTTTATCTTAGTCTTTTTGATTAAGATGAGAGAAGGCTGTTAGGGGTATTTAAGAAGACTTTATTAAAGTGAATTACTGCTTTCTCCAAAGGTAATGATTTTAGTGGTGTACAGTTTATGGATTTTAGTATATTATTGAATGCTTGGTTAAAGTTTACTAGATTTCTAAATGTTTTGTAAGTATGAGGATTCACATCATGAATGGGGGCTCTGTAGATATATACTGGTGAATGATCACTTAGGATGTTAGGGAAGGTACCAGTGTTTGAATATTTACGGGACTCTGTGACAAGTATCCAGTCTAAGATTGAACAGTGTTGGTTATTTTGCATTTGTGTAGGGCCAAGTTGTGTGTAACCATGCAGATTTACACTATTTATGGGGTGGTCAAGAGATCAGATCTATCCAGTTAATGTTACTATCACCTAAAATGATAGTTTTGTTGGTTAGATTTTGGGTTGCCCAATAAGGAAAGTCTTCTAATATAGGGATGTTTGGCATGGTGGAATATACAGAGCTACAATGTATAATCGTTTGGAGTTATTTATATGTAAAGTAGATATTATTGGATTCAATGCTTTGAAAAGATGGGACAGATTTAGGGGTAAGGGTAATTGTTAAATGGTTATGGTAGGTTAAAGCTACACCACCACATTTTTATATGTTCTATCATTTTGTAAAATATTGTACCTCGGGGAAAGATTTCGATATCTAGAATATGTGGTTTTAAGCATGTTTCAGTTACAGCTTTATATTAGGGGAGTATTGTGAAAGCCATGCATGAAATTCAGTAAGGTTGTTGCAGATATTATGTGCGTTTAATGTGATAAATAGTAGTTCTTTTGTTAAAGGTGATTGGAGGGAAGTTTGTCGATGAGCAATTTCTGTGTTGGGATGAATATACTCATGCTTAGATAATTTTAGGAGAAGATATAAGAGAAGAGGGAAGTGGTTAGATTTAGTGGTATGTTTAGGTAGCATGTGTAATGTTGCCTTTTATTTGGTGGTGTAGGGTAAAATTTACATTTTTGCAAAGTGTGTGTTGGTAAGGTTGAATAAGGAGGATGCTATATTAGAACAACTAACTGCATTGGTTTTTTGTAGTAGGGGATGAGTACAGGTTTTTATGCAAAAAGGAGGCAAATGGCATGTAAGTGATGTAGCCTGAGTTAGAATGCCTAACAATGTTAAGAGAGCTATTACAAGCATGGTGACTCTTAAGGCAATTGGTATGCTATAGAAATTTTTGGTGGAATAAAAAGGAAGTTCCATATTAATAAGGCAGGATTTTTGGTGAAGTCTAATGGGGGGGGGGTTAGTAAAATAGTATGTACGAGGGTGGAGTAGTAGTATGAGATGTTAATTGGGTAATTAATCTGGGGAGGAGTTTAGTGAAGTAAAATGTAGGGAAAGAAAGGGTGGGTGGGAATGGGGGTAGAGTAGGGGAGCAGATTGAAGGGGATGAGCCAGGATTCTAGGAGCTAGGAAAAGTATGTATCATCAGACTAAAATAAAAAAAAAAACAATCAGTGAGTTTTAGGATAAAGGTACTTGTAGAGACTGAGATCTGAAAATGAGAATATTCTGTTGAAGCAGTAGTCTAGCAGAATAGTAGCTGAGTAAGTTATATGACTGTGTTATTCTGCATGAACAAGTAGACTTTCTTTCAGGCTTGTCTAAGTGTCTAAGTAACTCAGGATTTCCATTTAGCTGTATAGTTTAAGAAATTCAGTTAGCTTAATAAATTTACCAGCAGGTATGAAACTGGATGCAAATGAAGTTAACATCCAGAGAAATAAAACTAAAATCAAAATTACTTTATTTAGCTTGTTCCAACCAGTTGCAGTATCTATTTTTTTTAAGGAAATACATTCATTTCATGTCATATGTTAGCAGATCATGACATTAATAAATATTTCCCACTCATTTCCTTCAAACACTTATTTAATCAATTAACACACCTTTTCCTGTCTTTACCCAGTCCAGTAGTGTCTGGTAAATTGTGCTGAAAAGCTGATTTATACAAACACAGACTGTATGTATATGAATTATATAGGACATTCATCTGGACTTGCAACATATACAGACCTCAGCAACAGATTAACAGTTTAACACTGTAGATCATGCATACATGTTTTATTATATTACAGGCAGGTTTAAAACACAGACAGTATTCAGCATTTTCTCAAACCCTCAAGAGCTATAACTAAATAACAGTATACAATACTTATAAATAGTATCCATAATCTTTTTTAAGAAAATTAAAAAATAAAGAAATATTGAAATGTATGTTATAGTTTGATTTAATATTTACAAAACTTATTTTTTTTTGTCTTCATTATCTTCCTTGATGCTGAACTGCATGTTGATTTTTGTGGTTTCCTGGATCAGTTAATATAACTGCCCAAGTTGTTCATCTCACATTGCATCAAGCTTACCCTGCTTTAGACTGGCTCCATGCTTTACCTTTGTTTTGGAATCCTTTATACTTTCCACAACCTGAGAATACAACACATCCACATATTCCTGCAGAATATCTGATATAATTAGACATAAGAACAATGATAAGATAATCAAATCTTAATGCAATGCAGAAGACTTTGTGATGCAAGATGAAGAATTTTCCATCAGCCCAATTATTTCTGATGCTTTCTCCAAACCAACAACTACAGAACTCTGTTGTGACACTAATGACAATTCACTGGACAGCTGACTGTAATGTGATATGAAAGGATTATGAATTCAAGAGGGACTGAGTTAAGTCTGCTGAACTCTGAAGGCACTTTTTTCCAAAGATGTTGTTTGTCTTTTGGCTTTTTCCCAGTAAGGGGTCACCACAGTGGAACTCCGGTCCACTAATGATTGGCAGTAGATTTTTTACGAAACGCCGAGGTGCCAGCTCGACGCCCAACCTTCAATGAAGGCACGCCCATTTACGCGCACATGTCTTTAAATGCTAGCCAACCGTGGGGAGGACATGCAGACTCCACACAGAAGGCACTCCTAAGTCAAGCTGAGAATCAAATGGGAGAACCTCTTGCTGTAAGGTAACAACGCTACCGTCGTACCACCGTATATGCATAAAAATTCAGTGACATGTTTTCATTCAGAAGCAGGAGTAATCAATAATTGCAGTAATATGGCTCTAGTACATGGGCTACTCAGCAGGATGTGTGAAAGCTCACAAAAATATGTGTGGCTCTTCTGAATTTAAATTTCTATCTTTTATCACAGGTGATCATGGAAGTGGTTCTGTTTCCCCTGTGCCACCTGATTTCAGTGTCTCATTCAACTCTGGTGATGATACTGGCCAAAGTGAGGCACAGCCAGGGGTTCCAGAGATTGCATCTGACACAGAGATTGACACTCAGTGACCCCTCTCACTTTCCCCATACACAGCCAGTAGGCCTATTCACCTCCTGTCCATTGAGGCCATAGATATTGGACATGTGAAGGGCGAGGACATTGACCAGGGAAGTGTAGCTACTGCTGCTTCAGAGCCCATCGACTCTGGCTGTAGCCAAAGTGTTGGTGAGGTGCCACACAGAAGGCTAGATAGGGGTGCATGTGTAAAGCAACATATGTTTAGTGCCATCAAGGAGGCACATGTATGTTCAGAAAGGCTCTACAGACAAATGCTCAAGGATCTAGATGTGGTACAGTCTGACATCCATGACTGCCTCTACTGTGTTGTTTGTTCCATTGATTGGATGAATAACACATTGGAGTGAGGTGTGTCTGTGAGGATGTGCCTCTCCAATATTGTTGATTCCATTGATCAGATGAATAACACATTGGAGTGAGGTGTGTCTGTGGGTGAGCATGCATAATCTGTCATGGAATGCACATTGTCTGTACTTGAGCAAGTTCTGGGAGGGGAACGTCGGACTCGTGGGTGTAGGTCAACAATTGCATTTGCTGTGTGCCAACATAGACATGTCCGATCAGATTCCCGTAGTGGCAGTTCTTCCACTTTTCCATCTGGGAGTGTGCTGTCCACACCCAAACGTAGAAGGCCATGGGGTTGTGGTCCTAGGTGTTCCCATGAAGGGAGCACATCCAGCAGACATCAGTCACCTGCAGTTAGTAGCCCTGCATCAGACCTTGGGCATGGAGGTGCCAAAGCAACTTCTGGCAAAGTCAGTTCTTGTGGTCAGGGTGATAAGAATGAACTGTCAACTATATCATGCGCAGCTCATATCTGTCCAACATACAGACATGTAGAGCTAGCACTGAGCTTGGCTGTGTGCATGCAGACACTCATACACCAATGTTACATTTAGGGCACCTACAGACACACACACACATTTTCATTGTCCATCTTGCCTTCTTTAGTTCCATACTCACTCACACATCTTTTGTGTCAACCTAAGCCTCCTGCACCCCCACACAACACCCTGTAAAAGTGATGATAACTGTGCCATATCCCTTTTTTCTATCTTTTCTATTCAGGGATAGGAAAGCTAAGTGTCTGATGCACAGGGTGACTACAGAAATCATCATTGCATATGTATGTGTGGTGTTGAAGTAATGAGTGCACCTGTCAATTATATTGTACTTGGCCGGTTAGACAGATACTACCATCATAATTTCACTACTTTACAGTGGATACTCTTGTAAGAGTTGTGAAGTTAACATCTGACATTTGTACCATGCAGTTTGAAGTTTTCTTTGTATTTTTTTATTACAGAGTTGTGGTGTACATCAGAAGTCACAACATCAGATTGAGATATCAGGATTGTAAGCATGCACTGAATTCAAGTGCCATTAAAACAGTAATATAGTATATCAGCATTTTTAGCATGTACATCAACATAGCTTCATAGGTACATAGGATGTTACTAGGCTATTGACCTGATGGTGTTTAGAAGCTTAACCATGAAATCGCAATATAAAATTTGATGTCAGATGTCATGTATGGTCATGATTTGTCTATAAAGGCCTACTCATGTCCAAGTGAGAAACAGGGGCAATGAAGGGCAGAGATTAACATTTTCACATCAAGTCATCCAGGCTGTGATGAAGCACTGTCATGGAGGTGCTCGGTATTACATTGTTAGGAGCCTATTCCATAGTACTGGCAAACTATAGGAGATGTATCTATCTCTCCAGCATGTCCTATATAAGTCAGTCTAAATTGATGGCCCTTGAACAGCTGACTGTATACTTGTGTAGCTGTTTATACAGGCCATCAGAGTAGACCTTGCTATACTTATCAATGTCCTGTGTGGAAACTGGAGTGTGGAAGGTGATTATACCATCCCTTAGGAAGTTGAATTTATGTTGGAAAATGTATGTTCACCTGACTATCAATTTTAAAATCTGTACCTATTGCAAATTGTAAACAAAATACTTTATGGTTGGATTGACCCAGTGCATCCCTATGCATGAGGGGTTGCATTGGTCAATGCCATCTGTGAGGACTAGATCTGCAATATTGCAGACACTTGTGGGGTTCTGCAGTCTTAGTTCCATGGCATATGCATTATCATAGTCCAGGAATTATTGTGCAAGTGAGTTTGGGCTCATATAAGTTTCACAATCAATGCTGCTATAGTTGTAGTCATCCCTGAGTAGTTTGTTGTGTTCATCTTTAATTGTTGCAAGTACTTATAAATAGGTTGTATGGCCTTTCTTGTTCATGGAAGGGAAGATAAAACTGTCAGTAACATTAAGGTGTTTCTTCGCCACAGCAAATTGGAGTTACATTAACTCCATACAGTTATGCTGTCGAACCCCTGCAGAGGAGAGATAATCCACCTCCTGTGGTTCACACAACTTCAAACTGTATCCTGAATGTGTGGAAACCCTTGTAGCCTTGTATGGCTGGGTTACTTACTGCAACCTTTAATCAGGTTTCTCTGACTCCACAGATGTCCACCACTTCCATTCTGAAAAATGCTGACAGAGACTGTCGTTTTTGATGTTAACTCATGCAGTTTAGCAGTATAACCCTTACTTTGTTGGCATTATATATTTTCCCATAGTAATCTCTGGTTTTATGACATTGCCTTATAAAGGCATTATGGATGAGGCATGTGCCTTAGCCAGAAAACAAAAACCTAGTAGTGCCAGTTGAAGTCCATGTCTTGCAAAGCAGCATGGTCTATCCACAATGTCATCCATACTGACATGAACTGGATCCCCTTAGAAAGACACCAGACACAACCAATTCCATAACATCATTTGTTCTCATCCTAGGTGGGCTTATAATACTGATCAAACATAGAGCCATACATGCCTGGGACACCCTTATAGATAGCTAAATTGTGTCCATCTCCATATAATCCCTAGAGAAATGTCTGAAGTTATGTATACCAGCAACAGCTATGATAGATTAATAGTGGGACTTGTTGTTGAGAGATTTGATTGCATGTGTAATGTGATGAGTATTTGTGACATACAGCTGACATTTCCCCTTGTTTAAGCTGGAGAGTGGAACAGTTATATGTTTCACTGCACAATCAACTGTAAGGACAACCTTTGCAATAGGTAATTATTGCCTTAGGCACTTCCTTGGTGACACACTGTTGCTTATTTTTTATGTATATTGTGTGCTTTAATTTTACTGTTAGGTATACCATGCTTGTGTTTTGGATGTCTCTGCAGATTCTGTAGCATGCTGGGGAGTACCTATGCCATGGTACTTAACCGATGTTGTAGTACAGGCCTGAGCCATTATCTCCCCTGAGTCATTAAAGACATGTCAGCTAGGCTAGTAGATGAAAGAGAGGGGCACTGACAGCTCATACTGTGAAGTGTCGTCATGGTATCTATATAGAGAATGAGTAAAGGATGGGTGTAAGAGAAAATAATTTAATTGTTTTTGCATGTATAACTACAAATAGTTAAGCTCTCTGTATGCAAACAACAGTAGAGCAGCTAAGACAATGAAACAGTATTAAAGCTCAAAATTATACCAGAAACGATTACCTAACACTATATATCCCTACTGTACACTGCAGGCACAAGGGTATAGAGGTATTTTCTCACAAGTTATGTGTCATGCTGTTTACTTATCAATAGTTGAACTGAACTGGATTCATGCATTGTGAATCCAATGTATAGTGTGGGCAACAAACTGCAACAGAATAAAAGCAGTAATTGAGAATTCATTTGTTCATAACATTACATAGGCAACAGAGTCCAAAGCAGCATGTTTTTTTTTTTAAAAGTAATCATAGTAACACAAAGAAAATGAACTATAATTTTTCTTACATAACTAACAGCAGCAACTGCAAAACAGCATGAGGAATGTGCATAGAACACTGTTCTGTGTAATGTTCAGAAACAGCTGTGAGACACACACCACCCCCCAAGTTGACTGCATTGAGAATAGAACCGCTACCTATCTATGCATTGAGACTACAGAACACAGTACTTAACACATGTGCCATAGCACAAGTCTGATTTTAGGAAAACTGCAGGTTCTCTTATTATAGATGACATCAGCAAGCCATGTGGATGACAAGAGGTAGGATGTCTGCCTAAAATGAATGTTTGTGCAAGCACCAAAACACTGCAAAACCTTGCCGTTGGAGAAGTCAGTTTGGGATATATGCTTCCACTCACACACACACACACACACACACACACACACACACACACACACACACACACACACACACACATACAAAACTGCAGTGAGAACCAAACAACTAGCTAAGTACAGAGATTACAGAACGCACTACTTAGCCCATGCACCACGGCACAAATCTGATTTATGTGAGACTGCAGGTGGACTTATAGTAGATGACAACATCAAGCCATGTGGGGAGCACCAGCTTGAGAGGCCTGCATAGACACATCACTCCTTAGTATCTTCTGAGGCTAGTACCCTAACATTACTATACTGTTTAGAAGCCTAGGGGTGTAACAAAACAAGTCCCTTATTGGGCACATTTGGCTGTTTGAGTTTAGCAGTGCAAGCCTGTGAGCACCACTAAATGGTCCTGTCCATGTGGGAGCACACAACATTATATTGTTTTGTGTTTGATATATCTGTTGTAAAATTACTAGACCCCAAGGTTGTACTGATTATTGATGTGGTTGGTGGTGGAGAAACAAATGAATGAATATTAAATGTATGTACAAATAGTTATATTATGCCCTCAGTTAACAATGTTTCCACATGTTGTCTTAGGTCAGGCAAATCATCCGGGAAATATAGAACAATAAGAATACAGATGTATGTAATATAATAGTTAGGCATAGCACAGATGCAATGCTTCTTGCACTAAGTGTACATGCATGCACATTTCCCTCTTTCGCCTGTTTGTGTGTAGGTAAGCAATGTGCAAACACAAGGTGCAATGCTAAATTCTGAGTCTTCCTATTATGTGATATATAACTAATACTATAGCCCACTCCTGTCACTACTTCAGACAGGGATTTCCCAATTACTAACAGCAATAATTGAATGTATCTGGTTGCAATTGTTGGCAGTCTGACAAATCATATCTGCTTTTCCCTGTTTCTGCAATGCTGCACTCCACGCAAACTAGCTCAGCTGTATCCAAAATGTTTTCTAGATGTGGTGCACTATGCAAATGTGGAATTCAAATAAGACAATGAGGATAACAGTATGGGGCAGAGATTCAAAGTCTGTGACACAGACTACCTATTGCTTGTACACCTCCAAAATCTCTACTTATATCAGGACTAGAACTCTCAACAGCAATACAGTTTCAGCAAACAGGATGGCTACCTTAGTCTTTTTGGCCACAGAAGCAGCTTGCCAGAACAGCACTGGCGTCATCCTCACACAACCACCTGCATAAAAATGTACACTGCTATCAAACCAAGGACTGTATATTGTACAATTACTTCTCTGTATTATATTTGGACATAAAGCAGTTGGTTACACAACTTGTCATAATCATACTTACAAATATACACCTCTCTGTCTTACGTGTGTGTTTGTTAATTCATCGGTTACCTAATGCATACAATGTGTAATTAAGTCTATAATAATTTTCCTTAAACTGTGAGGGGATATTAACTGTGACATAAACATGCATATACTGTGGTTTTGGGGGTAGCATGGCTGAGATTTTGTTACGGCAGTTACAAGGGGAAACTCCTGTATTGCGGTGGGGGAACTAAGCACACTTACTGTTAGATACAAACAAGTATAAAGTCAGAAACTGCCATGTGTAGCCTCACTTTCTATCTTCTCTCTTGAATGATGTACCAGTATTCTGCTGTGGTAGGACTGTGTGAATGTTTCATGCATGAGGCCTACAAATTACAAATGGACACATATTAATAAAATAAGTGTCTGTAGTCACATGACAATTTAATTTCTGTACAAATCCATCACTATTTACTTGTATACTGTACCAGGTTCATAGATGCAAGGACATGTCATGACACTCTTCAAGAATACAGTGTAGGCTCAGGACTTACCTTGCAAATGCAGTGGTTGACACAACTTTAGTTCAGGGCTGACTCTGTCTGATGCAAGTAGTACACAGCCAATGCATGGATAGGTACAGGCTGTGTGAGTTGCCTGGCATCAATTTTAATATACGTATGCGAGTAGGAGAAGGGTATTATTCCACAGGTCTCTGTGTTGTCAGTGAATGTGTCATGCATTGTCTCTTAGCCAAAGCAAGAACATACTGATCATGCCTATGTCTGCCTACAGGGATATCAACCGGGGGTTCTTCCTCCAAGACCTCCTGTGACTGTGGATGCGATGACCTAGGCATTGGTGGGGGTATGCCTGTTCCTTCCCCTTGCTGATCCTGCTGCAGCTGTTTTCACATGATCATACTGTGGAGCATAGCACGTACTGTGAATATTTTTGTACATCTGCATAGATTACACAATTGTGAAAGCATATCATATTCACAAGTTCTTAATATATGATACGCTTTCACAATTGTTGTGAATGCACAAGTTGAAGTGTATTGCTCTAATGTCTTGATTGCAAGTATTTAATTAGGCATGTGATCTATATAAAAGGAATTAGGATGGTATTTTTGAATGTTAACGGTCTGACGAAGCCACAGTGAAAGCGCTTACCGATTTGTTTTATGTAATAAACAGACTTTTTTCATTATTTATATGGTGGACTTTTACATCTCTTTGGTTCGTTACTTATATGGTGGATTTTTTACATTCTATTGACCAGTATATGTATGGAATACTAAGACGCCTTGGTTATCTCTCAGCCACAGTTAATATTATATTAATTGGTGTGTGTTTGGCGGGCAGAGAGATATTTACATAGTTGGAGACGCACATTTATATTTTGGTTATTTATATATATATATATATATATATATATATATACACACACACATACACCTTTATGGTTCATATATATTTTTCACTTACTGTACTTGTGGAATTAGTTGCCTATATTCCATAGAAAAGTTTATTTTATCTCTTATTTCTTTCATTATTTGACACCAGACTCGTCCACTGTCTAGAAAGCTTTTGATTTTCACACTCACTTCCTGCTGTATTCTTCAAATGTTTTATATGCTTTCTGCAGTGTCCTGATCTCTCTGTTCCCTGGAACTGTTGCCAGTATTATCTGATCAACCACATGCCATCCTGTACCCTTTCATTATTATTAATTTATTTGCTTTGCACCAGTCTTGAATATATTCCATATTACCATTTTGAAGATGAAACAAGCAGGTTCAAACAAAATGAAAACATTTAATTTATAGAAAGAAATTGTTTTTATTTCATTATATTATACTGTTAGCTGAAAAGGCCACAAAAACTTCTGAAAATATGGTATCTACCAGATAAAGGCAAAAAGGAAACATAATTGCTCAGTGATTAAGGTTTCTGTCTCACATCACCAGTTTTTGGGTAGACTCTTGACCTCTATTTACTATCTCTGTGGAGTATACATGTTCTCCTATTGTCTTTTTTCCCAGGTGATCATGGTATTGAGCATTGTTAAACTGAAAACATTTTGTGAAGGACCACTGATTGTCTTAAACCGGAAAATACATAGCTATAGGTTTGATTGCATGCAAATCTAAAAACATAATTATCTACAAAGTTGTTATAGCAAACATTTCTTGGATTTACCCATGTGTAAAATGTGATCAGTACTTTCAGTAAAGAAATTATTAACAATGGTCATAATGGTCTTCATATGGCTCCTAATGAATTTTATTCTAATACAGGAAATTCTACTAAACTATAAGAATCGTAAATAGTATTACTGTTCAAATTATGTTCTCACTCTATTTATTAACGATATGCACAGCATATAATTTTATCAAAAGTGAAACATTTGCATTTCAGTTTCAAAAAATGCACTCTAGCTTTACTCTCTGAAAGGCCTGGCCTTTAACCCATATCTCTGTACTGTTTCACTAAATGGTATTTAAAAATCATTATTTTAAATGAGAAAAATGCTTTTTTAATAACTGCTTTTCATTTTACTGGTATAATTATAAGAAAAGCGAATGTTGCTAAATCAGTATCTACTCCTTATTATTACATGCTGTAGAATGAGATGAAAACAGCAGTCTTGCGACTGAACATGAAAAATGCACTCCAATTGCTTCACAGCTGGTCTTAAGTCTTCATTAACTACCCTGCTGTACAGACTCTCGCATAATAGCAGTAATGATTTCATTAAAACAGTAAAATGTTGCTCAGCAAACCTAATGCATTTTATTTTTGTTTTTGTGCTGAAGGCCAGGATCAGCTAATGTGCACATAACCTAACAGTATGCTCTGAACATTTTTTCATGATTATGGAAATTCAACTCACAAAGCAAATGCTTACAGCACTTGCAGTGCACTGCATGGCATACGTCACTTGTAGTACCATAAAAGTAAATGCATTAAATGTTTGAAATGTTAATATGTTATCCAAAGATAAAATAAAGAACACATCTAATTTTAGCCCTTTAGTTAGATTTCATATCATTTCCTTTGTCTTTGTATAATTTTTCCGTTTTTTTTTTTAATAAAAAACACCTCACGGAGCCATTCTAATTCTTCTAGTAGGTATCTGTCTAACTTTGGATATCTGGAAATAATTTAATTGAACTAAAGTATATGTAGACATTATAATTCTGTAATATAAGAGGGAATGCTTCATTTATCAAAAATAAGGTGTGTGTCTATCAAAACAATGGGAGTATGTGAAACGAGTTTTAGATACGCAGACTGTTGTAGCATGCCCATGTTAGTCAGTCACAGGTAGCTCTTTAGCAGTGTAACAGGCATCATTACATACAAATACAGCAGAATGGAGGGCACGTCTAATGCAAATTAGCCTTGTGTGTACGAAATGAGCCTTGTAACAAGATAAAAATAGCAAAGTAATGTGATTCAAAGGCAAGCTCTACAGTGCTTCTTTGGTGTAAAACAGTGAGAATGTATAACACACATTTACAAGTTTATCCACTTCTGTATATGGCAGGGATGGAGACTGCATGTGGTTAAGTATTGCAAGGCTGTGATAGATTATACAGCATTATAACTGGGACTGTCTTGGTGTGTGTGTGTGTGTGTGTGTGTGTGTGTGTGTGTGTGTGTGTGTGTGTGTGTGTGTGTGTGTGTGTGTGCGTGTGTGTGTGTATGTGACTGTGAAAAACTATACATGGGTTGCTAGAGGTAACACTAGAAAAGCTGTTCTAACCACACTATATGTTCACTTCAGAGATATGCAAATGAGCCACTAATGAGCTTTTGCTCCAAGCAACTCTTTTATGTCTCTGAATCACTTTCTATTGGCATAGTTCTAGCAAAACTCACCAGTGCAAGTAGTGTTATAGGGTAATGTAACTATATATATTGATATATACAGATACTTTATGATGGTAATATGGTCAAGGTATGTCTTGAACAGTAGGATTATTGAATTATTTGTGTATGTTCTCATTGATTGTTATCAATCATGTGACAAATAGTGTTTTATTTAGTACTGGAAAATGTCTATACTTTTCAGATGCAATTAAACAAAAACATTTATTAAAGTGACTTTTGTCTGTTTATAGTGACATTTGTTTAATTTATAAAGCTTAAAGTAGCACAGTGGGAGGATGTAATTTTGAATAGAGCAACCAGAAACATAGCTAAGGCTTTAGAGGGGAAGAAACTGAACAAAACATTTGTACTACTTAAATATACTATGAGTTATAAAGGGGTTTGGTGCACAGGATAATTTAACCTGCAATAGGAGATTGCAACACATTTTTAAATAGGTGTATTTATTTTGGACAAACATAGTAAAAGCAGTTAGCTTATGTTGCCAGGGTAAAACATACCAAAGATCAGCAAGTCGAATCAGAATGACAAGGTGAAGAATCAGAAGACTGAGTAACAGCATCAGTGATAGGCTTGAGTGATATAATTGATCAAACCTGAAAATTCTACACGACAAGAGGTGTATACTATGAAAAACACAGGCATGTGTAATGTACCTATGATAAAGCAAGGCATTCAAAGAAAATATGTTAACATAAAAGATAACAGACATTTTAATAGTATGGATGTATCAGTTCGGTAAAGCAATGTCTGTGTGTTCAAGCAAGGAAGCGCCAAGGTTAAAGGGTATGATGCCTGCATCAAAGCTAAAACTGTTTTAATGTGTTCAAGTAAAACCCAAAATGATAGTGCAGAGATTATAATAAAATGTAGTGGGCAAGACAAAAAAATTTCACAAACTGTGCTTGGTCTTCCAGAACAATATTGTACAAAGGTAGACAAAATGACTAGGACAGATGCCTTTAAGAAAATAACTTTTTACAGAACATAAAGATCATTTACTATGAAAGATGATTAACTTCTAGTCTTTTAATTCATGACATAATAACACAACTTTACAATTTCCTCAGGCTGCAGAGATGTAATTCTGCTGTGTTCTGAGCATTATTTATGTAAAGCAGTTTCTTTTTTATTTTAAATACATTTTAAAGGCAAACGAAACATGTATAGCAGTTACCTGTGTGATAACTCACAGTTTCTCTTTTGGACACTGAGCATGCCTAAAGTTATTACCTTCTGCTGGTATGAGAGCTATTGCTCGCTACACTGCCTTTCCATCCCCATTTCTCCAGCCACTATGTCTCCCCATTCCATTACATTCATAGAACCTGACCTCCACCCAGAACTCCACCTACTTCCAACCCCTCTTAAAGACATGGACATAACTAAAATAATTCCACAGTCACATGTCTTCACATCTCTTAATACTCTAACCAACCAGAATGTAAGCTAAACCTCCCTCTTTTTCCTCTCTTACCCTCCCATTCATTCAAATAGACTCTCTTAATTTATATATTACACACCCATACAATACTGCACTCAGTCACCTTCCTAGTTTAACAGTTAAATTTTCCTCCTGCCTTCACATTGTCTACTTTCTGACTACTACGTATTTTTAGCATATATTTTTTACTCTTCACTTTGACTCCTCTTCTTTCTCCTCCTCCTGCTGTCTCACTTCCTTCAGTTTCATTGTAAACACTCCATATCTACAATGCTGAATTCAGTTTCAGCAATACTACTCTCCTTTGTTTTGCTGACTTATCATCTCTCCATCGGGACCCCTAATCCCCAGCTGAGAGAGTTTCTTGATGATACCTGACTGGGTTATTGTGTCAAAATCTTTGGCTAAGTGAAGATGGGTGGTATGTACAGCTTTGCTTTCATCCAGGGCTTTGGTTACACTCTCAAAGAAGTCCCCCTGGTTCAGTAGGCATGATCTACCCTAAACAAAGCCAAACTGGGTTGGGTCAAGAGTATGAAGGTCTCCTATGTCCTTGTTGATAAGGTCCATGATGATTCTTTCCATGCCCTTGCAGATAAGGCTGCTTAGGCTTATGGGTCTATAGTTCCCAGGGTCAGTTGATGGCCTCCTTTTGTGCAAGGATGTTACTGTTGCTGTTCTCTGCCCTGCTGGAACAAAGCCAGTGCTCAAGCTGAAGTTAAAGAGAGTGCCAAGTGTTTCCCCAAGGTCTTGTTTTAGATTGTTTAGTAAGCAGCCTGGGATGTTGTCTGGTCCCATAGATGGCATGGTTTTGGCCTTGGAGAGCCTGACTATAACAACTCTTTGGAGATATTATGTAGAGGACTGGTTTCAAGTATGCTTTGGAGTATGGCTGGTGGAGACAGGGGGATGAAGTTAGCACCAAACCTGTCGGCTAGCAGGTTGGCAATTTCCTCATGTTTATTATGAGAGGTACCATCCACTATACGTTCAGCACATAGTTGGGCATTCCCTTTCAGATTTTGGATGTATGATTATCCTTAGCTAGGGATAATAATTTTGCTTCATAATTATCATTAGAGGACATTACAAGATATCTGATTCGGTTGTTCAAGCTGTGGTGGGTATTCTTCTTCTGCTGAGTAAGTTCCTTCTTGTTCTTAGACATTAGTTTCTTCCTTTTGTTAAATAACCTATTTATACTTGAGGTCTACGAGGGTGGCCTATTTGTTTGGGAGGACCTGGTTTTGATCTGGTTAGGTACAGCTGAGTCTATAAAGTTGTTTAGGTGGTTATACAGGGAAGTCGTGTAGTCCTCTGCATAGGAGTCATTGTTTGGCTGTGTTAGCAGAGTGTTTGAAACTACTTATAACATCGTAGGCTATAGTTTGCTTTTGAGAAATTTTTCGGTTTTTTTTGCTGTTGTGGCAGTGTCAAGTTAAATCATTACTTGGAATGAGACAGATTTATGGTCTGACCTTACCAGGGAGGACAGCATATAGGGGGTAGTGCAGTGACCTCCCATGTTAGTGAGTACTAAGTCTAGGACATTTGAGCCCCTTGTGGGAGTTCAGGCTAGCTGTTCCAGGGCATTTGTGTTGACAAAATCCAGGAAATTCAGGGCAAGCATGTTTGTGCTCATGTAAGTTTCCCAATCAATGGAAGGATAGCTGAAATCTTCCATGACCAAAGTGTTTGGCTGCATAGTGAATGACTATAGTAAGTCCAGGTAGGCGGTGTGCTTCTCTTAGTTTATGGTGAGGGACACATAGCTAGCAATGATGTGGTAGGGTGTTTTATCTATAGTTAGGTGGACCTGGAGTAGCTCAAGAAAGTTATACTGTTTAACCAGTCTCGAGGTGTATTTTGGCATTAATGAAAATGGATACACTTCCATCTTTGTTTTTTCTTGCTCGTTTTGGGGTCTGAACGTGTAGAAGGCATTTTAGCCTTGCATTGCTGGGATGCTCTCTGCAGCCTTGAACCATGTCTCGGTGACTGCACGGATGTTATCATCTTCCAAGGTGAGGCGTGTTTCCAGGGAGTGCAATTTCCTGTTTAGGCTTCTAGCATTAAGCAGCATAACCATGAGTTTGTCTCAAGTGGATTTTGTTATGCTGGAAATTTTGTTTTGACATTGCCTAAAAAAGGCAGTATGGGGGAGGCAAGTACCTTTGCTAGTATTCAAAAGGTTACATGAGATAAGTGAAGACCATCTTTGGCAAAGCAGCATGGTCTGTCAACCAAATCTTCCCAGGCTGACAGATACTGGATCCCCTAAATCCATTGAATCACCAGAAGCGAAGCCAATTGTTGATGTAAATCATTTTTTCCTTATATTGTGGTATCATCCTGGGTGAAGGTAGAATGCTGCTTAGGGCTAGGGACGTACCTGCCTGGGACAGATAATCTGAGAGTTCAGTCATGTCTGTCTTCATATAGTCCAGAGAGGTACATCTCAAGTCATTCACCCCAACATGTACTATGACAGAGTCACAATGGTAGTTGTTGTTGGGTGACTTGAATGCATGCATGATTTGCTGGATCCTGGCACCTCACAGGCAGCTGACCATGGCCTTCTCCTTGTCCAGCCTGTTGAGAGGGACATCTGTGAGTCTCACTATAAAGTCACCTATAACCAGGACATTTGGTTTTGAGATGTTTTGCCTTACAGGCTTATTCGCTGAGACACTGGTGTGTGTGTGTGTGTGTGTGTGTGTGTGTGTGTGTGTGTGTGTGTGTGTGTGTGTGTGTGTGTGTGTGTGTGTGTGTGTGTGTGTGTGTGTGTGTGTATATGTGTGTGTTATTATGTGTAGTGGATTCTATTTGCTTTGCAGTGCTTGCAAATGGTTTGTGCTTGGAAGGTCTCTGATCTTTTGGTAGGCTTCTGGTGAGTACCTCTGCATATGTGGGTTTTTGTGTTGTGACCTTGTTTGGTGTGAGAGGTGATGTGTGTGTGTGCTGACAACTTATTTTTTGTCCTTTTTGTTGTTATGTGAGAGAACTGATTCCAGGTTCATAGTGTAATGACATCTCTCACATACTGTATTTGTTTGTTTTAGAAGTAAGTGGTTGTCAGTATACATGAGGCAATTACTACATTGCCTCAGGATGCCCGTGTCAGTCAGGTGGCTTGAGAAATGGTTAGAAACTGATGAGCCATTAAGGCAGGTTTTTACCATAACTGCTATTGGGGACCGGGCTAGTAAAACCAGATTTTTCTCTAAGATTAACAATAGGACTTTATTCTATTGAGGGCTAGGGGGTGACAACTATGGGAACACATCTCAATGCACAACTGAGTTTCCCGCAATGCAGCAGGGAAGCTTGGGAGGGTTCTCTAACAGATGTCTAGGAGAAAATTGTCTTTCAAGGCATTTACATCTATACAGGGCATAGCTGATCCCTGTTGCAGGGTGCACAGCTATGCAGAGACATGAGGCTTAAATACAGGCAAAATTCAACACCTTTAAGCTAAACTAGCAACAATGCTTTTTCTGTAAACAAAAAGGTGGTGGTCCACATACGTTGCATTTGGGTAACCCCCCCCCCCCCCACCAAAAAAAATCTTCTTTTTTCTCCAGATCCTATTTCATGAAAAAATAAATAAATAAAATTTTCTCTCTTAATAATATGGCAATTGAAGTCACTTCTCACAGCTGCGGCTCACTATCAGTGGTAGAAACTGGAACTTGGAACTTGGAGTAAGAAATCTGGACAAAGCCTAAAATAATGGGGGGGGGTCCAAAATTAGTGACGGATTTAACAAGGTGTTAGAGCTGAAAGTTTCAGTGAAGGAGTTACAGTACTTGTTATGTCATTGCCGCTTCTCACATAACCTGTACTAGCTAGTTCTGATAATCATTTGAAATGACTCTACTCCTTTATAACTGGGCACAATTCATTTATGCAGATGTTTCCTCTACACAATTAGTCAGTAAGGAGCAACTAATGAGACTGTCACTGTCGGCCACCACCCTTCAAAGAAGACAAGATATAGTGATATGTGCTCAACAAGTATTTTGTCCAGCGATGGCAGCATGGGACACTAAAAAGGTAAAGAGTTTCAAAATGCAATCACCCACCATCTCATGTCTAATTCTTTGCAATCATTGCACAAAGCAGCTAGGTATCTGAAAAGACTACTCATTATACACAGGCTCAAAATACAAGCTGGGTAGCAGATTACAAAACTGGGAAAACAAGAATTAAAAATTAACAGCATGAAAACAAAACCATCATCAGAAAAGTTTAGATTTAGTTTTAAGACTTTATCTACAAAACTACAACTAATAATTAAAAGTACTACCAGAAATAGCAAAGGGTATTGAATTGTTTTTGTTAATTAGTTAGAAGCCAATCAGGTCTGACAATGACAATCAAGAAAATCAGACATCCCAGCAGTGGGTTAGGATAAACAACCAATGACCACTAACAGAAGTATCAAAAACAACGGTGAGAGAAAAAACTCCTATGGAACAAAACGAGAACAAATAAAACCCGACTAAAATCAAGATCAGCCACTTAGGTACAACTTGTAGAGAGTGAACTCAAGTCAGAAACACTCTTTTTCATGGACTGACTGATTACTTTATTGTCAAATAATTGCTTACTGAAACAAATGTTTTGACCTAGGTAACAATCAAGTCAGATATGGTCACTATAGACTATAGTAAAACCTTACCTGTATTTAAGTTGTACTGCAAGCCTACAGTATATTAATTATGTTCAGCCTGCATATTTTAATATTGTGTGGTAAAATATCCAATACTCTGTAAATAAGGAGAACATCAATATCTGTGCAGTAACTGAGACCTGGTTCAAGGCTCGAGAGAGCACCCCTGCAATACCAGGCTACAACTCTTACCACACTTTTCGGCCACCAAACTAGGACCAAAACACTAAAGGTGGAGGAGTGCCCATATCCACCAAGGATATTTGCACCACCAGGCTAGTTGCCCAACACAATGCGTCTGAAATTTTCAAGGTGCAACTAACACTAGGTAAGACTGCAATCCAAATTGTAGCTTGCTACAGATCCCCCACCATGTCCCAAGATTCTCACTACACCTTTCTAAACATACTGGAAAATATTAAGATACAACCAAACACCCTAATGCTGGGTGATTTCAACTACCCTCTCATTAACTGGGAAAACTACTCGTGTACCAACACCTTTGCCTAACGGTTCTTGGAATTCATAAATTCCAATAATCTGGATCAACTAATCCATAGTCCCACCAGGGGCTCCAATATCCTAGAACTTGTCATTACCAACATGGGAAATCGATGCTTCACACCTATAGTCACCCCCTGGTTGGTCATGTCTGACCATAAGCTAATCACCCTTGACATCCACATCCTTCCCCCGCCCCCTGCCAGTAAAGAAACCTCCGTAAAAAAACTTCTCCAAAGCCAACTTCATGCTACTCAAGTCAGAAGTGACAAACTTCATGACACCCATGCAGACGGGAACTGAAAGTGCAACTGCTGAATCCTACACTAAGGCACTGTACGAGCACATCCACTCATGCATGAAGTGTGTCATCCCAAATAGAACCAAGATGCTCTCCTCCAAAAAAAGGAAGCCAATCTGGTGGTCCCCTGCCATAAACAAACTTTACAACAAAAGGAAGAAACTGTTGCAGTAAAGAGGAAAATCCCAGAATGCAAAAAACTCCCTTACCAGCCTCAGTAAGAAGCTGCGATCCCTCATAAAATCCTCCAAAGCTAGTTACGAAAATAAAATTGCCAAAGATTCCAAAGACAACCACAAGGCATTCTATAGCTATGTCAAGAATCTAAATGGCAATGCTCAGATCTGCTCTGAGCTACAACAGAATGGCATTATATATACTGATCCTAAGGATATTGCCAATATCCTGGCAGATCGATTCGGTGACAACTTCACCCCTCTCTCACCCCCTATAGGGCCCATCTCAATACCGAAAGATTGCCAAATTCCGGTAATAACGGCCACACAGGTAAAAATTGCACTCTCCAAAGCTAAGAATACAGCATCCATGGGACCAGATGACATCCCGGGCTGTGTACTACATGAACTACAAAATGAACTGACACCTCACCTAAGTGTCACGTTTAATCATAGCCTCACCTCAGGCTTCGTGCCCATTGAGTGGCGCACAGCTACAGTTATCCTACTCCACAAAGGGGGATCCACCTTGGATCCTGGGAACTACCACCCGATCAGCCTGATGAGCCTGATCTGTAAGGCCATGGAATGTATTATTATGGAATTTATAATCAAAGACATTGTCAACCCTCAAACACTGGACTCCCCCAGGCTTGAGTTCATGAAGGGCTGATCTTGTCTCCTGAACCTGACTGACTTCCTTGAATCAGTCTCCAGAGCTGTGGACGAGGGTAAGGCAGTCCACACAGCCTATCTGGACCTCGCCAAGGCCTTCCACACCATCCCCCACTCTGGAATCATAGATAAACTTACTAAGCTGGGCATTAATCCCTACATCACTCAATGGGTTCCCGACAGGCTTACTGACAGAACCCACACAGTAAAAGTAGCCGACTCCAAATCCAGCTCCATATAAGTGACAAGTGGAGTACCTCAGGGCTCAGTCCTGTGACCGCTCTTGTTTGGCATCTACTTCTCTGAAGTATAGGCCAACACTAAGAGACTCTGGCTAACAAAGTTTGCAGATGACTGCAGACTGGGAGCCATTATTGAATCCCCAAATTATATGAATATTCTACAAAAGGGGCCTTAAAGAAACTGATGCTTGGTGACAGAGCCATGGTCTCAAGCTCAATGCCAAGAAATGCATAGTTATCCCCTTTGGGAAAAAACATGTACCCGTGAATTACCACATAGGTGGCAGTACACTAAACACTGAAAGTGTGATAAGAGACTTAAGTACACAGGTGGACAGTGGTCTCAGCTTCGATAACCACATCACCACAACAGTCAGGAAATCCTTTTATGTGGCAGACCTCATCACTAAGGCCTTTTCATCCAGAAAAAGGAGGTCATTGTCCCACTGCACTCATCCCTCATTAGACCCATTATAGAATACAACACCCCATTTTGTATGTACCTCTCAAGACATCTGCAACAACTGGAAAGGCCACAGAAATACCTCACTAAAAGAATCACAGGCCTAAAGCAGATGCTCTATGCTGACCATATAAAAAAACTCCAGCTATACTCTGTCGCATATCGTCTACTCAGAAGCGATCTCTGCTTAACACACAAGGCCATGTCAAACCCAGAGCTGTTGGACATGCTACACTTAAAGAAATCCCAATCCATCAGAGCCATATGCTCCAGGGATCTAAACCTTGTCATCACAATGAACAAAACATGCTGGAGAGATAGGATCCTGACCCACAAACTCCCCGGACTCTGGAATAGACTGCCCGTACATGACAGGCAGAGAGACTCTTTGGCCCTCTTCAAAAGGAACCTTCACTATTGGATGGGAGATAGGAAATTCACCCCAGGGATCAAGTCAGTCACCCTGCTAGACAGGGGTCCAGGGAAGTAAATACTGTGGGAAGAAATAGCCAGGGAATTGTTATGGCTAGGCTTGTATAGGCCCTAGGGCCGATAGCCTAATAGCAACCTATGAACTTATGAACCTATATCCATGTCCAGACCTTTCCCAGTTGTTTTGTCTGCCAGAACAAGCAGTGGTGCGAAAACTAGCAGCAGCACAAGACTGGCCACATTCTGTGCCTCCTTATTGGCTCCAATAGCCTCAAGAATAGTTTCTTGACTGGCTTGTATACCATGATGCTAATTGGCTGTAATTATGTATACAAGCCAATCAATAATTGCAAAACAGAGCCACTACTGTTCAAAGTGGGAAGAGTGGAAGAGTGGGCTGAGTCTATCTGAAATGCAGAGCGTTCTGCACAATCCGAAGCACATGGCTGCTCAGGTCAAGGCTGAGGTGCTGGTATGCAATACCAGCACATACCATCACAAAAAAGCCCTGACTACCAATGGGAAAGAATACAATGGGTTTTCCTCCAGTAATCTCCAACTCAGATGAGGCTCAGACTACACACTTCTGCCACAAGGATGCAGACATGGCCCTCCTAATGTAAGCTGGTTGTACCAGTGCTCAAGTATAATAATGCAGTCTAGATTCAGCAGATCTGAATCTAGTCTATGCTATGTACTAGCTACTTAAAGAAACAGAACAGCTTTTTTAAAGTGTAGAAAAATAAGTAAAAATCAGCAAAATGAGGCAAAAAATGATAAAATACAGTCAGAAAAGTGCAAAGGAAACTCACAAGTCACTTTTTTTTTCAGTTTTAGCAGTGGATGCTTTGGATTTCAGCAGAATCTCTCCAAACCTCTGAAAAAGTCACCAAATATTGAGCAGCTGCAGTTAAAAGAGAGCAAACCCATGCAAACGTGAGGCTTAAATACAGGCAAAATAGAACACTTCTACGCTATACTACCAATCGGAAGTACAGAATGAGCTTTCCTCCAGTAGTCGCCAACTCAGATGTGGCTCAGATTATAGACTTCTGTGACAGGGGTGCAGGCATGGCCCTCCTAATGTAAGATTGCTGGAATAATGATCAAGTACAGCAATACATTCTAGAGTCTGAATCTAGTCTATGTACAAACAAGAAAAAATATAGTACAGGAACTAAAGTATTCCTAAGTAACTAGAAACACCAAAACAAGAACAAAACTAGGAATACAATGTCAAAACTTGTTTTAATAAGACAAAACGCAAAGCTTTCAAGCAAAAGCTCTTTCTCAATGCATACAAAAGCTAGGTCGATGGTCACGATATATATTAAATCAGCCAATAGGCATTAACATTCAGTTACATACCTTAAATGAGCAAGTCAAATAGATAATTAGACCATACCTAGTAACATAATAAAAATCAAGACAAATAAAATGTACAGATACACACAGCCTGGTCAAATAAAAAACACATTAAAAACCATTAAAAAAATAGTTAATACAGTCATGTTTAAACTTAAGGATAGGTTTCAGACTATTTTGAAAATTTAATCCTGGACAAACAGAAGCCCAAAAATAATCTATCCATTTACATTCAGCAAGTTCAGTTTGAAGTTTAATGTCACCACCCCTTGTACCTATATTTATAACTTGAACTACACAAAACTTGAATGAATGTGCATGAGCCTTCAATTGAATATGTTTAAAAAGGGCATTATTCTCAACTTCTCTGCAAATCTCAGAAAAGTGGGAACAAATTTGTTGCTTTAACTTCAAGTTAGTCTTGCCTATATAGAAACTGGGACATGCAACACACTTAGCAAGGTAAATTACATTTTCTGTTTGGCAAGTAGAAAAAGTTCTAAACTCAAAACTAGAACCAGAAATAGGGTGCTCTAATAGTAAATCAGTATTAATAACATTGCAATAACTGCAATGATAACAGAGATGCATCCCTTTGGTATTCAGGGGCAACGTTTTAAAGCGAGGCATGTCCTTATAACATAGAAGTTGTTTAAGATTTCTTTCTTTTCTAGGTGTAAAAATGGTTTAATGCCTATAAGATTTTTAATCTCAGTGTTAGAGGTAAGAATGGGCCAATATTTGCTAATAATCTGTTTAATACATTTTGTATGCCAATTATATTTCATAAGATACCTAACACGTCTTATCTCATTTGATCTATTAACTGAAGTTACTAAATCAGATCTCAGCTATGGCTGCCCTATATCTATACATCTATTAATAGATTCACATTTCATTGCATCCAATAATTTAGAGTTATAGCCTCTTTGTTCAAAATTCCTATTCATAGCTTCACCAAATATATATAGCCACACAAACTTGACAAACAGAAAATAAAAGCGGGAGAAATCTACCATAAGATTTGACAGAACCCATAAAAAGGTGGTGGGGTGGCTATTATCTGCAAGAATACTTTGAACCTCTCATAGTGTCATATAACCCCCATCCCCACTCTTCAATGCTGAAATAATCATGGCATTCTTGCAAATAAATGCTCACAAATGTTTTTGCATTATGAGAGCTTACTTTCCCCAGGAAATAATAAAGTTCCTGCTGAAGGATGTCTATCTTGGACATCAAGCAACAGGTCACTTGACAATCATTTCAGGTACCTGAATATTGATTGGCAATATATTGACAGTAGCTGTCCTTTTAATCTCATTAATCTACATGAAATCACCCAGCTTATTTCAACTCCTACAAGGTAGAGCAACATCTCTGGTACAGCCTCAACCTTAAATTAGATTCCCTTTAATGTCCCAAACAAATTCCTCTTAACAAGAACCTTACCGTATGCCTTAAATAATCACCTATCTTTGCAATAAGACATTATACCCCTAATCAAAAACAACATCAGTACAATCTTGCTCATAACCTCTCTTCCTTTAGTAAGGACTGATTCATCCAGCAGTAAAATCAGTCAACTGGTGGGCTTTTCACACCCTTCCTCTTGTTGAAGCTGTAGCTCTGTTAAATTCAATATTTCTTAACATACTAAATGAACTGGTCCCAAAAAGAACAAAAAGAATTAAATTATAGGTTCATAAGTGTTTACTAGGCTAGTGACCACAAGACCTTTTTAAGTCTAGCCCATATATCCCAAATCAGTTCTGGTACCTTTGATAAGTGTAAGCAGGGGCTTGGGAGATGAAACATTTACAAGCAGGGGCCTGGGAGATGAATCATTTGCTGCCCCTGTGTTCATTAGAGACACAGGTGCCAAACCAGGAATGAATTTCCTGTTCCCCATCCAATTTTCCAAGGTACACTTGAACTGGGTTAGGGATTAACTCTGCTTCACATGGATGTGGAGCCTGTTCCAGAGAAGAAGTATTCTCTGTGATAGATACCTGTCTCTCCAGCAGGTCCTATTCATATCACAGGCAAGGCTTAAGTCTTTAGAATGGGTAACTGTGGTATTGCTTGTTTTGCAGATATGCAGGACGTCCATCAGGGTGGGTTCTGATGATGCCTTGTATGCCAAGCATAGATCTCGCCTCAACAGCCTGTAGGCGACAGAATACTGGGAGAAGGCCATGAGGTGGTCTGCATAGGTCATGTTACTTATGCCCTGCATTCTTTCAGTGAGGAATCTCTATGAACATTCTAATTGTTGAATTTGCCTGGCTAGGTACATACCAAAGGGGGAATTGTTCTCAAAGATATTTCTGATGAATGCTTAATTCAGTGAAGCAATGACTTTGTTAGACCTAGATACCATACCTCTGTTTACAAGTTGCACAACATACAATGCCTTCCTCACTACTGTAGACATGTGATGGTCTAAGGCTAGATTACTGGCTATGTGTGTCCCCAAGTCTCTGACTACTGGATCAGCTCTTAAGGGTATGTTGTCAATATGATAGTTATGAGGGTGGATGACATCCCAAAGGATACTATTAAGCATCTCTTCACATTTAGTTTTAGTCCATGGCTCTAACAATAGTTATTTGTCTGAGTCAGCCATTCCTGGAGAACATCTGCGTCAGTGGGGGATTCTATGACTAATTTGTAATCATCTGCAAATGTATTCAGCTAGAGACCATTGACATTGGGCTTGACTTCAGAGAAGTAAATGCCTAAAAGGAGCAGTCCCAGGACCAATCCCTGAGAGACTGCACTTGTGATTGGCCTATTTGTAGAGGTGGACTCTCCTGTTCTAACTTCCTGGGTCCTGTCTGTGTGCCAGCTGTCTATCCACTATCCACTGGGTGACATAAGGGTTTATACCAAACAAATCCAGCACTCGGACTTTCAAGAAATACCAAACTGATCATGAAAGAGAGCGACATAGCCTAGAAAAGAATGGAAGCAAGTTGGTCAAGGAGGGAATGTTAAGCTATCTAGTCTTATGCCTGTGGAGTAGTGTTTTATGCCAATGTCCTTATTACGGTGGCTCAAACATGTTAGGTTCCCTCTTTGACCAACTTCTCCTCAAATTCAAAATTCATCCAACCAGCATTAATAGCTCTCCAGCACAAAAACAACAATAAGACTAATAATAGATAATAGCTTATCTGTTACATACTAAATAAAAAAAAAAATATATATATATATATATATATATATATATATATATATATATTATGTTATTCTGCACATCTCTCTATGCTTACTTTTAGTTAATGCTCTGATTATACTGTTCTCCTTTTGCTCTGTTTTATAATGTTTTATTTCCTGTACTAACTACCTCTTCACTTAATATCGTATTTTATACCTCTGTTTACTGGAGCTTTTCTCCCCGGGCCTCTACTGAAAATGGACATATATCCAGCTAGACTAGCCCAGTCAACAAATGTAAAATAAAAAAAATAAAATAAATAAAGACAAAATCAAGAATGAACCTAAAAGGGCAACAATGTTACCCCTAGGCTCCCTTAAAGTATTGTTCTACTCTTGAACTTTTGGCCCACAAAACCCCCTGATTCTCAGAAGATACACTTAAATGATACCAAATAAATACAATTAAAACTCTGAATCAACACAGAATGAACATGGAGAACAAAAAAGTTACCACTAACAAAGGCTCAAATTCTGCGTCAGGAAGAAACAAAAGTCCATAAATCCAAAAAGAAGAGTACACAGACACAACCACAGTATCCAGTTCAGAAACTTTACTGTATGTGCACAAAACACAAGTGCTTTCACTACAGTGAATGCTGAAAATGCCGAACACTCAGAACAGTGATTTTTTTTCCCAGGGAAAAAAAAAAGCTGTTCCACAAAAAAAAAAAAAAAAAAAAACACTTAAAACACCCCCCTTACTTAAATATACCAACTCTGAGATTACAGCACAGTGGAAGAAATGGCAAACTCCCAAAACCATCCCAGCAATTATTTTCCCTGAGAAAAAATTTGTTGTTCCGGGTGTTTGGGATTTTCAGCGTTCGCTGAAATAGAGTCGATGAATCAGTGTTCGCTTTTTTAAGCGTTTGCTGATTCAATATAGACCCTATTTTTATGTGTTGATGAAATATATGCTATGTGCTTTTAAATTTTGATTGGAGTGTATCATGTGACTGTGACTTTAGTGCTATTTAAGTGCTGTGTTTTACTGTGCTGTTTATACACCTGATGAAGCTAATGTAGTGAAAACGCTTGTGTTTTGTGCACATATAGTAAAGTTTCTCAACTGGATACTGTGGTTATGTCTGTGTCAGCTTCTTTTTGGGTTTACAGAATGAATGTCATTATGGCAGATCTGATGAAGAGTTAGCAAAAGCACCACAACACTTAGATGACAACCTATTTCAAATGACAATATTTGACATTGTCCACACGTTTAACAGGTTTTGACAAGACCTCACCATTGAGTAATAAGATCTATTTTAATAAGAAACTGCTATAATAAGAACCTGGTTAACAAGAACCCAAGTTTTAAGGAACCCATAGATAACTTCAAAACAGCTGTTATAGCTCTATTAACTTAAAATGAAAATGGATTATAAAGATGGGTTGGGACAAAATTAATAATAATAAAATTAAAAATAAACTAAAATAAAAAAATAAAAATAACAGTAATAAGGATTGTAAAAGGATTACAAATATTTTTTAACATGATGAATTATGAGAACTTGTACAATAAGAATTGCAAAAGCATATATTTTTACATGTAACCCACCCCCAAGCACACAAGGTCAAGCCTACCATGACATCATAGGTGTTTTTCAATAAACTTAACCCTCCCCCTAAATGCCTTTATGACATCAATGTAAGGTGTTAGCCTTTGACCCACCCACTGGAACTGTAATAAATATCTCTGACAAAACCATTTGTACTCAGTCTTCTGAGCGGTGTTCATCTGCCAATAAAGGAACTTCAACTTTGAAATGAACTGAGTACTTGTCTTCATTATGTAACTGAGTTTAAAGACTACAGATTAACCTTCCACAGGCAGCTGCACAAAATGGAAAGCAGAAACAAGGAAGTATGAAACACTACAATAGATTCTCCCCAGAAGCATTTCCTTCATCCCAGGAAAGTGCATACTAATGGTTGTGTTTAGCCCTCAGTGACTCTCAGAGATATTGAGGTTCCATACTTGCTGCACCTGGACTAGGCTGTTGCTTTTTGTTAATATCAAAATTCTGGTATTTACCCTCCTCACATTTCCTAGATTTACCCAAAGCTTTCAACATGGTATTCTACCAGAAACTGTATCAAAGCTTTCTTGCTTGGGGTATATGAAACTTCACTATATCAATTCTCCAGCTATCTCTCAAATTGGCAAAAGGCAGTAAAATGTCAAACTGAAATCTACTTTTTCCTTCCCCTTACAGTGGATGTCTTTGAAAGATCCATTTTGTATCCCCCGTTGTTCAACATATTTATTAATGATCTTCACCTAGCTTTTATGTCATACAGTGTGCAGATGATTCAACATTCATCTGTTCTTCTAAAAGCATAGATAAATTAAAACAACTTCCCAAGAGTCTTTCACCACCATAGAGGCCTAGCTGTCTGATACACATCTGCTCTTTAACCCTAAAAAAATACAACTGATCCTATTTACACCAAAGCATTCAAGAGACTACAAAATAATTTCAAAATCACTTCTTCTAACTAAGGTGGCAAAATTATAGGACACATCACTGTCAGGCCTTAAACATTTTCTAGTCAATTCCATAAACGTATCTAGTTTGAAAAATATTCTCCAACTCTATAGTCCAAGTAGACAGCTGAGATCCACTGACGAAATGTTATTAACTGTTACAAAAAGAATATAGCTCACTTGGTGATTCTTTGCACTCCTCTTTCCTGGCCAAAATTTGAAACTCCCTTCCTTTCAGACTGCAAAACACAATAAATGCCAACTATTTTAAGGCACAGTCAAGAGAATATTGAGAGGATACCTGGCTGTGTGCATGCAGAACTCCTAGATGATAAATGTTATGCCCCTTACTTTCTCCTGTTCTTTTCAAGTACTGTACCCTTTGTTATCATTCCAAAATCTCTTCCTTGTTCTCCACTTCTCCTTCTACCACTAATCCTCCATTTCCCTACTTACTTCATTTCTGAATATGTTCCATAGCTCTTTAGATGCTGCTGCTATTGATTAATGATCCTCTATTTGACAGTGATGTGTCCTGCATAGAATTTTAATATTTTTTTTCCCTCCATACTATGTTTTTCAATGTTTAAAATTGCTAATGTAATTTCCAATATTAATCTTTATTTTGTATAAATGTTTTTCTGGAGCTTTTCTCCTCGGGCCTCTACTGAAAATGGACATGTATCCAGTTAGACTAGCCCGGTCAACAAATGTAAAATAAATAAATAATAAAATAAATATTTAAATGTTGTATATTTGTATTTTACTTGTATACCTGTGTTTACTGTGTTCTTTATGTAATGTGTTTTCTGGAGTTTTTCTTCCCAGAAAAAAAGATTCATAGCTTATTTCATGAAGCTGCTATTAATTAAAGATACTCTGTTTATATTTTGCATATTTGTTGATTACTTGCATACTTCTGTTTATTATGTTATTAATGTTATGTTGGAATTTTTCTGAAGCTTTTCTCCCCAAGCTTCCGCTGAATAACGTGTAGCTTTCTGCCCTGTCAGACTATCCCAATTCACAAATGTAAGAAATATTAAATAAATAAATAAATTATGAAGAAGCTCAGTATACAGTGAGTTGTGAGACAACAAAAGTGGTTTCCAGTATAAAATCCAAAATGAGTCTGCAGCACTCTTTGTAGAAGAAGGGAGTTTTTTTTCTGCTTATGAAGTAGCACATATGGATCTTAAAGCTGAAGAAGGAAACTTCAGTACTGATATCATATTGTTTTTGCTAAATGTGCAGCAGAAAAAAGTAAGCAACTATAAATACTTGACATCTTTCAAAAGGACCAGCAAAGCCTTCATTTATAGGAAGATAGTGACATCCCATTGTGCCATGTTAAAGGTAGTTTAATTAAAAAGGAAATAATGTATAACAGAAATACAGGGTTCAGGAGATTTAAAGCTGGAGACCAAATGTTAATTTTGGTCCACTGAGCAGAAGCTGAATTTGTAGCGAAATGGAACAGCCAATTTGAAGTAAAAGTAAAACTAAATTAAGTAAACTACATAGTCAGAATGGTAGAAACAATCTAGAATAGCTATACCATATTATAGCAATAACCAATGACGTGGGTGCAGTATATTGAAGGTTTACCCACGGTTGCTGTGGTTTAATCACAAGGGTGAAGCTTGAGTGATTAAACAAAGGCAACTGTGGGTAAATATTCAATATACCACACCACAGAGTCAGTTCTTGCTATTATAGAATGCCATTATTTAAGAAAAAAATGACTTACTTTTCTTAAGTAATGCCTTTGTTTAATAGCTTCATGGTGCTCTTCAGGTTTTCCCTTGGTGTTCTGGGGCATTGCTGATGTACTGCTCATGTGTATGGGAATTGCATTCCCATACTTTCACAGTACACCGGATCTGTGTGAAGGAACAATGGTGAAAGGAATATCTCCATCACTTTGTTTTTTTAACTTAAAAAAAAAGAAGAAACTAGGAGGCTTTTAACGTACAGGAGAGCCGAGACTGACAAAATAAAAGGATAATCAGGTATGTTTCTTTAATTTTGCATAACATACATGATTATCCTTTTATTTTTCTCTGTGCCATCTCTATCATTCATTTGGGTCTCCATTTTTGTGAGCTTATTTAAAAAAATGAAATAAAATTAATTTTTTATTGCATATATTAATGGAAAAACTTCCGGGCGACAGACCTTTTTCTGTTGGTATATGCTCAGATGTACAATGGACACACTGGTTGGGGTGACTAGTCAGCGTGCTGCTTTTTGAATACTAATGGCCAGTCATTGTATAATATAGCATAGCTACTATTCTGAGATCTTGGAAAGAAGTACATGCCTCTGCAGCTAGCATAGCAGCAGAAATTAATTAATCTTGTGAAGAAAGGAAGCTGACCTTTATGCTTGGCATTCAGGTAACTGACACCCTATTTAAGTTACAGAAACAAAAACTAAGGAGATTTCTCTTACATGAGCAAGGGAATGGTTTCAGAACTGCCTGCAGAATAATTCTGATTAACAAACTATGGTACAACACTTTCGGAAGAAAAGGTTAGTTTAAAATCCTACAGAATACCATATCCCAGAAGTAAAGCCATTTTAAGGAAATGGCTTAAATTAAACTTAGTAGAGGGATTACAAAATTAGAGCAGCAACATCACAGTGTCAGTCCCAAAACATTAGGGAACAAGGGGAGCTGTACTTATTGTAGAAAACAAAGCAGCATTATTAAAGGTAACAATAGACCAGTGCCCAGACTGACTAAACTAGAAGAAAGATTGAAGAAGGTAAGTGATAACGGCACCAAATGAGCTATAATCATTCAAAGGATCAACCCACCACAAACCAGATGGCATGCTTGAGGCACACAGACCATCAAAAAGGCATTGAACTGACTGTTTCATGGTAGGGGGGAATTGTAGCATTGCAAGCCAGATGGAAGAATAAAACTGACCCAAAGATGTGTAAATAGTTGTGTAATTAATGTGTAAATACTTACAGCAGTGTTGTGAAGAAGCCATTGGGAATACACAATTTTTTTTTAAAGGAGGCATTTCTGTTATGTTATACCTGTTTCTTTAAGAGCATAAAGATACTTCACATTATTAGTAAAAGAAGGCTTGCTTAGTGAGCTATTAAATGCAATATAAAAAAAGACTGAGGAAAGTCCTATCAGATACAGATTTCTCCTTTAGGAAAAGGAACTGGGTGTACAAAACAGCCACTCTTGAGAAAGACTCAACAACTTTGAAGGATAACAAATACAACTTTAAAAAAAAACAAAAACTAAAATAGTAAAATACCACCAACTGTGAAGGATAACTTTGGAAAAGAAGCTAGACATTTTTCCTGCTAGAGGAACCCAGAGAGTGAGAAAGAGCTGCCTATACAGACTGTTTGCCAGTAGTACAAGACTGAGTTAATAGTGCTTGTTATGCAACCTAACTTATTTTCATTTGTGTTTAATAAACTTCATTAGTTTTATAAAGATGAGTGGTCTGAGCTGCTTTAAGTTTCATATATATATATATATATATATATATATATATATATACATATATATATATATATATATATATATATATATATATATATATATATATATATATATATATATATATATATATATATATATATATACATATATAGTATAGAATACAGATGGAAGAATACATATAATAATAAATACATACATAAAAACATAAATGAATAAATAAAAATGTATGGAAACCTATTAAAAAAATCAAAAGTTAATATACTTGCTTTTTTGCAACTATTAGTTCCATACATATCTTATTTTTGTTGGATTTGTTGAGATATAGCTCAGAAAAAAAGAGGTGAGCAAAATATAATAATAACATAATTTAATTATTTTAAATTATGTCAGGATGAAATTGCTGGCTGAAGGGTCAACAACATGGATTTTTTTCTTTGCTGCTTTCTCTCAAAGTACTGGTAAGAGTACATTCCTATAGAGTGAAAAGCCATGGGCCAGTTCTAAAAGCAGTGGAAACTATATATAATACAATGCTTATGAAGAAAGATCCAACGGAGTCTTTGTCCTGCCCTACTTCTTGTGTCAGTGCTCATTATTTACTGTGCCTGAATTCTTTAAGGTGTCACTTCGAAATCTATAGTATATCCATTAGGCTTGTGAAATGTGAATGCCAAAAATAGATTACAACACCTGAAATCAAAAGTAGAGTACAGCCTGTAATGGAAGAAGGGCTGTGAGCATGGTATACACCAGCCATAGAAAGCACACAGATAATAACCACATCACATGTAGTAGTTATAACAATACTGCATTTTAACGACTAGATATATATGCCACTTTGCTAGTGAACTGTGGAAGAAACTAAACTTTAATGGAGTAATTGACATTTATTTTAAGCATAGGCATATAACAAAAGCACCACACCTAAATAAAATGTATTTGATAATCACTGAGCAGACAAGGAAACTAAACTTTAATATAACAATGTCTAACTTTATATATACATATGCATGCATCAGAAGCCTCATGCCTAAATAAAATGTGTTCAACTACTGGAAAATATTAATTTTTGGTTAGCATGAATTCTTTGATTAGTTAATTCATGTACTTCCTGAGATTCCTTCATATGTATTCATGGATTCTGCATATGCAGTTGTATTTTTTTTAATTCATTTATTTACCTTACTTACTTGTGCATTTTTCCATATCTCAGGGTTTTCTTGAAAGCTGTGGCATTTGTATATTTGCACATTTTAGAACATAAATTAGTTTAGCAATTTAATAAGGAGACGAATTATGAATTTTAAATCCTTAAATACAACACAATCAAAAATGACATTAAGTGGACATTTATACATTTATGATTTAATTTGCTACTTTTTAAAAAGGTCACTTTAAGTGTTAAGCATCATACCTGATAAGTCAAGATGGAGGTGATTTGAAGTTATTTATTAAATATTACTTGCTGTGACATATTGATAAGAAAAGAGACTATCAATTCCCTGAAAAGTATAAGAAAATGCAAATATTTTCCAGTTAAAATTATCTATCTATCTATCTATCTATCTATCTATCTATCTATCTATCTATCTATCTATCTATCTATCTATCTATCTAATATGTCCAACCATGCATCTGACTATCCATCCATCCATCCATCCCTTTTGCAAACTATTGCACTTTCTGGGATTCATGGTGATAGCAAGCTGAGCAGATTAGACAAGAACTCCTTATTGCCAACTTTCTTCAGCTTATCCTGTGGGATCAATGTGTATTCCCTGCCAAGATGGGAGATAAATAATCACATTAGTGTTCCTTGGGTATGCTGTACAAGCTTCTCCCACTGGAATGTAACAGGTACGCCTCCTTTGTTAGACATCCAGGGGGCATCCTCAATATATAACAAAACCTTATCTGTGGACTCATCCAAACCCAAGGATGTACAGTGAGATTTTTTTGGATTCCTCAGTTCCTTGCTCTGTCATGGAGACTAAGCCAAGCTGTTCTGCAGATAAGCTGAAGTTCTGTTGCTTTTGGCTGTGATCTTATCCTTTCTTTCACTACTCAGTGATAATGACCAAAGCTGAGATTGGGGAGCTTATATTAGCTGGTAAGATCTTCATATTCAGACTTATTTCTCTGTTCAACAAACTAGTCCAGTGCCCTGCCTATAGTACTGCTACTGTAGCAAAAGTCCTCTGGTTAGTATTGCAGTCATTTCTACCTTCACTCATGAATATGACCACAGGACATTTAAACTTCTCCACTTAAAATAGCTGTTTCCATCTCTCTTGGAGAATGCAAGTCTGCTTTTTTCCAGATGACAACCTTGATTTCAGATTTGGAGGTCCTGATTTTCATCCAAACTAGTTCACAGAGAAGGAATGAACTACTCCATTGTTTGTTAAAGAAGAGGACAGTATCCACAAACAACAGTGATAATAGCATCCAGTCCTTGGCTGTTCCTTTATATTCTGCCCATGAATGTCATGGAAAAGTAGAGAAAAAAGAGACACCCAGTGTGGTGCTCTATGCCTATCTTCAATGTATCTGACTTAATGCTGAGAGTGCAGACAAAAATATTTTCCTTAAATACAGGGACAAATGGTGAGGAGTAGTACTTGTTGCATTTCCCATAAGATATTCTGTAGAATGCGGTCTCATGTATTCCCCTTTTCCACAGTACATGTAAACAAAACTGGCAAACTGCCAGAACCTGTCCAGTATCTGTGTTAGGCCAAAGAGCAGATCACCTGTTCTATCCTGAAAGTATACTTCTCATTGACTCAAGGGGATGTTAGACTTCATATCGCTCCATATTAAGACTAGATTTCAGTTTAGCCCATGTTGAGGACAGCCTTCATAATATTTCTGAATAAAAGTCTTGACTTCTGAATTAAGTTTCTACTTCAGCACCATGGCATTGGGGTTGCCAGTGAAGAAAATAATTATTTTCCAATTGGAACATATTTTCCTGTTTCCATTTTTGAGAATGTGAACCTCTACTAGTTTGCTAATCCAAAGGTATTATGCCCACCTTCCTTGCTAAATTGAAAAGCAATACTAATCATGACTCCCCAAAAACGTCCATTGCCTTCAAAATTTTTGAATGTATTTTTTCCACCCTTCCAGCCTTCTAGAAATTGAACTGTATAATCTGTAGAACAAAAATGGGCCCAATACTACCTGCTTCTTATGCAAGAACATTCTTAGCAGTCTGTCCAGGTATTCCTTTCACATCCTCAGTATGTCAATAGCTGAGACACCTGCTTAAATTTTCTAACTGAAAATAGCCTGATCAATCTCCTGATGCCCTGTCCTTTGTCATCTTGTAGACTAAAAGAAAATCTTTAAGGTCATTTGATAGTCATTCTGTGTGGCACTGTCAAGCTACTCCCAAACCCATGCCTTTGGTTTGGCAGCTGCTGCACCCATGGCTTACCTGGCATCTCTTCAGCTGTCCATCAAATCCTGACACATCCCTACCACATAATGCAGGTGAATATAGTCTGGGAATACATTTTTAGGGAGCCTTAATATTTACCAGTGCCATAGAAATTCCACTTATAGCACATAGCCCTCTGATGTCATAGCAAAATGGCAATACAGTATAGTCTTCTGATTTCATAGAATGATACAACACAATTTCTCTTTGTGAAAAAATTGGACTTAAAAGATAGGTTGATACTATTACACTATCTACTTAACTGTGCTAATCTACAATCAGGATTACTTAGTGCTTGTTAAACATCATATTTGTATGATAGCATAAAATCCAAAGGCAGCAATATTGAAAGGAAGGGAATATTTAACTTTCCATTGCTAAAACTGCTTGCCTTCTTGGGCGCATCCTGTTGTTCATGAAAGGTACATGGTGAATGTTACCATTAATCTCAGAAATGCTGATTTACATGATACACATATAGTTAAATGCAAACATCATCCACTCTGCACTATACTCAGTGCTATAATATTGAAAACACAAGCCCAAGTGTCTCAAAGTCAGACATTTAGTTTCCAGTAAATGATTTAACATTGATTAAGCTGCAAATCAAGAAGAAGAAAGTAGGAAATATGTTTACAAAATTATGCATAAGGGCAATTGTCCTTCAAGCGCATGCATGAGACAATGAGACACCAACAGATGACATGACCAGACGTTATTACAAACTGATATCTTGCCGGTAAATACTTATTCAAAATAATGTGATAATAACAACATCAAATTCAGCCAAAAAGAACAGATAGCATGGCAGAATGCTCAGCTCAGCCTTTTGTAGGGACTAAGCAAGATAAAACTATACAGAGGTATAGCTAGACGATTTGCAACTGGGGTGAGATGCTCATGTGAAGACATTTGATTTTCAGACTTCATATCCCTAGGAAAAATTCACACTAGTGCAAAGCATATTATTCTAGTACCAATTTTCTAAGTTTATAATTGCAGTATTTTAAACTTTGTCCATGATCCACCTATTTTCACGTCCCAGAATTATGACAGGTATTTGAGTTTCAGTCATCATCCTTCAGAAAATGCATGCTAATGCAAAGCATATTATTCTAGCAACTGTCTGCATTTGTAATTGCAATATTGTGAACTTCATCTCTGCTCGATGACAACACAAAGACACTGAATAATAGCAGATATTTAAGTTTCGGACTTCATATCTTTCAGAAAATGCATATTAGTATAAAAAAAGAAGTTATGTACTGACCATAACATTCTATCTGTGTTGTCTGCTTCAGTCTTCATCAAACATGTGGGTTTCAGTTCTGAGCTCAGAACAAACACGGCCATCAGCAAACTTAGGATCCAAAGCTAGAACTCATCCCACCCTACCCATACTGTCTAACTCCTCTGAGGTACCTCAGATCAAGTTTGCTGCAAATTTTATAGATAAAAAAATTGCACCACAAAAGGAAACAAAGCATAAAAGTTGTCCAGGAGCTCAACAGAGGAACAAAGGTTCCCAGTACAATACATCAGGTCCTTCAGAGATAAGGAAGAGGGAGGGGGGGGGGTTGATGAAGACTGAAGACAACACAAATGGAATGTTATGGTGAATACATAACTTCTTTATCTGATGTTGTCTGCTCGGCCTTCATCAAATCTGTGGGACAGAGTCTCCAGCTACCTAGATTTGGGTGTCCTTATGGAAGGATATTTCAGAGCACTGCAGAACCAAAGACATCCCTGTTCCTAGATATGATGTCAAGCATGTAATGCAAACTGAAAGTGAGGGAGTTTGCCCGTGATGCAGCTGCAGAAATATCTTCTAAAGAAACCCCAGAGCAGAAAGCCTGAGGAGTGGCATGAGCTCTGACTGGTTTAGGTAGGAGAAAATTAGTCAAGAAATACACATGCATAATACAACTTGTTAGCAAATGAGCAATAGTAACAACGGCTTTCCCTTTTCTGGAATCTGGAAAAGTGACAAACAACTGATCATTCCTGAAAGATGTTTTCCTATCCAAATAGAATTGCAGCTATCTATGGAGGTCCAGAAAATGCAACATATATTCACCCTTATTTTGAAAGTTCAGAAAAAATACAGGAAGATTAACAGATTGATAAATAATATTGACTGATGCAACCTTTGGTAAGAAAGAGGGATTAGTATGTAAAGTAACTGTCTTTATGGAAAATAAGATAATGGAGCTTGGATGAAAGCACCCGAAGTTCAGAAACCCTCTTGGCCAAAGTAATGGCCACTAAAAAGGCTGTTTTCCAATACTTAAATTTCAAATCAGCCTTAACAGTGGGTTCAGGGGGGGTGGGGGGTAGAGTCAAGACTTGTAGAACTAGTGTAAGATCCCATGGAGGAGTAGGATCCTTGAGAGGAGGTTGGAGAAAGAAAGTACTCTTGAGAAAGGCTTTTCAAAGTCTGGAAGAAGCCAAAGACATAACATTCTCTCTGATGTGAAAATTAGAAATGGCTGCTAACTGAACTTTGACGGTAGAGAAACTGGACGCCAAATGAAAACGACCAGCCAGAAAATCCAAGACTGCTGGAATGGGCACCATAAGCAGATCAATCTGATGCTGTTGGTCAGGATGGAGAACCTTTTTCACTTGCTTTTATAAATTTTCCGGGTAGAAAATTTATGAACAGAAATGATAATCTTCTGGACATGGTAAGAACGCCTAGGTTGTCTAGCCATCATAAGAATTTGAGAAACCATGGGGTTAATTTAAAACTGCAAAGATCTGAGTGAATTTGCCCTGAGGGGTGAGACAGAAGGTCCAGATGTGCTTCCAAAGTCCACTGAAGGCAAATTAGGTGAGACCAAAGGATGGTGAACCAAACTTGCCAAGGCCAAAAAGGGGAAATGAGAATCACCTTGCTCTTCAACCTTTCTACCTTCTGAAGAAATTTGGGAATTAGGGAGACCAGACAAAAGGCATAAAGTAAACCGGGAGGCCAAGCATGGACTAGAGCATCTCTTGCTGACTGTCCCTCTGAAGGGATCAGAACAAAGTACCTGCTGCACCTGTTGTTGTAAGGGGAGGCAAAAAGTTTGTAGCAGGGTTAATCTCATCTGAGAAAGATCTGGTTTGCCACTGACTGATTCAGAGACCACTCGAGAGGCATCATGAGAACCCTGCTGAGCCTGTCTGCCAATATGTTGTTCACCCCTGGAATGTGCATTGCAACTAGAAACCAGTTGGTAGAGACAGCCCATTGCCACACTCTAATCTCTTCTCGACAAAGGGGTTAGGACTTGGTTCCACCTTGTTTTTTGAGATACCACACAACAGATATGTCTGTCTGAATCACAATTGCCCCCAGAGGAAGAAGGGAGTAAAGGGCTTCCAACGCTAAAAGAACTGCCCTCATCTCTAGGACATTGCAAGCAGATTGGTATCCTAGGTAGTCCACATGCCTTGGACTGTCCATCTGTGGTCAATGTGGTGATGGGGTGGGAAGAATGAAAGGTCAACCCTGAGATACTTCTGAATCATGAAGTTACCACAAAAGAGAGTTCCTGTACACCTGAGACAATTCGACAGGGGGATGGAGAGGGTGATGCAGGAGGGACCATTGAACAGACAGTGTCCATTGCAGAATTCTCATATGGTAAACCGTTGCCAGTAATGTAATTGTCACAGCCAAAGAAGCCAGTGACCTGAGAGCCAGACTTGCTGTAAGGACTGAGACAGCTAACATTTGCTTGATATGTGTCTGCAGAGAGAGAATCCTCTCCAGTGGAAGAAAGGCTAGGGTTTTGGTTGTGTCCAAGTGGGCTCCTATAAAATCTATCATCTGCACAGGTTGCAATTGTACTTTCTGGAGGTTTATGGTGATTCCCTAATGTCTGAACAATTGCAGGAGAAAATCCCTGGCCTGAATCAGTAAATGCCTGGTTGGTGCAACTAGAAGCCAGTCATCCAGGTAAGGAAACACATGGAATCCGTGCAGTCAGAGGTGTGCTGCAACCACTGCCATACATTTGGTGAGCACCCTACGGGCTGTAGTGAGACCAAATGGAAGCACGTGGAACTGGTAGCAACTGGCTCCCTGCCTAAAATGAAAAAACCTTCTGGAGCATCTGTTAATTTTGATTTGATAGTACACATCCTTCAGGTCTATCGAGCACATCCAGTCATCCTTCTGTAAAAAGGGAAGGATGGACTGAACCATGACCATCCTGAACTTTGTGTGCCTCACTGACATTCAGATAAGTCAGGTCCAGTATGGGCATATAATATCACTTTTCTAGGTGCTTCCAGGCAGTTCACTACTTCACCCCAAGCTGGTTAAGGAAAGCTAACCTATCTTTATTCCACTCAACTACCTCACATACAGTTTTGTGAGAGAAAACAGAAGAAAGGAAAGAAAAGAAAAGAAAAGAAAAAGCATACACAACAAATTAGGATGCCTGTCACTTCACAATTACCTATCATGCTCCACAGAATTAATTGACTCACCTTAGGCAGGTTTTGCAGTAGCATGAATGTTTCGAAGGGTATGAAATATGAACCTCGAATGTCTGTCAATATTTGTTGAATTCAATCCCCAATGATTTGCCAGTGATTTTCCAAACAAAAAACAATTTTATGAGAAACAGACCAAAAATATGAAGCACAAATCTGGACATTCTGAGGAGATCAGTACAGCTGAGAGGTATGACGGCAATAGCTTCCCCTTGTTTGAAAATTGACAGGGTCCCAAACACAATTAAATAAGAAAAAATCTTACAAGGAAGAAAGGAGTGAAGGACTTGCAATGCTAGTCATTTCACATTTATTACTGTCATATATCTTACTGGTTTTCATTTCTCTTTTTTTTTTTTTTTTGTACGTTTGTGTGATGCTTACTGTCTTTCTTTCTGTTTTGTTTTTCTTTCTCCGGCTGCTGAAGAAAAGGCCTCAAATGTGAGGCCTCATGGAATGCATCTGGCAAGGATGAGGGAAGCATGTGATATGTATGCATATATAAAGTACTGTTGTTGTAGCTTTAACTGTTAAACATGGATTACTTGTTATTTCATACAGTTGTATATAATTGAGTATACATATCTCAACTGTAAAAGAAAGTATGCATGGCAGACTGTAGCACAAAGCAACAATTTTACATTCTCAAATAACAGTGAGCAGGGATGTATAAAGTGCAAAAGAAAGTATGCATGCAGTAGTCTGTAGGACAAAAGAAAAGTACAGGATTACAGTAGTCAGCGATTGTGGGTTCAAAGACCACACTTCCCACATATACAATAGTATGTACAATAGTGTTATGTTTTCAGCATTATATACACAATACTGGTATCTAATCATCATTATAGCAAGTTGCTTTCAGATCTCAATACCTCTGGCATGACTGGCCTGCTTTCAAGTGTAAGCATGCATATGTGCAAAATATGTACACATGAATGATTGCTGCTGCAATCTGATCAGTACTACAGTGCCATCTGTTAGTAACTGGGTAGTCATCAAAGTAGTAAAGAAATCTCTTAGTTGGTAGTGTTAAAAGTAAAAGTAACAGAATAGAGTGAAATAATTGTAGAAAGCTTTTGCACATTAACTATAAAGTTAGTAATGTTTCTTTTTTTTTCTCTCACCCCACCCCTTATCTTCTATTTTTATTGTTTAATTTGCATTCAGTTTGCTATTATGTATAAGTTTGTATTTCTTTTTTAAATTATTTCTGATTTTGTTTGTATTTGTTGTTATATAATTTGTTTCCTTATGTTTATTAATGTGTTTAATTTTTATTTTTCTTTGTTCACCTATTTATCTTTTATGTGTCATATTTTGTAATTTTCATTTATTTATTTATTTTTATTTTATAATTGTATGTTCATGTTTTTTTTTTTTATTACTGCAGCACAGCAGGGAAAGCAGGTCCCCATGATCCTCTTACTCTCACTTCACCGTCTCAGCACTGAGGCCCGGCATATCTGGGCTGCAGCCTGGCAGCACCCCTCTGCTCCCCATGCACTACCTGGGCCTTCTGGTAGTTCTTTCCTAGTGCATAGGCCTGCGGTCCCCTCAGGGAGCAGTAGTGGAGGGAGTGCATTTATTATGCAGAATGAGATGCCATCTATGTTATGTAGGATTTCTACCACACTGTGGATGCATGTCTATGCCAAATGGAGTACCTGCTCTCCATCCTGGTACAAAGTGCCCATTGTAGAGGCACACGTTGGGCACTGCAGCCACAGGAACAGTGAGGGGACAGTGGTGGCAGTCCATTTGGTGAGGATTTGACTCCCACTGTCACCTGTCCCAATATCCATGAGACCTTGATTTCCTCACCTGCACCCAAACCATAGTATTTACCCCTCTTGTGTCCTTCACCGTTCTTGTATCTTGTATTATATGTCCTGTCTGTCAGCAATTGCTTCCTCCCCTTGCCAACTTGCCTGCCACAGACATACCTATGTCCCTTACCCAACATTCTTCTCTCACCAAAAAAAAAAAATTGTCCCATACATAGCTCTACATTTCACACGTGTCTACTTGACACACTTTATTCAGTCCAATTTGCTATACAACATAACTATGTTGTTGTCACCACTGTCTCTGGAGGTGGCAGTCCAAATTCAACTAATATTGTATACATCTGGTCAGTTTTTACTGTTGAAGAAATGGATAGCTATGGTTCTTTTCTATACCCTGCCTGCACATTCCTGCCCTCCTTTCACTTTGTTTTTCCCCCTGCTTGCACCCCATTTCACCACTTTCCTATCTTCCCCATTTCTTTTCTTTAAAGAATCATTGCACAATGGTGCATGATGCGCCCCATTGCTAAGCAATAGTAAAAGGCAGTAGTATAGTAAATTTATGTAAAATTAGTATGCACACTTGTAAAATTCATGCCTACACCCCATTTCATACCCAGTATCATCTGCCTCCGACAACAATGCATTTACCCATCTGGACACACAGTCAGTTCCTTAGCAAGTGTAATTTATACAATCAATATTAACTGTCACATGTTATGATCATATTTACCCTTTGTACCCTCCACTGCTTGCTCCTTATATGACAAATGTCATATTTTAAACATTAACTGTGCATGATGCAACATTGCATGATAGGCATTGTTTTACAAAGCCTTAGTGCGCAATCCCCATTTATATTTCTAAAACGTGTGTGTGTGTGTGTGTGTGTGTGTGTGTGTGTGTGTGTGTGTGTGTGTGTGTGTGTGTGTGTGTGTGTGTTTGTGTGCCATACTGCACATCATGCAGCCTCATTAAGCAAGGCAAATAAAAATGTAATAAATGACAGAAATGAGAATAGTAGGAAATAGTATTGGCTACAGCTTTATTTGGAACCAGTTCTTTGTGGCCAATGAGTGGAACTTATTACTGGCTGAAGTCAATTACTGCCTGCAGCCAAAGATTCAGTTCAGTAACAGGTGTATGCAGCAGCAGCAGTGAAGTCAGCAATTTTCTACTCAGTGTTTAAAATACACCTACTACTTGACTGTCTCTGTTGCACCATCTGTTAATGCATTGATCCAACCTTTTTTTGGTTCAGATGGTACCGGGTTCGAATACATGTGTAGGTAACAGTTTCACATACATTTAAGTATTAAGATATATTATAAATTAGGATATTCATGTATCTGTGTCATCATTTTTGTGGAACATGATAGTAATTTCAAATACAGGTTTATATAATAGTTGTAATTGCTTCTCCTTTAGGCGAGTGTTATTGCATGATGCACACCATTGTGCAATAATTCTTTAAAGAAAAGAAATGGAGAAGACAGTAAAGTGTTGAAATGGGGAGCAAGCAGGTGGCAAAACAAAGTGAATGGAGGGCAGGAATGTGCATGAAGGGTGTAGGAAAGAACCATAGGTATCCATTTCTGCAACAGTAAAACCTGATAATATATGATAACTATTAGGTGAATTTGGATTGTCACCTCCAGAGAGACATATGACCACACCACAATCATGTTGTATAGCCAATTGGACCAGATCAAGGGTGTCATGAAGACGCTGATGTGAAATGGGTAGCTTTGTATGGGATGATATATTTTTTGGGACAGGTACCCATTTTTCCTTTTTTGCAGAGAGAGAGAGAGAGAGGAATGTTGTGGTAAGGACCTAGGTATGTCTGGCTAAGGTAAGGTGAGTAGTTGAGGAAGCAATGGCAGACAGACAGGACATACAAGATGAGAAACAGGGATCATGAAGGACACAAGATGGGGGTGAACACCATGGCTGAGGAGAGTGCAGGACATCAAGATCCCAAGGAAGTCAAGTTTGGAGACAGTGAGAATCAAGTCCTCACCCAGTGGACTGTCATCACTGTCACCTCAATGTACCAGTGGCTGCAGTGTATGACATCTGTGACTCCTTCCATTATTCAGAACAACAATGGAGAGCAGTGTCTCTACTCTGCGTAGTCATGCACCAACTGTGTGCCACACAATCCTACCTACCAAACCTGTCAGTTTAATGGAGGTGATAAAATCATCACCTCTGTCACTGCTCACTGAGGGAACCACTGGCCTATCTTGCAGGGCAGAACTACCTGAGAGCCCAGGTAGTGCACAGGGCAGCAGAGGGGGTACTACCAGGGTATGCCCCTGATGTCCTAGGACATTGTGCTATAGCCAGTGGAGTGGGGGCAGGTGGCTCTCATGAGACAGGCCCACCCTGCTGTGCTGTGGAAAAAAATGAAAAAAAAGAACATAAGGGGTGGGGAGAGAGAAAAAGGGAGAACATTAGCAACATCAAAAGTGACATACAAAACAGTGATACATTTTTTACACTCTGTTATGTTACCTTTACAATAAACAGGACAAACTGTAAAAAAATGTTATAACATGTCTGAACACCCAGTTAATAACAGATGCACACTATAATACAGATGTCAGCCAGCAATTCTAGATGTGCGCATATACTGCCCATATGATGGCTCCAATTCTGCTAATTACATTTTCCAGAAGGCCATTTCTGCCACTGCTTGAGAGGTCTGCAGTTACAGTGCAATAATGATGTGAACATAACAGTACTTGTTCATTTGGTAATTGTGGTGTTTGAAGCCACAACTGCTGACTACTCTCTACAACCGTAGTACTGTGTTCCCACAGAGCACTGCATGCATACTTTCTTTTTACAGTTGCAAGATGTATGCTCTAGTTTATAGCTTTGTATTCATAGAGCTCAAACTCTTTCAACAATAAATGTGGACAAAGTCATATGGAATAGGGGGACAAAGTTCTAAAAATAGGGCTGACTCTTACATGCTTGCTCTTACAAATGCATTAAGGTGATACAGTAACAAGTTTTGCACTTGCATGACTTCTCTGAAGGGTCTGGGGTCTGAATCTCACATCTGACATTAGTTAGTGAAGTCAATCCTCAACCCTTATGCAATTATGTGACTGTAAACCACATTTATATCTGTAACTATGCAAAAAACTGGACAATCTGTGGAAATCTGCCCAGATGGCAGGTATTACTGCATTACATAGCAACTAAGCCTATACCTCACAACATCTTACAGCCACAAATGTGGACCAGGCAATAACTACTGGGGATACAAAGGCTCACAAATAGCAACACATTTTACATATTCTTCTACAAACCTAGAAAAGTGATACAATAACAAGCTTTGCAATAGCAAAGATGTACTGAAAGGTATGAAGTATGAGACACAAATGTCATTTTCTGACTGCAGTCCTAAGTGCTTTGGCTAAGATTTGCCAGACAAACACAATGTATGAGAAGAAACCAAAATTATGAGGCAACAATCTGAACATTCTGCAAATCCCATACAATCGAGAGGTATTACAAAGCAGTGTTTAACTTTTGATGCTACAATAACAGTGCAGTTGTAATGGGTCTACTTCAGAAGACTGAAAAACCAAAAGGCTGAATCCCAAAAGACTAAATATTCAAAATACTGAACACATTTTTATGCAGGGAGCAAGCTCCGCTGCACCCCTCATGAGGAGGCTGGGCTGCCTACACCCCCTGCTAATTATATATACCAACTCCTAGATCACACAACAGTGGAGAAGGAGCAAATTCCATCATTCTGTATTTTGAATTTTCAGTCTTTTGGGATTCAGTCTTTTGCTTTTTCAGTCTTCTGAAGTAGACCTGTTGTGATGCATACATCCCACATGTTACTTGCATCCTTGCCAATCAACTTTCATGGGCTCTTACTTTCAGATCATGATCTGTTTCAGCTGTGGAAAAAACAGAACAGAACAGAATACCATTATGAATACCAAGCCTGACTATATGCAGCTTTAAACTATTACAAGTAATGTTTTAAAGTCATACTTACATATCTGTGGGGTGCCAGCAGTCTGACATTCCTTAAACCAATGGCCAAGGGTATCTTTCCTCCTCATTCTGAGGTCTTGATAGCAGTTCCTACACTGTTGACCAGTGTGGGGATGCCAGTATCACTGGTCAGTGCCCACACCAGACTATTCCATGCCTCTGTCCTTGATTGTGACCCATGATAGTACCACTGTAGGAGCTGGGGCCCATATTCATTTACCAGGAGTCCAACAAACACTCAGGACTCTTGGACACCCCACCTTTGAGCCCTAAATCTTAAACCCTCACCAGAAACACCTTCCATGCCTGTCACAGAGTAAGTCTAATGTAGAAAGATCCTTTCCTGCCAATTGCACATATTTGCATTTACTCAGTGGGCACACTTTCTGGTTTGATAACATTTGAAAAAGCTGCATGACACTTACTATCGCTGAAACAGGGTGCAAAGGGTGCAATGTGTTAGTGCAATGGTAAGGGATGCAGAAGTTGTGTAACTAATGTAATTTCTATGTTATTTGAGATACATGCAATTCTGTGACTGTGTTGGTCCAATGGGATGGGCATGCCAAGCCACACAGCAGGAATATACCTACCTGAACATAGTGCACCTTATACCCACTGTGACATTGTGAGGTATTGCCAGTTGTACCAGGAGAAGTAAGAGAGTGCATGTGTGGCATATGCCAGCATGGCTGGCTGAAGTTATGTAAGCAATCTTATGTCATATGACTGTCAAATTAGTTTGTATAGATGCTTTTATTAAAAATGTATTTGTAAAAGTTGCTTATGTTAAAAATGCTGTAACAGTATATTAACAGAGTTCTGAATGTGTATTGTGCCAGAGTCAGGTGAGTAGATGTGATGTATTTCTATAACCAGGTGAAGGATTTTACTCTGACAGCAGTAGTTTGTTATTTGTTTTTTTTCCCTTTGAAATCTGGTATAAAAGATCTATGTCAGTTATCACAGTTCAGTTGTTAGTTGTACAGTTCAGTCAATGCATAGTATTTCATCTTGCCTTGTAGAAATGAGCATCTCAGCAGTACATCTTGCCTTGTGATACTAAGTGAGTTAACTAGGGACAGTTTCTCTTTAGTTCAGTTAGGAAAAGTACAGTGAGATTAGTTTAGCATTATTTTGTTTTTTGCATCTGTGAGATTCTATCCAACTGTGTTATTTTTATATTTCCTGTGACTGAAAACTCTGATGTTTATTGTAACTAAATATTAAGTATTCTCCTGTTTTATGTTCTATTATCCATTATTAAATATTTTTATACCTTTTCAATATGGCTGATCTTTCAGAGAATAGTTTTAAAATCTTTAGAGTACTTGTGTTTATGTTAGTGACACTGTGGCCACTCTGTTAAGTCTTACTGCTTTGGTCACACTCTGCCATTTATATCAGCATTCATCTGGCACAGTATAATTGGTTACCACTTGTAAGAGCCTTAGAGTATTTGACAGGAGCAGTAATCTACCTTGTAGTTTGTAGAGAGGGGACACAGGTGGTGAATCTGTGTCAGCCATTCCCAGGAATGTGTGTGTGTGTGTGTGTGTGTGTGTGTGTGTGTGTGTGTGTGTGTGTGTGTGTGTGTGTGTGTGTGTGTGTGTGTGTGTGTGTGAAAACTCAATGTAAGTGTGTCTGTCAGATACTTTGAACTGGGACATAGTGCTCCAAAGTGAGTCTTGTTTGGGATCTGGAGAGGCAAACAGTCCAGTCCCAGTGGAGCATGTTCCCTCTGTGCTCTTGGGGAAATTGTGCTTGATGCAAAGAGCTGCATTTGAAATACTGTGTAAATATATTCCTGATTTTAGGGACTACCTCTCACCAGTGTCAAGGAGACACTGTGGTGAGGACTGAGCCTCCTCAATCATTGTCCCAGGGTAAAGAGGGGTTTTTACCCCCCACACTCATACCTTTGCTATTAAATAGACAATACACATATTAATAAATAATTACATAACTGACACAACAGTACTGTGTCAGTTCTAAGTGAGAGTGACTATAATGTGAATTGGTACAATGGAATGAGATACACTGTATTTAAACCCTGGACCATATAGACAGTAGTCCTGCACTGACAAGTATTGCCACGTGAAAGTTAAGAAACCCTTTCTCTATGTGTTAGTTCATTGCTACATACTGCAATGTCACAACAGTAAAACAAAGATTACACATCTTACACTCAAACCCAGGACCATCTAGACTTAACACCTGCTGCCACAGAGTAAGTTATATAACATCCCTTAAATTAGTATTCATTGTGAAGTTTTTGCTGTTGACCGCTGTGCAACAGCACTTAGGAGGTTTGCCTGATGTCAAATTACAATACTAGAAAGCATCCAGTTTCTATTTTTGTCTGTCTGAGTTCTGTCTGTTTCCTGGGTGGTCCAGCCATCCATTTTGATCATAGCTGCTCTTCACACAAAACTGATTAGCATAGCCAAACCTGTTTGTGCTTAGCGGCACATCATTCAAGCAATGCACCCCCACAATTCATACCCCTTCACTGACTAAAAAAGACAGAAGGTGAAAGAAAAAAAGGGAAATACAGTTTGTTACTACACAGGAGGTATGTCTGCAGAGGTCTGGATTTCCAGTCCCACTCCAATGCACCTTCAGAAAACAGGATGGTTGGCTTATCCCTGTTGACCATACATACAGCTTGGCAGCAAACAACTTTAAGTTATCCATCACACAACACTCTTCCGCAATGTATTTTAACTGATATCAGGTCATCAGCTGTTACTTATACATCTATTATATGAAATGTATTTGGATGTACTGCACTTAGTGAACACAAAACCTATTAGGACTATTGCTTGAAATTATACCAATCTGTGTTTCTTGGCTATTCAGCAGTTATCTGACCAGTATTCAGAGATATGCATTATGAAAGCTAATCTACATCATTTTCCTTACAATGTGGGTGTATATTAATTGGGAATAGTATGATATGCAGTTGTCAGCAAATGAAGGCCGGGTTGGCCTTACAACCATACCCTGTTATTTTGGTGGTGGGATCAAAGATGAATTCCTGTTATGGCACATGCAAGGGTACACTGTTTTTATGAGGGGTGGGCCAAGCTGAGGTCATGTTATGGCACAAGTTTCTATGTAAAGACATTCCATTACAAACATAAGGCTAAACTGATGCCATGCATCTATTATTAATACACAGGAGAGTTATAAGAATGTGAATCTTGCATGACTGAAGATTAGTGCTTTCCAATGGACACACACAAGTGAAATATCTATTTTCTGTCATGTTACTTGATTTTCTGTACACATCTCCCACATTTTATCTGCTTACTATACCACATAATGAAATACAAGTACATGCTATAATAGTATTATATATTACAGTATATGCTCAGGACTTACCTTGTAAATGCTGTGTCTATAAGCCACACCATGTGACATGCCTAGGAAAAACCAGCATGGAGTTTGCATGGATGCTTTATATCTTTTTGATCAGTCTCACAGGATTGGTTGATTAGCATGCAATTCACCTGTATATGCAGTAATTAGCATCTCTGGAGCACAGAGTCAGACAGATGCAATCCACTAATAATGTACTCCATTATAAAAAGGCAAATGTGTAGCTAGCTAGACTGATGTTGAGGAGAGTTAATACATTGTTCAGCTCACTAAGACATGTGTATTTCTTCAAAGTATTTCTCTATAGAGGAGTATTGCACTCCAGCAGGTATGTTCCCATTTTTTTGCGTACATAATGCATATGCTGGAATGTTCTTAAGAATAAATGTGAAGTAATGGCTTTCACACATTAATCTGTATGCATTACTTAGAAGTGTAATGATGGCATGGCCTTGGTTGTCAAGCCATTTCACAGGTAGACAGCATTGAGAATCCCTGAAAAGGGAATGCTGTGTTATAAATACGAACACATGTTACATGGACAGGTCCTTTGATAGCACTTTTAGCATCTCAAAGATGTTTTGTTAGCACAATGAGTCTTTAGCCTATCATTTTGTTTGGGGGGAACAAAGATGAGTTAGTGCTAGGGCACTCAGTAGACTTCACTATTATTTTGGGTAGGTGAGCATATTATACTTACTGCTAAGTCGCAAACAAGGATATGTTTTACTTGTTAGTCTCCTTGTTTTTGCAACCTCCATCTTGTTATTTGTAGAAATATGCACTCTTTCATGTTTATCTAAAGGGGAATACTGGCAGCTTTCCTTTACTGCTTTATCGGTAAAGAGTTCATTTGTACTCATGTGTTCCTCATGTAGTATCATTCTTTTGTCTTGTAGAACACAATGGCTGCTCATCATAGGCCCCCATTTACAGATGCAGAGAATAACCTGATAATGATGCCTTAAGGAAACATGCTGCTGTGCTGCTGTTCAGGGGGTGGGCCTGTATGTCTGAGTGTTCCATTCTTCTGAGATGAATTAGTTGCCAACATTAACACCTTTGGCTGATACAATCACACATATGAGCAGGTGCAGCACTGATCAACAGACATGGTTACAGTTGCACGTAGGCATGCAACTACAGTGGCACATGATTATCAAGTCCTAGGTAGAGGCCTTGCTGTAGACTCCCCTTTCACTGCTACTGAGGTATTCCTGGTGAACATTGCCACCCAGGACAGCTCCCAGCAATCCATGGCACATTATAGTCTTGATGTGGGTGCAACTCCTGCATCCCAGGAGGAGCTTCCAGGTATGTTTAATTAGATGATAATTAGAAAACATGGCACAGTGCACTAACTTCAGTAATGTATGTCTGTGTCAGTTGTTTGTTGGGTGAGTGGATTTAGGATTGCTACAGTTAGAAGCTTAATTTGAAGCTGTCAGCCTCATTCCTGTTGACATTTGAGGTACTGCATATATAGAGTTGCAAATGTATTACCCAGTGTATTACTGCTGAATGTGATACTATTGCCATTACCTCTTGTTATACTTATTTCAGGACCATCAAGAATACAGAGATGCAGGCCCCCTGCACATGGTAAGCCTGATACATTTATGTCAGTACTGTATATAAATCTCAAGATATCTCAGAACATGCCCTCTCAGGCCTGTGTCATGTATTGCTATGCTGTCTGTATTAGTGACAGCAGTGTACCTTTTTAGCATATATTGCAGCATAGTAGTGCAGGCATTAATGTATTCCAGTGTTTCTCCCTTTTTATCACAGGCAAGCATGACAGTGGGAGCGAGGGCACTCTGACACCTGATATAAGTGTCTCCACAGACACTGATGATGATTGTGGCCAAGCTGAGGCACAGATAGGGGATGCAGGGGTTGAGTCTGGCACAGAGGTTGACATCCAGTGACCCCCTCCACTTTCGCCAGACACAGCCAGTAGACCTATACCTATTCACTCCACTAAGGCTAAAGATATTGGACAGGTTGAGGACAAGGAAATTGATCAGGGGAGTATGACTAATGTAGCTTTATTTTCTATTGAATCTGTCTTCAGCCAAAGTGTTGGCAAAGTGTCATGTAGGAGGGTTGATATGGCTGCTTGGAGGAAACCTGCTGTCCCTCCTCAACCTGGTGCAGGTGTCTCTTCTCATGTCACTCAACAGATGTTTAGGGCCATCATAGAGGCACAGACACATTCTGAAAGGTGTTCCAGACAAATGCTCAATATTCCAGATGTGGCACAGTCTGACATCTGTGACTGCCTCCACTGTGTAGCCAATTCAATGGATCATATGAATGACACATTGGAACATGAAGTGACTGTGATGGAACAAGAGGTTTATATCATGGACTCTGCAGTGTCTGTCATGACACATCTGCTGGGAGGGGAACATCATCCATGTTGGCAAAGGTCAGCCACACCATCTGCTGCTACCCAATGTGGCCATGCCTTATCACACATCCGTAGTGGCAGTACTTCTTTTGCACTATTAGGGAGTATGCTGTTCACACCCAAACATGGCAGGCCATGGGTTATTGGCCCTGGACATTCCTGTGAAGGGAGCACGTTCAGCAGACAACAGTCACAGTCAGGCAGTAGCATTGTATCTGACATTGGGTGTAGAAGTGGCAGTGCATCTCCTTCCAGAGCAAGGTCTGTTGGTCAGGGGCGAGAATGATGAACTGCCAACTCTACCTGCATAGCTCACACCTGTCCAACATATCAAAACATAGAGCTATCACTGACCTTGGCTGAGTTCATGCACACTGTCATGCACCAATTTCATATGGAGGACCCATACAGACATACACACACAACAATTACATGGTTCAGCCTTCCTGCTTCCCCATTCTTGCACACACACACACACACACACACACACACACACACACACACACACACACACACACACACACTCAACCTTTGTTGTCAGCACACATACACACTCAACAACCTTTGTTGTCAGCCTAGGCCTCCTGCCCACTCACTCCGACAACACCCTGTGCAAATGATGATAACTGTGCCATAGCCCTGATTTCTCTCTTTTGAATTCAGGGAAACTAAAGTTTTGTGTCTGATGCACAGGGTGCTTAGCTACATTATTGCTTAGTATATCTACATCTGTGTTGTTTAAATCATAATTGTAGCTGTGAATTATATTTGTCTTGCCAAGTTATACACTGGATTGCATCATCATTCCAGTACTTTATATTGTATTTTCTTGTAAGTGCTGTGAAGTCAACAATTGCAAGGTGTCTCATTATTTTCTAAGTGTTCTTTTTAATTATTATCTAGTATGAACGTATGGTGTACATCATAAATCAGGCCATCGCACTCATATCTCTAGATTACACGATAGCACTGTAGTGTAATCTCATCAGAACAGTACAGTATCATGATCTCTGTTACATGTAGCTCACCAGAAACATGCATCTGCAGGACAACCCACAGGTCTTTCTCTTCAAGTTAACACAGAGCCTACAAATCATACCATGATATATGTGCACAGATTAAAACACATGTAAATTTAATCTGTTTTATATCACATGATGCGATGTCTGCCAGAATTCTAGGCCACTATCTGATCATGCCCTAGTGGGATACATGCATATACAGTACTCTGATATAGCCAATGACATCAGCATTGTCTGCTGAGCATATGGGAATAACAGTGCCCCACCTGCTGGTGTAAAATGTTCTCTGTAATATCAAGTTACAGCTGACTCATACATACAGAGATACACACACACACAGTTGACTGCAGTGAGAATACAACCCTTACCTATCTAAGTGAACAGACTATAGAATACAGTACTGAATGCAACCATCACAGGTCAAGTCTGACGTATGCAGAAGTGCAGGTGGGCTTATAGTTGATGACATCAGCAGGCCCATTTGGGAACAACAGCTTGGGAGGCCATTATGGGACGACTGTGTAGGAATGAGCAGCTATCAGAATAATGGCCAGCCATACCATTGGAAAGGTAAATGTGGGATACCACTTATACTCTTCTTCTTAGAGTCACACACACGCAGTTGACTGCAGTGAGATTGAAACTCATACTTAAGTGCACAGACTACAGAATACAGTACTTAACACATGCACCACAGAACAAGTCTGATTTACATGGGCATGCAGGTGGACTTATAATAGATGACATCAACAGGCCCTGTGGGAGAGAACAGCTTGGGAGGTACTTATGAAATGACTGTGTAGAGATGAGCAGCTATCCAAAAAATGGCAAGTCATGCCACTGGAGACATAACTGCAGGATAGCCCTTCTAGTCTACTGATGAGAGACGCAGACACACACACAGTCAACTGCAGTGAGAATAGAACCCATACCTATCTAAGCACACAGACTACAGAGCACAGTACTTAATGCATGTGCCATGGAACAAGTATGTCTTACACAGAAGTGCATGCAGACTTATAATAGATGACATTAACAGGCCCTATGGGGGACAAGAGCTTGGAAGGACTGCATAGACACATAAGGTCATAGTGTCATATGAGGCTAATAACCTAATAGCATTAGGCTGCTTAGAAGCCTAGTTGTAGAACAACACAAGTACCTTTACTGAGCATATTTGGATGTTTGAGGTTAGCAGACCATGGCTGTGAGCACTACCAACTGGCACTGTCCATGAGGGGGCACACAACATTATAAATTATACTTTGTATTATGGTTGATATATGTGTGGAAAAAATTAACTGAAAACCCAGGGTTGTAATGCTTGTGGCTGTGTGGCCAACGCATGGACTGAAATCAGACAGCATCATATGTATATATATATATATATATATATATATATATATATATATATATATATATATATATATATTTCCATGGCAGATTTGGCAATACCTCTCAACCTGTTATAGCAATGAATATGGACAAAGCCATATATATTGAGTTGTGAAAGGACCAAACATAGGAACACATTTTACATACTGCTCTTACAAACATATACAGTTGATAGAATAACATGTTTAGCATTAATGTGAATTGTCTAAAGGGTAGGAGTTTTGAAATTCAAATGTCTGTCATTGTTTTCTGCCTTAAATAGTCAGGTATTTTCAAATTATGTGCCAGAAAACAAACTGTTTATGAGGATCAGGGCAAAACTGTGATGCCAAAATCAGGACATTCTACAAATATCTGTATAGTTGAAAGGTGTGCATTTGGCAGCAGGTTTGGACTATAGTTAACTAAGTGTATGCACATGCGAGATACAACTGTTTGAGTATACGTAAGCAGTGTGAAAATGTGAGTCACATTGCTAATATGTGACAGTTAATCCAAATCAGGTTTTTGTGCTGGCCAAAAGCATTTACTAAATGTATCCAATTTCTATGTCTGCTTGTCTGCTTCCTAGGTGATCCAGTATTAGCAATGCTGTGCTTCGCCAAAGCCGCATAAGCACAGCCAAACCTGCAGTCCTTTGTTTGCATTATGCGGTGCATTGCAAAAACAGTGGTGAAAAAAAAAAGAAAAGTAGGAAAATAAATGGAAAGGGAGACGTGAACTGAGCAACAGCAAAGTATGACATACACACTACAAAAATGATACATCGTTCAGGATTTGAACTCTCACACCTCTGCAGATTCCGAAAAACAGGATGGATGCCTTAGCCATCTTCAAAAAACAGCTTTGCAGCAAATGACTGAAATCATTGTTCGCACAAGCAAATGCATCAGCATGTACACTGCTATGAGAGCTTCAGCTGTGACCTGTACTTTTAACCTTCTTTATTATATTTGAACATTGTGCAACTTACTAATCACACAACCTGTTAGGATTCTGCTTGCAAATATACAGCTTTGATTTACGTGTCTGGTTTCTTGGTACTTCATCAGTTATCTGAGAGGTACTGTGACAGTGTGTACTGTGAGACATTCATTGTGTAAGGCATTCAATATCCCTGGCCTTAAAATGTGTGTGGATATTAATTGGGAGTTATATGATATGCATTTGCCAGCAAGTGAAGGCCAGATGGGAAGACACAAAGAGACATATACTATTAATTTGGGGGGACCATTGCTGATTTACTGTTAAGGCACAAACAAGGCTGGGGGCGTATGTATTGTTATGTCATAAACAAGAGTAGCTTGTACTTTTGTAGGTATGCAAAGTTGATACTGCTGTGGCACAAACAAGGATATGATGATCAGGTTACTCTCCTTGTTCTGCTTCCTGCCTGTTGTTTGATCTTGGGAAGGGTTGTGAAGTCAGAAACTGCAATGTGTATTAGTACTGTCTAACTTCTCTCTTTACAGATTTTCTACTACAAAGGTATGGGGCAAAAATAGGGCCATGTAGTGAGCATCCGTATACTTCAGAGGTAGGAATGTGTGAATCTTTGATCCCTGAAGCCTACTACTTACTAATGGCCACATATGAGTAAAGAAAAGGCCTCTCTGCTTTCACATGTTAAAGTACTCTTTGCACAAATCTATGGCACTCGTACTTAATTACTGTTCCAACCTACTAAATCCTGGGGTATGTCATGATATCATTCAAAAGCTACACTCCAGATTCAAGACTTTCCTTGCAAAGGCAGCAGTGGACACATTTTGAGTTCAGGGCTGACTCTGTCTGATGCAAGGAGTATGCAGTCAGTACATGGGGAGGTGTAGGTTGTGTGAGTTGCTTGGCATCAATTTTGCTATGTGTATAAGTAGGAGAAATTTATTAGGCAGTGAATGTGCTATGCCAAAGCAAGGGCATACTGAGCATGCCTACATCTGTCTACAGGCACAACAGCTGATGGTTCCTCCTCTGAGCCCTCTTCTGAATGTGGCTTTGGTGACCTAGGCATTGGTAGGGAGAAGTGTGTCCTTTCACCTAACTGATCCTACTGCAGCTGTTTCAGCAAGATTCTGTAGTATAGCACATACTGTGAAGACTTGTGCACATGTCTCTGGATTATACTGAAAGGCTCCACCAGATGTATCTAAGCACTGGAACCATGTCTTAAACAGCCCAAACACATGCTCTATGATGCTAATGGTTTGAATGTGTGGCTCATTATGGCATTCTTCCATGGGTGTGTGTGCACTTTTGATGGGTGTCATGATCCATGGTTCCAGTGCATAGCCAGCATCCCCAGTAAATGGCTCTGTGGGATGTCCCCCCTAAAAACATCTGATACAGCTATGATATATGCCAGATATGGGACTCATGATAATTGCAAGGGTTTCCAGCACACATATTCAAGATTATTCCCTGGGCATTGCACATGACCTGGCAGTTGATGGATTGGTATCCCTTGTGGTTAATGTAGATTCTGCCCTGCTCATCAGGTGGTGCCTTGATGTGTACATGAGTGCAATCTATGGCAGCCATTAATTTGGGTAGTGTGGTACAGGGTAGAACTCTTCCGTATTGTTAGCCTTATCCTCAGAACTATGGGAAAAACATATGTACTCACTGGCATGTAGGAGCATAGCATCCAGGAGATGGTGGAGGATCCTGGATGCTGATGCCTGTGACGCACCCATACTGTCCCCAGTCAGTCTTTGAAAAGTACCTGTAGGTAATATTCTAAGGGATATACATACCTTATTTTTCACTGGAATAGGTTCCCTCAATTTGTTCTGGCTCTGAGTTTAGGGTGGCAGAGCTCACAGAGTTCTTGTAAGGTATCCCTGTCCAGCCTGTAGTGCTCTACACAGAGCTCACAGAGTTCTTGTAAGGTGTCCCTATCCAGCCTGTAGTGCTCTACAATCTCCATGTCATGTAGCATCTGATAAGTTACCCTTGGTCTGAACACTCTTCAGCACCAGCAGCATTGACTTCTAGTGCATGCAGACATAGAATAGCTGCAACAACCCCTAGAATTCTGCTAGATAAAATTTGCTTGTCTGTACTCCAGTGGTATAGAAGTATTTAGGTAAATAAGAATGGAGATTACATGGATACTTTATAGCATGTAGAATAGCTGCACTTTGTTTGATTGGTTAATGAAAATGGAATTCACCTGCTTATAGTGTAATTATCATCTATTACACATACCTGCTACTCGCTCATCATTGTGCTAGGTGCACCTCCACACAACCCCATGCAACACCACACAGTTTTTCATAAATAAAGCAAGCATGGCAAAATTTTAATTATTTTCCTCCATTCCTGTGATATCGCACAAACATTCAGCATAAAATGGAAAGCTTGCCCACCCTGTATTCAAACCCAGGACATTCTGCACTTTAGCCCTACACATACGCACAGTGCCAAAAGATTACTGGTAAGATCGGCAGAGCAAAAGTTACTATTGAGTCATTCCTCCATTGCGCAGTGGTGCGGTACTCACACCATTGCACAAATGGGGACATTAAAAAAATGTAAGAAAATTATTTGAAACGGACAGAGAATGTACATTTTACAATGAAATTCCATGGATAACATATGACCAGTGATTTGTAGATAGCTTAGAGGCATCTTCACCATCCACAAACTGACCTGTACAACTTTAAAAGTGTAACCTGACACACACACCCGATGTCATCACTAACTGTTGACATCCTTTGAAAACATAAACACCGTGGAAGTGCCTAAACAGAGTGAACATCCCTACAGGGTTACTATTTTTTGGGATTCAGCAATACCAATGAGTTTTTACCTAATTTGCATATTGACCATTCTGACAACCTGGAATCTACATGGTTAATAGCTGTGTCTATGGAGAAACTGCATGTGAACACAATGTTGTAAACGCAAGGGAGCCTATTCCTTTGCCCATACGTCTGCTACATACTACATTTGCTTACAGTACAGTATAATATTCTAGTTCAGGGTGTTCAAACATTGTAGCAGTTTGCATTACGTACAATTACATTTTCTTTTGGGGACGGGAGAGCAAAGGTGCATTTATGACATGGCCCTTGCAAATGTATTTTTTATTTTGTAAATGTGATATTCTAGCATCCACATTGTGTAATTAGGTCATAATATTGGTAGGGTTACATGTTGAGGTCAGTTCTGTACAAAATTGAAGACCTTCTACTAGCTTTTGCTTCCGTTTAGACTCCTTTCCGTGGCTGTATTTGGAAAGTTTCTGAATACATGGCCGACATGAACACAGAGTCTACACAGTTACTTTAATGGTTGTTGAATCACTCAACCATGTTGATTTGCTTCATTAGCATAAAATTCAGCTACTTATGCTGTAATTTGCATGCCACAAATGTTTCCGTATTTGTGCATGAGTGTGCACTGCTGTGGGCAGTTTACTGAATCTAAAACTTGTTACGCCAATGAGTGCATCATGCCACAAAGTGCACATGGTAAAAATGATCTTGTAGGCTTTCATGAATCCCCTCCCATGTCTTCAAAACAGTTCAACATTTATACATGAAATTATACATTAAACATGCATTTATTATTTATTTATTTATTGCATTTGTTTACGGGAAAGTCCACTGGGCCAGAAATGAACCCATTTTCAGTGGAGGCCCGGGAAGAAAAGCTCCACATGTAATTACATAGAAATGAACATATAATACAGAATAGATCAGGTAGAGGCAGTACATTAGATAAGTAAACAACAGCATCCAATAATATGGTAAGAACTACATACAGTAGTATGATAATAATATTATATAACTTGGTAATATCAGTAAAGAATTGTTAAAATCATGGTAGAAGCATATAAATAGATGGTTTAGATGGTAGGTAAGACTGTGGAAAAAACAGGCGGTAGAAGGCTTAGAGTATGGATGGCACTGAATAAGTGTCAGCAGAAGGAGTTGATGTGATAGAGAGAAGGGAAAAAAGCCTAGGTGTAGAGATAGGATGAGTAGGATTTAGGGACAGGGTCAGGTAATGGGATTGTGATCAGGGGTGGAGGTGGACAGACAGACAGATAGATATGGATCTATTCTGTTTGATCAAATGACAGAAGATCAACCCCCTTCCAATGCTGATGCCAAAACATTGACAGACAGAAAATCAACACAGAATGTTCATGTTCCAAGGATTAACCCTTGAAAAGGCTAAACCAAATACAGGTGTTTTTTTCCAGTGAGTAAGCCCCCTTTCACCCCCCATATCGGGGCTATTCCTCCACGCCCCTTGTCATTTATATGTGTTAACTCCAAGATCACACAATCCCTGGGAAAAGGGAATATTCTCCTACCCAGGGATTGTCAATCTCACTCACACTTTGATCATCTGTTTCTGCCAAACAAATGGTGTCAACCAAATAGATGTCGATCTGTCCATTCAACAAACGATAAGCATGCCATATATATATATATAGATAGATAGATAGACAGATAGACAGATAGTGAGACATATAGCTAGATATATCATTTGTGAGATAAATGGCAAAGCATGAACATTCAAATGGACAAATAACTGCTGCTAGTACTTATCAATCTGTAACTTTTCATAGTACCACAACAAATTCCTCAGAATGATATACCATGACCCTTAAATAAGACACGTACTCAACTGTGTGTTCCACCTATACTCAACTGTGTGTTCTACCTATAAAGACACATACACAGCTTTATGTTCTTGTAATGCATTTTCTTTTATACAGGTCAAAACTGGGTACGGGGTGTAGGTACAATGACAAGAAATCTGTATTCAGGAGAAATAAATAGGATTTTTACTTTTGATATAATGACAACTTAGTAATGAAGTAATATAGGCCACTGATGGAGTTAGCACAGTGAGAAATGTTTACCAGAAAACCCACAGTAAAAAATAAATACATGCATACAAATAAATATTTCAAGGACAGGCATTAATGCCCATCTAGTCTGCATTATACCAAACAAATTGTTCCCATAATAAGTGCCCAGGCTGTTATTAAAATATTTAAACTAGTACTTGCTTTAATGTAATTTGGTAGTATGTTCCATGCATCAGCTGTTCTCTCAAAAAAGCAATTAGTACACTTTTCATTACTGTACAATCTTCTGCATAAGTAGTGTGAGGTAGTTGTCCCTAAATGCCCTGATACAGCTGAATAAGATCTCCTCTTAATTATCTATATGAAACACTGTACAACTTCAGATATTTTAGTCTTTGATAATAACTTACATTTTTTATCATCTATATATGGCCTTGGTGTATTTCCACTGTACTCTTTGCAGTTTATCCATGCTTGTTTTCTTATAAGGTTTCCATATTGTTATTCCATCCAGTTTGAGTCTAATGTAACTAACAAACATTGACTTAGTCATTTTTGATTTCCTAGACTTTAAAAATCTTTGTTTGCAACCTTTAGTTTTATAACTATTATTAACCAATTGGTTGATATGATTAGAAAAACTCAAAGCTGGAACTACCCAAATACCCATGCCCCTAAATGATTCTATAGTCTCAATCACTGTGGGCTGTATTATAGCAATAACCCACGCCTGGGTGTGGGTAATGCAGGATTTATCCACGGTTGGCATAGTTTGGTCCCGAGGGTGAAGCCCGAGGGACCAAACAAAGACAACCGTGGGTAAATCCCGCATTACCCACACCCAGAAGTGGGTTATTGCTATTATACTATGACATTATTTAAGAAAATAAATAATTACTTTTCTTAAATAATGGCATTGTATAATGCCTCTTTGCTGCCCTTCTGCTGTCTGGTATCCGCAGCAGTTCTGATGTACTGCGCATGCCTACGCAGTACATCAGAGCTGTGGCTAAAAGCAACTGGGAAAGCAAGATCTCCATTGCTTTTTACTGTTTTGCTATGTTAAATGGGTTTAACATAGCGAGACAGCTTTAAAATAAGCAACGGAGATGTCCGTTGCTTATTTTAAAGCTGTCTCGCTATGTTAAACCCATTTAACATAGCAAGACAGGTTTAAAAAAAAGCAATGGAGAAAGCAAGATCTCCGTTGCTTTTTACGCACTGTGTCGCTATGTTAAAGGAGTTTAACATAGCGAGACAGCTTTAACAAAAGCAACGGAGATCTCCGTTGCTTTTTTTAAACCTGTGTCGCTATGTTAAACTCTTTTAACATAGCGAGACAGTGTTTTAAAAGAGACTTATACTAATGGAAAAGGTCCGGGTGACCGGACCTTTTTCCATTAGTATAAGTCGATTTACAACGTGCACGCTGGCCAATCAGCATGCACGTTTTGGAATATTAATGGGGGGTCATGGTATAATAAATATTTACCTTTCAGTTTATGTTTCCCAAATCCCATAAGCATATTATTTTCCTGTGCCCAAATGGTCAATTTAGTCAAGTTCTTTTTCAGACATGCCCTACATGTAACACGTGTAATCAGATTACCCAATTTCAGGTCATCTGCATACAGACTGTAGAATAACTCAGATGAAAAGGATAAATCTGAAATTGCAATCCAAACAAGTATGGACCAAGGACAGAGTGCTGTGGGACACCCTGGTTGTACCCTCAAATTTCACCAGTCCAATTGGTGTATGATGCTTGGCAAGGCCTTATTTTTAAGCCATGCATCTATCTTATAAGCAGTACATCAATGTCTAGTTGTTCTAATTTATTGACCAGTGTTTTATATATGACTCTGTCAAATTCTGAAGTTAAATCTGTATAAATTAGAACACAACACAATTTTTCATTCACAGCTGTTATTACATTGTTATAGAACATCCTGTCACAAGTGGTAATAGATCTATTTTCAACATATGCATGCTGATATATGGTTTCAAGTTCCAACCTTTCCAATTCTGGCAATAACTTATCCAATATTAAATTCTCAATCATTTTTCCACAACATGAAAGTAAGTGCAATGGTCTATATGACTGAGTTTATCATACTTTCCCTTAAAGACAGGTTTAACAATGCATGTCTCCAATCTTAAGGAATCTCCCCATATTTATGTTATGTATTAAATTATAGATATAATGGTACTGTAAGTTCTTGCCAAAGTGTTATCCCTTCATTATTACTTATTCCGTCTCCTCCCTATGCTTTGTTTGGATGCAGTTTACATAGCTCTTTTTCAATACAGTCTAATCTGATTTCAGCATCGGAGGTTACCTGGAAGTCACTAGGACAATTTATCACCGCATTTCTGGAGCCAAATTGCTTTGCATAAAATTTTGTGAACACATCTATAATCTGTTGTGTCTGAGAATTAATTAGAATTTGCACACAGTTTATCAGTTTGTATATCTTTACTCCTTCCACATCTTATGTATCTAAAATGTTTTCCTATTATACTCAATATCTTTATATAAATTTTGCTCAAATTTCTCTTGATATTGTATCACACTGTTTAATTTGTCTCTCCAGCTTGTTTACTTCAGTTTTCAAAGTTGTAGCTCGACATCTTTTCCTTTTCCTAATAATTTTTGTCTCTCACCTTAATCAAGAATCTTGTTGTTATAGAAATATACCAACCTAATGTTGTGTGCCTAGACCCTAGACATATTTTGATTTATTTATTTATTTTTTTGCATACAAACTATTTTTCTTTCAAAATTGTCCACATTTCTTCTGCAGTTTTAAAAATGTAATGCAATGCGTCAGACTGGCTGTAAAGGCACATGAAAAACAAAGGGTCATGTCTTTGCAAGACTATGTCTCTGTCACACTGTGACTTCCTCACATATCTTTGATTTTATAACAACAGGGCATTTAGCTACAAGTCATACCTAATATTGCAACTCATACCTTACTGTTTCCAGTGCAGCAACCTCTGAATTTTACTCTACAACTATAGCTGTGTGTAAGCATGACATTATAGCCATGGAATATTACAACTGAAAAAAATGTATACATTTTTTTCATGTTGAAATATATGTGTCTTCTTCTGAAAAAATAAAAACTTAATATTAAATATTTTAGGAATTATGTTTACCCGGCCTTGTTTGCATCAGTTAAAAAAGTACTTAGGTTGAAATCTAGCACAGGGCATGTTTGCAATAACAAAAGCCCTATGAAAAGCTACATTTACTAGCTGCATATAAAACCTGGTTACAACTAATGCATGTGAACGTTTAAGTACAAGCTCTAATCCTCAGCTGTTGGGCCATCCTCAGCTGTTTTGCCAGACCAACAGGAATCCATTACAGTGCGAGTCGGACCGCCAAAGCATGGTGCAAGTAGCCGGACTTGAAGGTAATAACTCTCATTCTTCCTTCACAGTCTGGCTAAATAACGGATTTCAATTTTCCAATGGAAACAGTGCTGTTGTTCATAGTAACTTAGGTGATTTGAACAACGACACTAACACTGACTTTATCACCAACAAGCTTAAATTATTTGATGCTTGCCTTGTAAAGTTAAAAAAGTTACAGCTTGAAATTTCCTACTTTCATGAGTGCCTCACTCAGAAGGTGGTACCTAAAGGCTTGAGGTGAGCCTCATACCCTACTGGGTTGGAGGCTGGGTCTGCATTCCATACTGACTTGGTTAACTTGTTTGACCGACAGGGGTTCGAACTTATTGAAACTATAATTAAACATTATGGTTTATGGGTTGAAGACTTACTATGTTATGTAACAGAACTTGACAAAATTATAAAAACTCACTGTGAATTCAGGAGATACAAATACGACTATAAACGAGTCTTCACTAGTATCGACCATTACATGTCTAAATTGAAAACAAATAAGGTTAAAAAACTGGAAAGAGACTGTCAGGCTTACAATTCTGGATTGGCCTACCCTATTCCTCCATCAGCACAGGTTTGGAATAAAAGGCCTGTCCATTCTAATTTATTAAATATATTTAATGACTGTCAGAATGAGAATATAATTCAAAATGGGGATGATATACTTGAAGGGGATATTTTACATGACAATACGGTCAATCTTAAGCACAGGCCATCAGTTCCCTAAATGAATGCAGACAAACTGAGGGGGATCCCATGGAGGGAGAGGTTACGTAGTGCCCAATTTGGCAACAATTCAATTCAACAACACCAGAATTTTCAGGAAGGCCCCTATATGGGGGCCAGGCCAAAACAGAAGACCTTCCAGCAACCGCAATACAAGAGCAACCGGAGGTACAACAAATACAAGAACTAATTTTTCAACCACGATCTACATATCCATCTCACACTAGTCCTGACAGTTGTAGTGACAAGCCTATTTTGACTCTATTTCCCCAGAGCCCTTTTGATGTTGACAACACAAGTCTATCCCATGATGAAGACTGCCTTGACTTATTACAACCAGTGATCATTACTAATAGAGCAGGGGACTTCAAGCTCTAAAATTTCAGTACTATTCAGTTTAGTACTGATATGGTCGACCTTTTGGCAAAGGGTTTGACATTTGTGCCATCTAAACCATGGAACATAGTTGACACAATAGTGGACATTAAGACCTATACTGGGAAATTAAATTTCAATTTGATAATGTGTAATGTCTTCAGCTCTAGTTATGAGGACAAATTGTATATTCCTAGTACTTATAATCCCCCTTTGCACCCAGTTTTAGAATTATTTGAAAAATGTTATGAACTGGATGTTAGACATATTGATATGCTTAGACCTGTGAAAAAACCCACTACAAATATTAATAAGGACGAGCGTGATTGTTTACAATTTTTTAGATCTCATTATTTACAATTTTGTAAACCAGACAAAGGGGGTGGGTTGGTGGTCTTCAGTATTTCTGACTACCAGTACCGTATGAACAGATTGCTCAACACTGAAGCATACATTAATAGTTCACGGTCTGAAGTAAACAAAGCTTATAGCACTATAAAGGGATGTATAGAAGACCTTTTCATTGAAGGGTGTATTGACCAGAAGACTTACAATTATATGACTGTCTTCCCTAGATATCCATGCATTTTTGGTATTCCTAAAATCCATAAGTGCATTGAGAACCCCCCGTTGAGAACTTTAGTGGACAGTAGAGGGTCACCAACCTACTCCTGTGCTAAAGTTGTAGATGCTATCCTACAAAAATACTTAGTAAATGAGTCTCAAATATGTAAAGATTTGTGGTCATTTTTGGACAGGATGGGAATGTTAGACTTCAATGTGAATTACAATTTTCTCACTATAGATGTGAAAGACTTGTATACGTGTATACCTCATGAAATAGCACAGGAATGGGTGGTCCTCATGTTGAAAAAACACAAAGCATCTAGTAGAGAAATCAATCTGTTTTCGGTACTAATAGACTTAGTACTAACTATTTCTTTATGTTTCAAAAAGACTTCTTCTTACAAAACGTCGGGGTTGCAATGGGGTCTCCCTGTGGGGGTAGTATAGCCAATCTAGTCATGGCTTATTGGGAAGGAGAGTACATTTTCAAGGGTAATAGGTTTGCTGACACCTTCGTTTTCTACACTAGATTTTTGGACAATATTTTTATATTGTTCAGTGGTGTCGAGGGTTACAGCAAACTGGTTATGGATTACCTTAACAGTACTACTGACTTCTTGCAATTCACGTCAACATTTAACAAAGATACTATTGCATATTTGGACATTTGTCTGGACAAGAACTATGCCTTGAATAGCTTTACAGCAAAGATCTTCAGGAAAAACACATACTCTAATACGTTTTTGCACTACACTAGTAATCACCCTTTCCATCAAAAGAAATCTGTTATAAAGGGTTAATTGGTGAGAGCTTCCAGAATGGTTACCCTGGATGAAGAATTTGCAGATGAGTGTAGTGTAATAAAGAGTATGTTCCTCCACAGGGGGCTATCCTGAACCCCTTCTTGACAAGCTTATACAAGAAGTAAAGGATAAGAGATGTGATAAAGTTTATGTCCCACTACTAGGTATAAAACCTAATGTAGTACACATTGATACATGAACTATACCTGAAGAAATTAAGGATAGGACTACTGTTATTACTCAACATGAGGATGTTAGCATCCCTACGTAGTTTATTACTACATTCAGCACACATAGTAATGTATGTCTAACTATCCTAAAGAAAAACTGGGAACTATTTAAAATGTACCAAATGTCTAACAAAAAGTGGGTGATGGCCCAAAAGTGACCTATAGGAGGGGTAAAAACACTTTTAGAACAGTCTGATAACACTGTGGTTAGGAATCCTGGTATGCACAAATGTTTAAACTGTAATTTTTGTAAATTTGTGGAAGAAACAAACTTTTTTCAAATAAATGGCCTATTGTACAAGCTTAAGGGTAAATACAACTGTAATTCCACCTTTGTTACATATTTGGCAGGGTGTTCATTCTGTGCAGCCTTCTACATTGGGAAAACAGAGAGAAGACTACATGACAGAATTTACAAACACCAATATGCCATAAAGAAATGTAAACCAGAAAATGCCCTAGCAAAACACATTGCCTGTTACAAAGACCATTCTTTTAAATTTTTAGTAATTGACCAAGTAAAAATAGACAGCAGGGGAGGTCCAAGACCCCTCAAATTAGAGAAATTAGAATTAGCATGGCAGGTCAGGCTAAATGCTTACAGTGTTCCGGGACTTAATGACTCCTGCTCTATTAGTAGTGTCTTGAAACTAAATAGCCTCAAGAGATAAACAAAGAACAATATGTCTTGTTTACAATAGTAGGTATACATTTTATGTATATATTTTAACTTTTATAGGTGTATACACTTTTATTAAATAGTGTTAGCTACTTGTTATTAATATTTGTTATACTATTTTTCTATCTTATTATTCACTTTTTGCTGTTTTAAAATGTGGGTGTCTTAGGTTAACTTTGTAATGTGTGCTTTTGCTTACTACTTTTATTCACTCAACATGTTACAAAGAGTTAATGTTTTTAAATGGATGATTTAATTGGTGATTATCAATTAATGCAGGTGTATATATAAGTAATTGTTTTAATGACTGGATTTGTTTCTGAAGAAATCAGCTACTGAGGCTGATGAAAAGCGCTTAAAACACTTGGATTAAACCTTTGTTCAGACCTTTTTTCGACGGTCATTTGCTCTAGTTCCTGGTTTTATCTGTTTTAGTTATTTTTCCAGTTTGTTGTGCATATAAAAGAGTCGATATGTCAGTTCTTTGAAGGCAATTCACAATAAAATATCCAGGAACTTCTAATATGATGCTTTAATACAAAGCACACACAGTCACCCAGTGGAATGTACTCCTTCTGTGATATTAAATTAACTTTGACACTGAAGGAATCACATAAATATAATTGTTGTACTGCTCTTTGACAGATACTTCCCCAAACTGTAGGAATCCTGTAACTGCTATTTGCTTTCATGCATCACCTGCCACCAAAAAGCAATAATTGCATTGTCTATACCCCTGATGTCTAAACAAAAATAAATAAATAGCAACCACAGTAATGTCTCTCCATTTGGTCCCATGGAGCATTCTACCCACAAGTTCCTTGCCATAAAAATTTAATAAAAAAAAAAAAAAAAAAAAAGAAAGGTATTGTTCTGTGAACAGTGTTTATTGTTATCACTGCACACAAAGCTGGTTTTCTGCTAGCAAATCTGAAAGAAAATCAAATTGTAGCAATAAACATCAGGTTTGAGCTTTCAGATGCTCAGTTCTGCTGCCACCACCCATGAGAACGCATCAATGATCAATGAAATGTGATCAGCCACAGCCAAACATTTGCTTTCTCACACAGACTGCCTCCCATAACTCCCTTCCCTCTCCAATATGTGGAATGCTACCTCTCACACAGTGGAACAATGAACAAAATGTGAAAAAACAGGAACATTTAAAACCGCTAAGAAAACTCACTTGACTGGCAAAGAACAACGATTTGTTTGAAGTGCTTTTCATCACTCTTAATTGAGAGATTTCTTCAGATAAAAAAAACAACAATTAATTCCACAATTTAAATAGTCTGCTAATAAAATCATGTGATTCAAAAAAAAAAACATAGGACTAGTAAACCCACACAGGTCAAATGACCAAAACCTTCTCATAAATATCCAAAACCTAAAGTCTTTCCACACATTTCATAAAAAAACCTTCTTTCCTTAGCCTCAAGTGCCACATTCCAATAAATTCTACTTTATAATTTCATAAAAATTTTTGTCTACAACTCTATAAAACAATAAAAAGAAAGATAAACATAACAGATGTAAAAAACTAAGTATTGTTGCAAGCAACGGTACAAATGTAACCATACAGTACATACACCTTGTATTAAACTGATGTTTAAAACTATTGAAAAATAATAATAATAAATTACTTATAATACATAACACTCTTAACACTCCAAACTTTTCAGTTTCAATACACATAGTATAGAAAAAACTTCATTTGGACCAGGGAACTGGCAATCATTTGTTCGCAATTGCCACCTAAGCTCCAATCTTTCTATAAGAAGTGATTGGGGGCCTCCTCTCTCATATGAGGTAATGCAATCAATAGCTCTAAATTTAAAACTATGATCAGGGTAAATTCCAATGTGACAGGCTAAAGCACTTTCTTTTTTTAATCTACTGATGTAATAAATGTGCTCATAAATTTGTTATCTTAACCTACGCTTGGTCTTCCCTATATAAAAGGCCGGGCACTGTTGGCACTGTGCCACATATACTACTGCCTTACTCTGACAATTTAGCTTATATTGAGTCAAGCATTTTTGCCCTCTTAGTGTAAAACATTGAACAATGTCCATATACTTGCAATAATTACACAAATTACATTTAGACATACTCTTTTGCATACTAGAGCCAGTGGGTTTCTTTTGTAATAAGCTTTTTAAATTCTGCTCTCATTGGAAAACTATTCTCGATGGTTCCAGAAATTTTTGTCTTAACAGTGTATCATTCACAATCAATGTCCAGCTCTTATTAATGATGGAATAAATGACTGGTGCATTGATACTACATCTAGTGATTTCTGCACATGTACTGTACACCTTCGTCTGAACCACATTGATACGTTCCAGTTCATTATCAGCAACAGACATGTCCTTAATGTGCAAAATTGGTTTAAAAATTCTAATAAATCTTTTATTTTGGACTTCTCTGATTAAATCATTTATCAGTGTTTCTGGGTAACATCTTTTCTTGAACATCTCTCTGAAGTTGTTACATTGTATCAAAGATTCCTCATCTTTGGTTATTGGAAATTATAAAGTAGAATTTATTGAAATGTGGCACTTGAGGCTAAGGAAAGAAGATTTTTTTATGAAACGTGTGGAAAGACAAGATTTTAGGTTTTGGATATTTATGAGAAAGTTGTGGTCATGTGACCTGTGTAGGTTTACTAGTCATATGTTTTTTTTTGAATCATATGATTTTATTAACAGACTATATAAATTGTGGAATTGATTGTTGTTTTTTATCTGAAGAAGTCTCTCAATTAAGAGTGACGAAAAGCACTTCAAATAAATCATTGTTCTTTGCCAGTTGAGTGAGTTTTTTTCCTATGTTTGTTTGTTCATTTACATTTAAAACTTTATCTAGGAAGTTCACAGTATGATTAATCACAATTTTATCATACTAACTAAAAAATGTTTTTTTGTGGCAATATAATTCAGTATCATTTGCCATGGCTATCTTTGCTGTGTCCCTAATTGTATGGTAAATCAGTCAAGTTTACAAAGTCCTCAATAATGCCAGAGATTAGGGTTTCATATTTATTTATTATTATTCAGAAAATGTAAGATGATATCATAGTTGTTGATCTAGTAAAAATTAATTGAATTAGCATAATATTTAAAATATATAAGATTTTGGCTCTCTTTCAACCATCAGTTTTGCTTATGTCTGGTATTCCAGAGTAGAGATTGGAGTGAACCATACCTGTCAACAGCCTTTGACTTTGCCACTTTTTTTTTGTTTTGGCCTTGTCCCTAATTTGATACTCTGAATGGTACTGCAGAACACACATTTCTAGATTATTTTGGGATACTGTGTCAGCTACATACGTAGTTTAAAGATAGCTTTGTACTTATCTGATGCACATGTTAGAGGTATGCATAGTATTCACAGCTTGATCCCTGCATCTTATTCAGCTTTCATGTTTCTTGCCTATTATCTAAAGCATTCCTCATCTTTCCACTCATACTATATTGCTGCAGATGTCAAGTTAGACATTACCATGTCAAGGCAATTACAGCAGCATCTATGAGCATAAACCACCTCAGCTCAGTGTTGTTACACAGCATTACAGCAAGAGTCTCTACCAGTAAAATGGTATTAGTCATATAAAAGACTAGCAAAAGCAAAGGCAGGGGCAGTCCATTTGGCATGCTCTTTTATTGGCTCTTAAGTTAAATAGGTTACTAATCCGCCTATTGTCCTTAGAGGGCAGTGTAATACTCAGTAGGCAGCGGTGATTGCATGTTTTTTTCACTAGTTTTCACACTGCAGTTAACTGCCATTTAAATGCCTCACTGGAGTTCATCCAGAAATAAAACTTTGAAGCTGGGAGTGAGGAAAACACAAAGTAGCAGTGGAGTTTTAAACCAACCTTGGTATGATCTTTTACTTATTTCACTGAATATTTCTTTTGGTTCTTCTGTGGCTCTGCGATATATTCTAAAAGGGTCTGCTGACAGGCATTTCCCGAATAGCTCATTTACTTTTAGAATAAAGTCTTTTACAATATGGTATTTTCAAGTTATGTCTGGGAAAAGCTCTAGGGGTGGTTGGTATTGCTAACAACCTGAGTGGTAGCTAAGTTTTTTAGTACTTTGTATACCTTATAGTTGTTAATATGTATGTGTAGTGTTTTCTATTTTCTCTCTGTCCATTTGATTGGAATCTCAGGCCTTTATCAGGAGTTATGTATGCATTTATTTTTCTGCGCTAGTCAAGCCTACTAGCAGATGACAAACTAAGCAAAGTTTAGAAAATACTACAAATTTGATGGCAATTTGTATAAATATATGGATTCCTCTAAGATGATTGACAATTTCATTTGTGACAGTTGTTTTGGGGGTGGATTAGTATAATGGTCGAAGTGTTTGCCTCACATTCATAGAGTACATAGTTTGATTCTCCCCTTTGGAAAGAAAATTGACTAGAATTAAAATAGCAGTCAAGGGCAGCTGATCTAGTACTTCCCTATTTTCAGATAAATCACTGAGAATTACAAAATCGATAACGCCAGACTTTAGAGTTTTCAACTTTGCTATTTCTCAGAAAATGGATGCTGGTCCAAAATCCATTGCTCTACTAATTTTTTTTAGTGAATTAGAATAATATTTAAAAAAAAGTGTCTACTATTTTGTTCCTTGACTATTTTTGGATATGTCCAGAATTCCTGACCACAGTGGTTGAGAAATAAGCAAGGTACCGTATCTCTCAAATGGTACTAGTTGTACAGAACATCTTTGATTTCAACTTACATTTTTTGCCCTGTATGCACATCAGGGAGGAGGCTGCCTTTCTCTTAAGCCCAGTACCCATACCAAATCAGAGAACATTTGCTTGTTTTGATTTCTGCAGAACAGAATTGTGAACTGTTTAAATTTTCAGCAGTAAATATGCCATGGTCTGAGTCTGCAAGCTTATGCAATCGCACTTATGTGTACAATTTTGGCTGACCCTGGTGTTCTCAGCTCTTGCTGAGATTGAGAGTAAAATTAGAAAAACAGCTTCACACAAGATTACAACCACCAGCAAACTTAGATGGACTGCTGGTGATTTGTGGTCATATCTGACAACTGAAATTTAATTTGCTTGCAAAAAAGTACTTTACTTTAAACTCCCTAGGTAGTGGGGCACTTACCAGAGCACTGAGTCTCACCGATGTTTTCCTCAGTATAGCACTGCCCCAGTCTGAAGGAATTGCCACATAATTGTTTTAAAAGAAATGCTATACATTTTTACAACTATCTTACAGCTAGGATACAGTATTTATATGTTCATTGACTCATACAGTCATGCTGTTTAAACATTCTCCTGGATTCAGCAAGCCCTGCATGGTGTGCAGTACTAGTGCAGGAGCTCCAGCAGGCAATATGTCTTCCATGCGATGCAGGAATAAGCTGTAGGGATGTGCATGAGTGCTCCTGCACTAGTCTTGCACGGACTCAGCCCCTGTATGCAAATTAGCCCATTTGCAGGTGAAATCCATGCAAATGAGGTGAATTTGTGATCCAGGAAGCTGGAAGCTAGCCATGCAGGACTAGTGTAATCTGCAGAAATGTACTCGGCCAGTAACTGAGAACATTTCTGCAAACTACAAAACTGAGCCATGACAGCTGTAAATATAGGGTGACTATTAAGTAGAAAGCATGTCAATGGCCAAATATATGGCCATTGGCATGTAAAACAGTTGCAAAAATAAAAAAAATCAACTTTTAATTTTTTTAGCTGATCTCGGCTGTTTAAGTGCAGGGTAGCGGTGCGCAAACGGGATTGAGCGAAAAATTAAAAAAAAGCCTAAAATAAGCTTTCTAACCAAAATCACTATTTTGCCATTGCACTCAATGACAGGCAGAAGACAACATGGCCAGTGAATAGTGGTACTAATGGGGGAGGCTCAGTGTGGGACCTGTAACTATGCATCAGCAGGCAATCCTATGCAAAAGAGGGGAATGATACTGAATCCCAGATTTCACATGCATGCTAGTCAGCACCCAAAAGTGTAAGAACAGGAATAGCTTGGTGCAAGCCTAAAAGTTAGCTGACATCATAGGGGAGTGTGTCAGGCATACTGTAAGCAGATTGGAGCCCTGTTGCTCGGGTTTGCCCTTAGTTTACCAGAGCTAACAAGGGGGTGAGTCTGAGGCTGCCTAGCACTATTTACATTGCCTAAGCAGGTGTGCGCACCACGTATTAAAGGAAAAAAAAAGTAAATCAGGAAATAGCAGCTCTGTGCACATTTGAGCACTGTGTTTGCATGGCGTGCCCCCAGGCTTAAACACGAAGGCAATGGGAAGAGAAAACAGCATTAGGAAGGTAATCAAGGAGAACTAACAGGCAGGTGAAATGTATCAGAATCAGCCAATTACACAGGTAGCAGACCAGTCCAGCTCAGAGCACTACTATATACTATGCCAACACCTTTCCCTCTGGTTTTTTCCACATACTCTACACCACCAGTGTATACAAGCAGGGAATTTTTAACAAACAAAAGTAACAAAATGATAGATAGCTATCATACAACAACATGTGGAAGAGACTGAGGGTGGTGAGGATGAGAATGCTGTCGACCAACCCACAGTGAGGAGACAGAGAAGAGTGTACAGACTCAAGGTATCGTACAAGGGGGCTACATAAGCTGGAGATAGTGGAGCACTATACGGTGGACAGGGACCTCCTACAGCAAATTGTTGATCTGTGTCGGCCACGCCTCACACACAGAACTAACAGAGCGGAACCCATCCCAGTGGATACCAAGGTATGTGTAGGCCTAAGAATACTAGCTACAGGTACCTTCCAAAGGCCAACTGGGGATATCATGGGGATCTCACAGGCATCAGCATCCAGGGTACTCCACCAGTTCTTGGATGCCATGTCAGCACATGCTGGCGAGCACGTATATTTTCGCAAAACCTATGAGGCATTGGCCAGCAATATGCATCTCTTTGCCCAAATAGCAGAATACCATGAGGTAGTGGGTGCTATAGACTGCACACACATATGCATCAAAGCACCACCTGGGGAGTAGGGTAGGGTCTACATCAACCTCAAGGGCTTTCCCTCCATCAACTGCCAGGTCATGTGCGATGCCCAGGGCATTATAATGAATGTGTGTGCTGGCTGCCCTGGAAGCTATCACAAATCCCACATCTGGCATCTGACACAGCTGTACCAGAGATCTGAGAGTGGGGACATCCCGTATGGTCACCTAGTGGGGGATGATGGTTACGCACTGGAGCCAGGTCTGATGACACCCATTAGAAATGCACAAACACCTGAGCAGGATCTCCATAATGAGGCACATGCACAGACCAGATTTGTAATAGAGTATGTGTTTGGGATGCTCAAGTCATGGTTCTGGTGCCTAGACACATCTGGTGGAGCCTTGCAGTACTCCCCAGCTACATGTACTCAAATTGTCATCATATGTACCATGTTACACAGTATGATCCTGTTGAAACAGCTACAGCAGGAACAGCATGGTGAAGGGCCACATAGCCCCCCACCATTGCCAACGCCTACACAGGCACAAAGTGACTCAGAGGAGGAACAACCTCAGCCTGCGCCAGTACCCAGTAGGCAGAAGGAGGTGTTCCCAGTATACCCTTGCCTTGGCAAAGAGGCAATGCATAGCATATACACTGACACAGGAGGGTCCCAGGGAATGACACCTCTCTCTGACTTGCACATACAATAAAATGGATGCCAAACATGATACTACCTGTGCTCAACCATGTATAGGGAGTGTACTATGTGCATCTGGCATAGGCAGCCCTCCCGCACCATCCTCAATACTGGCACACCCACAAGCTAAGTCACTCTCCTCACCAACTGCTGAATGGAGTAGAATGTGTTGTTACCTGTATCTATGATATGGATGCGAGAATGCAAGAGAATCGGGTGTCTGAATGGGATGCCAGCAGATAGTAGACACCAATAGTGGCAGCATGAGATCTGTAATGAATATTGGTGTCACCATAGTAGCCAGTACTACACATGGTGACAACACCCACTGCAGGAAATGTACTGGGCCACATGTGTGTCTATATGACACACACATGCCAGTCAGGGAGGTTCACATACCCAACAACAGTCTCAGCCAGCAGGACAGGTGTAGACAAACACAAACAAAGGCTGTTCTAAGGCCTCTGAATGATGCCTATGTGTAACCTCTCCTCGGCCTACACAAACAGACTACATCAGGTCAGGCAGTGGGATGTTAGTTCTGAAGGGAAGGAAGTCAGAAACTAATATGTAAGTCAATCAAACCTAAGACCTGTAGTACACTGACATGCCTCTAGTCAGCAATATAGGTTAGAAAACAAAATTATATGGAGTACCTGACATACCAGTACAGTCATAGCAAATGTGTACAAGTATCAGGTGTGCCCCCCAATCCTATGTAGAAATGTAGAAACAGTCAGGTGTGCACCCCAATCCTGTGTAGACATGTAGAAACAGTCAGGTGTGCCCCTTATTCCTATGCAGAAATGTAGAAACAGTCAGGTGTGCCCCACCCAATCCTATGTAGAACTGTAGTAACAGTCAGATGTGCCCCCCAGTCTGAGTAGCAATGTAGTAACAGTCAGGTTTGCCCCCCCCAAAATCCTATGTAGACATGTAATAACAGTCAGGAGTACCCCCCCCAAATCCTATGCAGAAATGTAGTAACAGTCAGGTGTGCCCCCCAATCCGATGTAGACATGTCGTAACATATATGTGTAGGTATAATGCCAGTGGAGCACAGATGACCAGATGTGGCCAAGGTAGCAGGATAGATTGCAGCATTTGTACAATATGCAGGTATGTGTGTGTTAGGCTGGTATGTGTTTCATATTTTGTGAGAGTGGTCAATATGTATGCATGTGAAGTTTGACCTGGTGGCCATTGCCCATTACTGCCGATGACAGGGCCAAGTCCTCACAACTGCAGTGCCAAAGACAATTCCCCCCAGTACAACACATGCTAGCAGTAAGCCATTGTACATGTATGGTGGTAATATGTGTCAACATCTGAAAGATGGACATGGCATGACAGTTGGGCTAGATATACAAGCAGTACATAGGGAAAAGTACCCCAGACAAAAAGTATATAATGTGTAACTGTGTAATGGACATACCCTTGGAATTGTACATACAGGTATGCATCACATTATCTGGGCTTGTAGTAGGGAATACCAATGTCATCTGGCCGAACACTTGCAGATCACAAAGGTGATAGGACTGATGTATTGGGAAACAGCTGATGTTCCTGCACAAGCCAGCATAACTGGAATGCCCCATGCATGTCTGTGAGTCAGATGCAAGTAGTGTCCATAGCACACATGAATCCAGCTCACCAAAACACAACCCACAGGTACCTCTCTGGTCGTATCCCTACTTGTGGGAATGGGTACAATATGATCCCCACCTGTGTATGGCAACAGTAAAAGAATGCAGCATGCAATGCAGGTGTCCAGTGCAGGTGTGGCCCTAGCTGTAAGCAGCACCCTACCAGCATCCACACTATCTGATCAATACTGATAGAAAGTATTGGCATGAACACCTAGCACACCTAACCTGTCATCACAGGGGAATATACTGTATGGCAGTCTGGGACTGTAGGACTGATAGAATGGAATGGCCTGCTACAGCTGGCCAGCTTCACCACCAAATGACCAACAGGCCTCTGCCAAAGGCCTGTGTCTCACCCATTCTGCCAATGTATGTTATGTCACGGACACCCAAATATCAACATAACACACTTCACATAAGCCACATGCAAGCCCATGTGGACAAACCACAGTAACATGTCCACCATGTCACACTGCATGAACTGTGGACCAACACCAAAACACAGCTGTGATGAGGTGACAACTTTAGGGAAAGTACCAGAGAATATATGCATAATGTATGGAAGAGGATAGAATAATAGAGGGGGGGTTGGGAGCATGGGCAGCATGGAATGTGCAAGGTCCGACACACAGCCCTGTGCACATACTACCCCTGGCTGCAAACACAAAAATGGTTGGCTACAAACCTGCCTGTACACCACAATAGGGGTAATGTCCTGACATATGACCCCTGCCTCTGGGTAACCTGTGTGAATCTATACAGCTGTGAGGTATTGCCACAGTAAGATAAGGCCATACTGTCATGGTGATGGATGTACAAGTATGGGATCCTCTGCCAGCACTGTACCAAGGTGCTGGACTGGATACACAGACCCAGCAGCAAGTGTCTCCAGCCCTCCAGAATGACATAACTTTCCATGAATATGTAGGTGTTTGCCCACAATACTGGACACAGCTGCATACACCCTGTGTTCCCCAGGACATCACTGTGAGCAAGAATGTCCACCTGACTGTACTTAGGACATAAAACATCAAAGTGTATAACAGTACACATCTGAATATCTCTGCTAATGCCAGTACCATGTAGCAGAAGCAGCACAGACACAGTCACCTACAGTACACACTATCCCTTGCACATGTTGACCCCATATTGCCAACTGATCTACAGATATCCTGCAGAAACAGTTTGTTACCTGTAGGTGTAGAACACAAAGGTCTGCACTGAAGTGCAAACTACCTGGAATGGATCCAGACATTCAATACAGAAGGGCATACTGGGCATGCTCACACACTTAAACAAATGAAGCCCATGTCTGCCAACAACAGTGGACCATATATATCTGACAGTTGCAGATGTTATTGCATATACTCCTCAGTATGCACCAGTCATGCCTTGCACACACATTGCATAGGAATACAGACATATATTCAAGGACAACACACTATAATATGCCAAAAGTAGACATACAAAGATGTGTGGAAGAGAGTGACAGTGACAAAGACCCTTTCATCATGAGGTCTGTCCCACCCAGCACACAGCCAAATGGCTACAGCCACATGATGTGTAAATGTCACTCACTGTAGAAATTAGCCACTGGTATCTGTCAGCATTACAGACTCTGTGGTGCAAGTGCTAGCTGTGCAACATGACTGTACAAGGCAGTAGTCATCTAGCAGTTGTATACATGTACCTGCGGAATATAAACCTGCATGTGCCTTCGTGTGGTGTGTCAACCTCTAGGTGAATGTGTTATGGCCCATGCACACACACTGCCCTCCCCATAGCCCTACTGTGACAAGCCTGCTGATGTTATCCACTTTGAAATACCCCTTTGGGAAAGAAGTAGCCCACTAATCTATCCGGCGTGTCCTATGAATGTGTAATGCTGTAGTGTGATTAACTAAGTAGGAGTTCTAATCCCAGACATGGCAACTGTGTGTGTGTGTGTGTGTGTGTGTGTGTGTGTGTGTGTGTGTGTGTGTGTGTGTGTGTGTGTGTGTGTGTGTGTCTTTGTCTGTGTTGGGAGCAATGCTTTTTAGGCTAGTCACACTTACTACAATTCAAATGCCCTACATTGGCAAGCCTGCTGATGTCATTCACTGTGAAATACACCTTTGTGAAAGTAGTAACCTGGTAATATCTGTGGCGCATCCTATAACTGTGTAATGCTGTAATGTAATGAACTAGTTAGTTAGGAGTTCTAATCCCAAAGATAGCAACTGTGTGTCTGTGTAGAAAGCAATGCTTTTTAGGCTAGTCAGACTCACTACAATTCAAATGCCTTACTTTGGCAAGGCTGCTGATGTAATTCACTGTGAAATACACCTTTGGGAAAGGTGCAACCCAGTAATCAATGTGGTGCATCCTATAATTGTGTGATGAAGGAGTTCAATAGGAGTTCAAATCCCAGACATGCCAAGTGTGTCTGTGTAGGAAGTATTTTTTTTTAGGCTTGTCACACTCACTTCAATTCAAATGCCCTACTTTGGCAAGGCTTCTGATGTCATTCACTGTGAAATACACCTTTGGGAAATAAGTAGCCCAGTAATCTCTGCGGCATATTCTATAACTGCATAATGCTGTTGTGTGATAAACTACTTAGGTAGGAGTTCTAATCCCAGATATGGCAACTGTGTGTTTGTCTTTGTCTGTGTAGGGGGCAGTGTTTTTAGGCTAGTCACACTCGCTACAATTCAAATGCCCTACTTTGGCAAGGCTACTGATGTTATTCACTGTGAAATACACCTTTGGGAAAGAAGTAGCCCAGTAATCTCTGTGGCATGTCCTATAACTGCATAATGCTGTTGTGTGATAAACTACTTAGTTAGGAGTTCTAATCCCAGACATGGCAACTGTGTGTGTCTTTGTCTGTATAGGGGGCAATGCTTTTTAGGCTAGTCACACTCACTACAATTCAAATGCCCTACTTTGACAAGCCAGATGCTGTCATTCACTGTGAAATACACCTTTGGGAAAAAAGTAGCCCAGTAATCTCCATGGTGCATCCTATAACAGTGTAATGCTGTAGGTGTTATAGTACTTTGTTAGGGGTTCTATTCCCACACATGGCAGGTGTGGATGTTTGTGTGTGTGTTTCTTTGTCTGTGTAAGGAGCAATGTTTTTTAGGCTTGTCACACTCACTAAAATTCAAATGCCCTACTTTGGCAATCTGCTGATGTCATTCACTGTGAAATACACCTTTGGGAAAAGAGCAGCCCAATAATTTCCATGGTGCATCCTGTAACTGCTAATGCTGTAGTGTGATAAGTTAGTTAGGTTCTAATCCCTGACATAGCAACTGTGTGTGTGTCTCTGTCTGTGTAGGATGCAATGCTTTATAGCCTAGTCACACTCACTACAATTTAAATGCCCTACTTTGGCAAGCCTGCTGATGTCATTCACTGTGAAATACACCTTTGGGAAAGGAGTAGCCCAATAATCTCTGTGGCGTGGCCTATAACAGCATAATGCTATAGTGTGATTTAGTACTTTAGTAGGGGCTCTATTCCCACACATGGCAAGTGTGGATGTTTGTCTGTGTAGGGAAAAATGCTTTTTAGTTTAGTCACACTCACTACAATTCAAATGCCCTACTTTGGCAACCCTGTTGATGTTATTCACTGTGAAATAGATCTTTGGGAAAGGAATAGCCCAGTAATCTCTGTGGTGCATCGTATAACAGTGTAACGCTGAGGTATGATGTAGTACTTTGGTAGGGGTTCTATTACCACACATGGCAAGTGTGGACATTTGTGTGTGTGTTTCTTTGTCTGTGTAGGATGCAATGTTTTTGAGGCCATGCACAGCCACTACAACCTCCAATGACCTTCTTTGGAAAGCCTGCTGATGTCATACCCAATGAAATATACCTTTGGGGAAAGAGAACTCTTGAAATCTCCGTGGCACGTCCTATAACTGCATAATGCTGTAATGTAAAAAACTAGTTAGGTAGAAGTACTAATTCCCAACATGGCAAGTGTGTGTGTCTGTGTTTGTCATTTGTATCCTGTGTGGAGGTGGCTGAAAGTGTGCAACAACTGGACTCATTGAGGAGTGTGTTCTGCAAATTTCTTATATGGTGGCCCTATTATATGTCACAATGTCCACCTTACAAATAGCCAAGAGGCTGGGGTGGCAATCTATACCCCTAAATGTGACATCAAGGCCTGGCAAACAAAGTTAGCAACCCTTGTATTACACACAGAACACTCTCAACTCATATCTCATATGCAAACACACTTGCCTAAGCACCAACTGCTATGTTGGTAGTACCCTGCATATTGCCCACAGATAGTAACCATGGTGTGATTGCAGTGGACTATAGAGGGCATAGCACCCTGTCCATAAGTACAATAGGCATGTACATGCAGACCGTCTGCCCTCACTATGTTCTCCACTGGATGCCTGCAACATGTGTGGTGCTATCAAATGTGACCCACAAAGGACATACCATGCCTTAAACACATGCTCTGTATGGGCAGATGCCACTGATACCATTGAATATCTGTATCATGCTATCAGTGTAGGTGCAGGGGCAATATGCTGTCCATTACCAGTTCCCAGCATATGAAGCCAGGACAGGCACATCTGATGATAACAATGTATACACATCCCAGACAGCATCCATGTCATGGACTAAAGAACACATACATGACAAGCATTGCACAGCAATGGCCACACACAATAGTTACCCAGGCGACTGGATGGTGAATACAATACCCACCTGTATGGGCCAATCCAGACACTACACCCCTGATCCACACTGCAGACCATTGTCATGTGGCCTGATGTCAAGGTATACCCTTCACCTAACCTTGTATAGCCTTCTGCCACAGTCAACTGCTACACACCAGTGAAGCAATGCACGCATGCATGTTAGTACTGGCACCCTGTGTCTGTGTGTGTGGTGTATGATTCTTTTGACCAAATTTACACTCACTACAACCCCCATTGGCATACTGAAGCATGCTGTCTGATGTCAGACACCTTCACATACCCTTTGCCTATATAACCTCTGGATAACCCCTGTGGTGCATGTGATACCTGCACAGTACTGTATTGTGGCAAACTAACTAGTTAGGAAGTGTATTCCTGACCCTGCCAAGTGTGTCAATGTGTGTGAGTCCCTGTGAGAGTGTGGCTGTTCATGTGGACAGGCACATGTACTACACCTACCATATCGCTACCATATCACTGTTGCAGATGTCATTCACCATCACATATACATTTGGACAGCTCCTCAACATGTAAGCAATGTGGCGCATGCAATAACTGAATAGACATGTGATAGCAATACATAGACAGTCAGGGATTTGAAACCCTCTACTGGTTGGTGTGTGACACAAACATGCTTAGATTTTACTCTCCCACCCCCTCCCTGACTTACTTTGTCTCTGTCTGTCTCTCTCACTCCCTCTCTGGTGGATTTGGAGAACTACACTTGCTTTGCTTAGGCAGCAGCATGTGTTTTGTAAGTGATGCTCATGATCAGCTGATGGCATCTGCACAAATTGCAGCTCTCCTCTAGCCGATTGCATGTGGAACACCTGTGGTAACATTCCTATAGCCAATTGCATGGAAACACACTCCAGTATTTAGGAACATCATGTTGGTTTTGGGCCTTTTCATTCATGGTGAGCAGGACCTAGCTCTGGTATTTGGCAAACAGCATTACAGATGGATTTGGGATTTACCTCTAACAACATACACTGTGGCCAACACACAGGAGGGGGGTGTGTCTGACATGACTACAGAATGTAAGTGTTGCTATTCTGCATTTGGAGTAATGTTGGTTTAACAGGGTGTGTGTGGATATAGTTGGTCTACATGTTTTAATATCTGTCATGACAGTGCTATGTTTTTGAGGAAACCCCCACCTGTAGGGTCATCTGCAGACTGGGCAGTGTGTGGTGCCTTTTGTTTCTTGTGTTACTCACAGAGCACCTATCTGAGAACTGCAGAAGCATAGTGTGAGGATTGCAGTCAGTACGTGGTGACAGCCATGAGAGTTACTGACTTCATATCCCTCATAGGACATATGTCACAACAAACCCTGTTACAACAGTAAATGTATGAGGTTATCACAGCAAGATGTCAATATTGGCCCTGTGTTTGTGCCTCCAGTCACAACTATGTCAACCTTTGTACATATGTCATGCAGTAAGAAGTGCATATGTTCTGTATACCATTATTTATTGACATCATATCTGATAACAAGCCAGTGAGATATCAGACTGCTACACATGTTATGTATAGTAGGGGTTATATTTGAGGACATAACCTTGACATTCTGCGGTTGTGTTAACAATACTGAGGTCTGTGTACTTATGGTGATTGTCGACAGTGTGTGTACTGAGAATATGTAGCTTGGCCTGCATACAGACTGTGGTAGATGTCATTGTTCTTGGTCCTGTTCTATCTGATGTTACATGCTGCTCCAGTGTATGGTACCTTATTGGCTTACATGTTTGTAGGGCTAAACACACACATATCCCATACCACAGAAAGGCATGACAATGCAACACCCTACTATGCCTGTGGCATGTACATTAAATGCATATCCCTGTAGTACCACTGTTGGGATATACAATGGGTTGTATCGCAGACGTGGGCAATGTATGATGGTGGGTATGTCAGAGTGTCATCATGGGTTTCAGGGAGTACAATATCCACTGGGGGATGTGGGTGCTGTGTACACTGTCATTACACCAAGATACACCCGATATGGTTACCACTGTCACCATCAACCATACAGGCAACAGATACCACAATCCAGCCCAGTTATGCATTTGCTGTGTGCAGCCTACCTGTAACACATTGGACACATGGTCACGTTAGTTAGCAGCGATAGGCCCAGGTCTCTTGGATGTGTGTCTGCCTGCTATATGTCTGTTTATGTGTATATGAAGGTATGTCACACTATGTATTGTCCATATTTTTTATTTATTTTTATTTATTTTACATTTGTTGATTGGGCTAGTCTAGCTGGTTACATGTCCCTTTTCAGTAGAGGCCCAGGGAGATAAGCTCTAAGCAAAGTAAAATTACAGAAATAATAGTTAAAAAATACAATACTTCAGATAAAATTACAATACTTAAAAAATACAATACTTAAACAATTTCTAAATTGCTATACACAGGAGAATTAACAATATTTGGAAAGAAAAAAATAAAAATTATGTTTAAGAATAGTAGTATAGAGTCAATGCATAGTTTAAGATACACACAAGTACAGGTAAACTCAAGGGTTTAATGTTATCATTTATAGGACAAAAAGGAGAAAAAGAAGGTTGTAGAGGAAATAAAAAGTACTGGCTAGTATACAGGTGGTTCTATAGAATCTTGTTGCAGAAAGGCCATAGCACAGAAGGAAGGGGTATAGTAAGAAGAGAAAAATAGGATGAATAAGTAAGGTTCAGTCTGTTTTAGAACAGGGACAAAGCCAGAGGAATTTCTGATGTTCTTTGAGGTGTTTCTTGAAAAGAGACGTAGATGAGAGAGATGTGAGTGTCATAGGAAGCTTGATCCAGATTTTGCCCACAACGTTAGTAAAAAGTGAGTCCTCAGCTTTATTATTAGATTTAATGTTTAAAATTAGTAACTTATTTGCAGAGCGAAGTGTTGCAAGATTTTTATATGGGGAGATTAGGTTAGTGAGGATTGGGGTATTATTTGGGTGATGAAGAATTTTTTGTATGATCACCAGTTGATTATACAGTAGATGGTTTTGTAGTTCTGACCATCCGAGTTGTTTAAAGTTGTGACAGTGGTGGGTTCTAAAAGGGTTGCCTGTTGCAAATCTGGCTATGTTGTTATAGCTAGATTCAAGTTTGTTTAGATTGTGTTTTGATAGATTGATGTATATAGCAGAAGCATAGAATAGGGTAGAAATGAGGTGAGTCTGGGCAATAGAGATTCTAGCTAGTGGTGTGAGGTAGGGTTTGATTCTATACAGGGAGCTTAGTTTTTTTTAACAGTTTGGATGGTATTATTGATATGGTCATCATAGCTGAGTTTATTATCTATGGTAATGCCCAGGAGACATGTGGTAGCTTCAGGGGAAATAGTAGTTCCATTGTTAGAGGTAATTGTAAAGTGGATTTCTGGTGACTTTTGGGTGGGAGTGAAAAGCAGCAATTTTGTTTTTTGGGATTTAGGAGGAGGCAATGGTGGGTAAACCACTTTTCAACAGTGTTAAATACTGTTTGACTCATGGTCTGAAGAGAGGTTGATGACTTAGCAGTACAGATTAAAGTAGAGTCATCAGCGTATTGTATGCAGGTGGCTTTAGGAAAAACAGTGTTGAGATCATTAATAAAAATGGAGAATAGAAGAGGGCCTAGGATAGAGCCTTGAGGGACTCCAATGTTTACGGGTACAGGTGTGGAGAGATTATTGTCCCAGACTACTGCTTGTTGTCTATTTTCTAGATAGGATGTAAACCAACGTATTGCTAGTGTATTGCTAGTGGGTCAAGAGATTGGGCTTTCAGTACACTGATCAGTAAGTCGTGGTTTACCATATCAAAGGCTTTTGATAAGTCAATGAATAGTGCCGAAGATAGGGAGTTATGATTTCGATTCCTGTTTATACAGTCAGTAAAAGTTAGCAGGGTGGTAGTTGTGCTATGAAAGGGCCTAAAGCCATGCTGGCAGTTGGCTAGTAAATTATTATGGAGCAGATGTCGAAGTAGTTGGTGGTGAATACATTTTTCCATTATTTTGGCCAGTGGGGAGAGTAATGCAATTGGTCAGAAATTAGAGATGTCAGTGGATTTGCCTCCTTTATGTAAGGGAGTAATGTGGGAGACTTTCCATATGGATTGGGATGTTACCTTCTATGATTGTTCGGTTTATAAGGATGGATATGGGGTATGCAATGACTCTGGCTGCTATTTGGAGGTATTCAGCTGGCAGGTGGTCAGCAGAAGGGGTAAAAGGTTTGAGTTTTTGAAAGAATTTGCAGATAAAGGATGTTGGTACGGGTTGTATATGGAAGGAGGGCACTGAGCTGTTTGTATTTTGGAAAGTACTGGGGGAAATGGGAGGTAGTGTCTTTGCAAGAGTTTGAATTGTTTCCATGAAGTAATTGTTGAAGGCATCAGCTATTTGCAACAGATTATTGTGGGGAATTGAAGATGGGGCTGGAGTGTTGGTATGTCCTGGATGGAGAAGTTTATTAATGCCTGACCAGAACTTTTGAGGGTTTTTTGGGTGAGATTGTTGAAGGTGAAAATAAAAGTTTTTTTTGACTAGGAAAATGTCTTTTTTGGTAGCATTTCTTAGCTGTTTAAAGAATAGGTGGTCTGCAGAGCTCTTAGTGGCTCTCCATTTGGCCCATATTTTGTTCCTTAGGAATATTTTTTCCCTGGTTTGTTTTGTGAGCCATGGGGCTGCGTTGGTCCTAACTCGAGAAGAGCGAGGGGGGGGGGCATGGAGATCTAGAATTTGTAGGAATTTAGTACTAAAGTAGGAAACAGCTTCATCTAGTTTGAGTTGTTTCAGTAGTGACCAGTTGCAGGCCTTTAGTTCACTTTGAAAGCTCTCTGCTTGAAAGTGTTTCTTTGAGCAATAGGATATAAAAGTGTTATTTTTAGGACTATGAGCTTTTTGCTTTGTTGTATAGGTTAGAACATGGTCGCTAATGTCATCTGGAAGCGTTCCTGTTGTATAGGTTTCAGAATGACTATTTATAAGGATCCAGTCAAGGATGGTTTCTTTATTATTAGGTTTGTGGATTCTTGTGGGGATGTTTATTATTTGAGAGAAGCCATAAAGATTAATATGGGTGTTAGGATTGGGGGAGCTACAAGTAGTTCAGTCGACGTTAAAATCACCAAGTACAATTGTTTCTTGAGGTAGAAGGGTGGAAAAGCTACTAAGAATGTTTTCCAGAGTGTTAATATTGTTTCCTGGAGGAATGTAGGTACAAATGATATAAATAGATTTAGATTTATTAAGCTGGAGTTTGATGGTAAGGGTTTTTGCATTGTTATTAGAGGGTGGTAACACATTATAGGATGAGACTAGAAGTTCAGATTTATACAAGATAGCTACACCCCCACCCTTCTTGGAAGTGCAGTCACATCTAAGGATGTTATATCCAGGTGGGATTATTTATAGGTCATGAGTAGAGGGTTTCAACCAAGTTTCTGTAAGGCATAGGATATCAAATGCATGCACTTGTAAAAGAGCGTGCAATTGACGAGTTTGTTGTCAATGCTACGGATATTAAGTTGAGCTATTCTGAGAGAGTTATCTAATTGTAAAGAGGTAGAAACACCATAAGATGTTTGTTTTTGTGGGTTATTGTAGATATGTGGAATTGGGCCAGGATTAGGATGGATATCTCCATCTAATAGAAGCTAAGTGGGATGTTTTAGTAAAGTCTTTATGCTTTTAAAGTCCTTGGGTAAGCTTGTCTTACTATAGAAGTAAGTGACATGGGAAGATCTAGGAAATCTGGCGAGTAGGTAAACTGAAGTAGAGGTTATGTTGCTATGAAAGAGAGAGCGTGGGTGTGTGATTGATAGAGTTTGTTGGTGGGGAGGTACATTATTAATTAGAGAGAAATGTTTGTAGAAGGTTAGAACATAGGATAATGCTAGGAAAATTAATGAAGAAGTAATAAGAAGATATTTTTTCAGGTTAGAGTTCTGTAAGAAGATCATTTTAGATAATGGGATTGTGAGGTTATGTAAAATGTTAGATCAAGTAAAAATATGAGATAAGGTATGGTAGAAAAGATAAGGGGTGGCTAAAGGGGGAGGTAGCAGAAAAGAGAGATGTAGAGTAGGGAATAATTGTCTTCTTGAAGTAGTGAGGAGAAGATTAAGGAGAGAGTTGGCAATGGGAGGGGTAAATAATTGGTAGTGTGAGATGATAGGCTAAGTAGAAAAGTGGGTGTGGCTAAAGATGTGTAAGTGTAACAGCACTGGGGGTGGGTGGGTGGGAATTGGGGGTAGGGTAGGGGAGCAGAGTGAGCCCATAGTGTGAACGGAGTGGGTCAGATCAAGTAGTGGAGGATTCAGCAGAGACAATCAGTGAGCACCAGAACCCCAGAGAGAGACATTGGAGCAGGTAAGTAGCTGCTAGCAGAGCAGGTAATGTGTAGGAGAGAGGATAGTAAGGAGGGGAAACTAGAAAGAATCAAGTCTATAGTTGGTAGAGGATGAGAAAAGTACGGACTAGGAACAGAGAAGGAGTAGTAGGGGGATAAGTCAGGCAACAGGGCAAGGGATGAGAGATAGACGAAAAGGAATGCAGTGAGCTGAGACTAGGAAAATAAGGGGAGTGAGTAAGGGCACGAAAGCTAGAGTACACTGCCGCCTAGTGAGCAGAAAAGAAATTACAGCAGGTAACCAGGAAAAGAATATGTAGGTGGGGAAGGATAAGGTAAGTAGCGAGGGAAAAATCTATCAGGAGATTTTAGTCAGGGAGAGGAGTCTGGCTGCTGGTTTTCCTGACTCAGAGGCTAAATTACTTTACAAGCTGAATTACAAGACAAATAAAACGGATTAGCCTACAATATGGGTCAATAGTGAAACATACTTAGTAAGTCTGGTACAGACAGGTGAAAGGACAGGGGCAGCAGAAAAAAGGATGGTCCAATTTGACAAGGCTTGAGGTGTATCAGGGGTCCTTAAAAGCCAGACAGGTCCCTTAATGCAAGGTAGTGGATATATTGCTAGGAAGGTGAAAAAGGTAAGAAGAAAGGGTATTAAAATGTAATAAAGCATCAAAAAGAACCTTTAGTATACAGATAAGATAAGGTAGGTCAACAGTTCTACAAGTATATATAAAATACTAATTATACATTCATATCAGAATTGCTCTAAGAACTAGGCTAGGTTTGAACATTCAGTCTAGCATCAATACAAACAATCTTAAACATGTCAGAATATGCAGGTAAAAGGCTAAATGTGATGTTTAAAGTAGCCCAAAAAGTGAATTGGGGAAAAACTGAGATTAAAAAACAAGTAGCATTCAGATACCTAAAACTGTGCACAGAAACAATAGTATTCTGGTATAAATAGCAGTGTGGTATAGCAAAGTAGAAAAATACTAATTTGTAGTACCCATTAAAAAAGACAATTCCCAACAAGAGGTTGTATTACAAAAGTAAAATAAGCCAGGCAAGTTCACAAAGTAATGAAACAGGTAACAGCTACTTGGTATAATGGTATTAACTCCCACGGAGCATCGGCATTAATCCACCAAAAACACAATATTGGGTAGATAAGGAAGTAGTCCTTTTTCAACTATTGCACCGAGATAAGAAACTGTTCATAGGTTCATAGGTTCATAGGTTCATACTAGGCTATCTGCCCTAGGGCATTTATAAGTCTATCCAGAGTGTGTTTGGCTTTCGCAACCCCTTGGAATGAGGATACTGTGCCCATTTAGGATTTAGTTTACTGCGCCTCTGTCTAGCAGTGACACAGAGATGACCCCCGGGGTAAACCTACGATCTCCCATCCACTTGTCAAGATTTCTCTTGAAGAGAGTCAGTGAGGGGCTCTGCCTAACATGGACTGGGATTCTGTTCCAGAGTGAGGGGAGCCTCTAGGTTATGAATCTGTCCCTCCAGCATGTCCTATTTATTTCTGTGTTGAGGTTCAAATCACTCATTCTCGTGGCCTTGGTGGATATGGATTTTCTGAGGTGGAGCATGTCCATTAATTTCGGATTGGACATGGCCTTGTATGTCAGGCATAGATCACCTCTCAGTAGGTGGTATGCGACTGAATAGAGCTAGAGTTTCTTTAGCCGGGCAGCATATGGCATATGTTTGAGACCCTTGATCCTCTTGGTGAGGTACATTTGGGGTCTTTCTAACTGCTGCAGGTGTCGGGTAAGGTACATCCCAAATGGGGTATTGTACTCAATTATGGGCCTGTTAAGGGAGGAGTAAAGGGGCACAATGACCTCTCTTGATCTAGATGTGAATCCTTTCATGATAAGGTGGACAATGTAGAAGGTCTTTCTAACCATGTTGGCAATGCGAGTGTCAAATGAGAGGTTACTGTCAACTTGGGTCCCTAGGTCCCTGATTACTTCTTCCGTACTTAATGGATTACCACCTATGTGGTAATTTGTGGGTACTTTGTTCTTCCCAAAGTGCATGACTATACATTTTTTGGCATTTAGTTTAAAGCCATGGTTCTGGCACCAGTTATCCATTTCTATGAGACCTTTTTGAAGGATGCTTGTGTCCGCTGGAGAATCAATTATGGCGCCCAGTTTGCAGTCATCTGCGAACTTGGTCAGCCACAATCCTCCTATGTTAGCTTGTATCTCAGAAAAATAAATGCCGAACAAGAGAGGTCCCAGGACCAAGCCCTCTGGGACGCCACTTGTGACTGGTTTAGAGTCTGACATGTCTCCAGCAATTCTGACCTTGTGGGTTCTGTCCTTGAGCCAGTTTGCAACCCATCTTATGACATAGGAGTTTACATTTAAGCTGATGAGCTTGTCTATGATGCCCGAGTGGGGTTTTGTGTCGAAGGCTTTTGCAAGGTCAAGGTAGGCTGTGTGAACTGCCTTACCCTCATCAATGGCCTTAGTGACTGTTTCAAAGAAGTCGACCAGGTTCAAGAGGCAGGATCTGCCCTTAACAAAGCCGAATTGGGTTGGATCCAAAGTCTGTAGGTCCCCAATGTCTTTGTTTATGAGTTCCATAATGATTCTCTCCATAGCTTTGCAGACCAGGCTCATCAAGCTTATGGGGTGCTAATTTCCAGGGTCCATATAGGCACCTCCTTTGTGGAGTGGGACCACTGTTGCTGTGCACCATTCTTAGGGTACATATCCTGTAGTAAGGCTAAGATTAAACAGCAGCCTTATGTGCGGGTTTAGTTCTTCTTGGAGTTCATGTATCATGCAACCCGGGACACCATCTGGTCCCATTGCTACTGTGTTTTTAGCTTTGGAGAGGGCGGCTCTCACCTGGGCATCAGAGATATCAGGGAGGCAACACTCTGCTGGGATAGATATTTGTCCTTTTGGTGGGGAGGGGGGGAGAAATTTGCACTGAACCTGTCTGCCAGTATGTTGGCAATATCTGTGGGTTCAGTGTATTTTTTGTCATTTTGGACTAATTCTGAGCATATCTGGGAGTTTCCACCCAGGTGTCTGATATAACTAAAGAAGGCCTTGTGATTGTCTTTAGTGTCTTGTGCAATTTTTCTCTTAAAGTTGGCCTTGGATGATTTTATGAGTGATCGTAGTTTTTTGCTAGTACTGATCAGAGATGCCTTCCCTTTTAGGGATTTTGCTCTATCATGTAGTAGCTTCCTCCTTCTGTTGTATAGTTTATTAATGGCTGGGGTCCACCAGAAAGGACGCCTGCCTTTGGGGGAATAGGTCTTGGTTTTATTTGGGATTGCATGATCCATGCATTCTTGAATGTGTCCATAGAATGCGTTTATATAGGATTCAGCGGAGTGGGCTGTGGTTTCCACTGGCCTGGGGCCTTGAAGGATACCACTTCAGTCTTAAGAAGTCTGAGGTCAGCTTTTGAGAATTTCTTCACTGTGGTCTTTTGTGCTGGGGGTGGGGGCGGAATGTGGATTTCCATTGAGATTAATTTATGGTCTGATCTCACCAATGAGGGGTATACTTCTGGTGTGGAGCATTGTGTCCCCATGTTTGTGATGATCAGGTCTAATATGTTATCCCCACTTTTGGGAGTGGTGACTAGTTGTTCCATAGCATTTGAGTTAATGAATTCTAGGAACCTTTGGCTATGGTGTTTGGGCTTGAGTAATGCGCCCAGTCTATGTTTGGGTAGTTGAAGTCTCCTAATATGATGGTGTTTGGAGAGACATTCATATTCTCCAGTGTCTTTAGGAAGGCTGAGTGGGGTTCCTGAGTTTGGGAGGGTGGTCTGTAGCATGTTACAAACTGTAGAGCAGTTTTGCCTATGGTTAGTTGCACATGGATGGTCTCTGATGCTTCGTGCATTGCCACTAACCTGGAGGTGTGAGTATCTTTGATGAATATGGATACTCCCTCTCCTTTTGTGGTTCGGTCTAAGTTTTGGGGCCGAAAAGTATGATATGATGTATAACCTGGTAGTGCTGGGGTGCTCTCGGGAGCCTTGAACCAGGTTTCTGTCACTGCACAGACATCGATGTTTTCCATACTGAGGAGGGCTACGAGAGCATGCATCTTGAGGTTTAGACTTCTGGCGTTGAGCAGCATTACCCTTAGTTTTTTTCCACTTGTGTTATCTAGGGAGGTGGGTTTGTCTTTTGAGCCTTGCCTAAAAATGGCACTATGGGGGTGGCAAGAGCCTTTGCCAATATCCAGAAGCCCAGGGGTGACAGGTGCAAGCTGTCCCTTATGAAGCAGTGTGGCTTGTCGAGCATGTCATCCCAAGCAGACAGACATTAGATCCCCCTAGAATGACACCAGTAATTAAGCCAATTGTTAAAACTGATCATTTTGTCTTCGTACTGTGGCATCATTCTTGGTGAGGGTAAGATGCTGCTCAAGGTCAGGGTCATACCTGCCTGGGCTACATAATCAGAGAACTCCTCTATGTCTCTTTTCATGTAGTCCAGGGAGGTATGTCTCAGATCGTTCACACCAGCATGGACAATGACTGAGTCATATTTGTACTTGCTTTGGAGTGACCTGAGTGCTTGTGTTATGTGGCGGATTCTAGCGCCCGACAGGCAGCTTACTGTAACCCTCTCCTTGTTCAGCCTGCTGAGCAGGACGTCAGTGTATCTGACTATAGCGTCACCTATTACAAGTGTATCAGGCATGTTGTTTAGCCTTAAGGGCTGTGACTGTTTGGCACACTGACTTTGTGAATTATGTGTTGGATGTGTTATGTTTTGAGGTAGTGGTTGCTTGGATGCCTGCTTTGGAGGCCTCTGTTGTTTAGGCAGATTTTTATTTAGAGCCTCTGTCTATGTTTTTGTGTGTTTATGTGTTTGGTTTGCAGTTGTGGTAGGTATATGTGAGACTGGGTTTGTGGTGTGTGTGGTTACCTTCACCTCCTGACTGGCTTTGCCAGCACTGAGCCAAGAGAGCTCAGCCTCCAGTTTGGCTATATAGTTGCATCTCTCAAATATATTTGTATCTGTTGGGAGGAGGAGAGGGTTGTCTGTGTACATAAGGCAGTTGTAACATTGCCTCAAGATTCCCAGATTCACCAGCTGAACTGGAGAGGATGCCAGAAAGTGACCCTTCGACATGCTAGAATAGTGTAAAGGATTGCTGTGTAACTGAGTCAGAAAGGACTTATAAGGGAATGGGTACTCAAGGGGATTTTAGGTGGATGTAGTGCTTTCTTTTTTGTTAAAAAGTGCTTTACTCATGTAAAATGCTTTTAGGAGCAAGTGCTGGGCTTTTTAGATAGAGAATATAATGTTTAGATGGAGAGTTAGAGCAGCTCTAAGGGAAAAACTGAAGAGCAGACTTTGCGGAGCCAGGAATAATTTACACTTGATTAACCGGCGCTGCCCGATGCTGCGCTATGCGCAACTTCCCACAAATTTGCGCAAAGGCGTGCAAAAGCGTGCTAAAGTGGGCTTTATAGCAGGGGGTTAGAAAAAGCTAGGAAATGCCCAAAATGGCCAAAAAGCTACAAGTTACAGTGCTGGAACCACTCCTTAAGGGACAGATAGGCTGCTCAGAGCTCCCCACTCCAACTGGTGAACAAAGAAGCTTCCTCCTATCCAAACAAGGATATCGGCAACACAGGAACTAAGACATAGCCCAGAGATCAGCAAAATCTGAAGACTGGACTATTCTAGTTCAGTAAAGGTGGAAAATAAGGATATATATTTTTTTTTTTGTTTCACAGAGAAACAGAAAATAGATGCAGTGGCAACAGTAAATGCTTTAAATTGGCTAGCGCACTTGAGTGTGTAGCCTACCAGTTAAATTAAGCAAAAACAAACTTTCAAAGTGCAAAAAGTACAGAAAACAAACAGTAATGCAATAAATCAACTTTGCAGAGCTTATTTAGTTATAGAAACTCACTTTTAGGTGAAATAAAGCAGTCGGAGATAAAAAGCCAAAAAATACTTATGAATCAATGGAAAGTCACTCTTCCAATCGCTGCTGCTTGTAGAACTCTGCAGGACACCACAAGGAGCTGTGCTGAGTTGAATACAAGTGCAAAAGCACGCTAAAGCGAGCTTTATAGCAGGGGGTTAGAAAGAGCTAGGAAATGGCCCAAAACGGCCAATAAGCTACAAGTTACTGGGCTGGAACCACTCCTTAAGGGACAGATAGGCTGCTCAGAGCTCTCCACTCCAACTGGTGAACAAAGAAGCTTCTTCCTATCCAAACAAGGATATGGACAACACAGGAACTATGACACAGCCCAGAGATTAGCAAAATCTGAAGACTGGACTATTCTAGTTCAGTAAAGGTGGGAAATAAGGATATTTTTTTTTTTTTTTTTTTTTTTTACATTGAAACAGAAAATAGATGCAGTGGCAATAGTAAATGCTTTAAATTGGCTAGCACACTTGAGTGTGTAGCCTGCCAGTTAAATTAAGCAAAAACAAACTTTCAAAGTGCAAAAAGTACAGAAAACAAACAGTAATGCAATAAATCAACTTTGCAGAGCTTATTTAACTATAGAAACTCGCTTTTAGGTGAAATAAAGCAGTCGGAGATAAAAAGCCAAAAAATACTTATGAATCAATGGAAAGTCACTCTTCCACTCGCTGCTGCTTGTAGAATTCTGCAGGACACCACAAGGAGCTGTGCTGAGTCGAATATAAGTGCAAAAGCGCGCTAAACCAGTCTTTATAGCAGGGGGTTAGAAAGAGCTAAGAAATGGCCAAAAACGGCCAATAAGCTACAAGTTACTGGGCTGGAACCACTCTTTAAGGGACAGATAGGCTGCGCAGAGCTCCCCACTCCCACTGGTGAACAAAGAAGCTTCCTCCTATCCAAACAAGGATATGGACAACACAGGAACTATGACACAGCCCAGAGATCAGCAAAATCTGAAGACTGGACTATTCTAGTTCAGTAAAGGCGGGAAATAAGGATATATTTTTTGTTTTTTTTGTTTTTTTTTTTTCACAGAGAAACAGAAAATAGATGCAGTGGCAACAGTAAATGCTTTAAATTGGCTAGCGCACTTGAGTGTGTAGCCTACCAGTTAAATTAAGCAAAAACAAACTTTCAAAGTGCAAAAAGTACAGAAAACAAACAGTAATGCAGTAAATCAACTTTGCAGAGCTTATTTAGTTATAGAAACTCACTTTTAGGTGAAATAAAGCAGTCAGAGATAAAAAGCCAAAAAATACTTATGAATCAATGGAAAGTCACTCTTCCAATCGCTGCTGCTTGTAGAACTCTGCAGGACACCACGAGGAGCTGTGCTGAGTTGGGCTGCTAATAATTGTACCATACTTTACCACATTTAGCGGACCTTATCTAGTGTAAAAAAAAAAAACAGGGACATAAATTCTGCAAACAGTGCAGACAGAGATGAGGTAATATCAAGAAGCAGTAGGGATGCTAAAGAGTAAAATTAAATCAGTTTAAAAGAAATGAGACATAATAAACAACTAAAAGAATGTGCCAGTTAATAACGCTAATCACAACATACTAATGTCACCAGAGAGATTGCAATAGAGATATATTAGCAAGTTAGTAATGTAAGGTACTCTTTTCTTTGCTACACAGGTGGCGCAAAAAAATACAATTAGCTCAGCAAGACAAATAGTTATGATGGCTCAGAAGCAGTACAGGGTAAAAAACACAAATAATCACTATCATTGAGAATAAATGATACTTACAGTTGTTAGCGTACCTCTAGGTTTAAGGACACGCAGCAGCCAGGGAAAAGTGTAGATAGTAAAGGAAGGCGCCACAAAGGCTTTCCCCTTTATATGCCCTCAGGGCAGGAAATGAGGTGAGAAGTGGGAGGAGGCAGCAAAACAGAGGGGGCAGGTAGATAAGGGAGGGACTAAGTGACCCTCCTAAGTAGGATTATTAAGGTCCAGGTAAAAGTGAAGATAGTAAGAGATAGCAGAGCAAGTAGTGGAGGATTCAGCAGAGACAATCAGTGAGCACCAGAACCGCAGAGAGAGACAGTGGAGCAGGTAAATAGCTGCTAGGAGAGCAGGTAAGGTGTAGGAGAGAGGATAGTAAGGAGGGCAAACTAGAAAGAATTAAGTGTATAGTTGGTAGAGGATGAGAAAAGTACGGACTAGGAACAGAGAAGGAGTAGTAGGGGGAGAAGTCAGGCAACAGGGCAAGGGATGAGAGATAGAAGAAAAGGAATGCAGTGAGCTGAGACTAGGAAAATAAGGGGAGTGAGTAAGGGCACGAAGGCTAGAGTACACTGCTACCTAGTGGGCAGAAAAGAAATTACAGCAGGTAACCAGGAAAAGAATAAGTAGGTGGGGAAGGATAAGGTAAGTAGCGAGGGAAAAATCTATCAGGAGATTTTAGTCAGGGAGAGGAGTCTGGCTGCTGGTTTTCCTGACTCAGAGGCTAAATTACTTTACAAGTTGAATTACAAGACAAATAAAATGGATTAGCCTACAATATGGGTCAATAGTGAAACATACTTAGTAAGTCCGGTACAGACAGGTGAAAGCACATGGGCAGCAGAAAAAAAGATGGTCCAATTTGGCAAGGCTTGAGGTGGATCAGGGGTCCTTAGAAGCCAGGCAGGTCCCTTAATGCAAGGTAGTGGATAGATTGCTAGGAAAGTGAAAAAGGTAAGAAGAAAGGGTATTAAAATGTAATAAAGCATCAAAAAGAACCTTTAGTATACAGATAAGATAAGGTAGGTCAACAGTTCTTCAAGTATATATAAAATACTAATTATACATTCGTAACAGAATTGCTCTAAGAACTACGCTAGGTTTGAACATTCATTCTAGCATCAATACAAACAATCTAAAACATGTCAGAGTATGCAGGTAAAAGGCTAAAATGTGATGTTTAAAGTAGCCCGAAAAGTGAATTGGGGAAAAACTGAGATTAAAAAACAAGTAGCGTTCAGATACCTAAAACTGTGCACAGAAACAATAGTATTCCGGTATAAATATCAGTGTGGTATAGCAAAGTAGAAAAATACTAATTTGTAGTAGCCATTAAAGAAAGACAATTCCCAACAAGAGGTTGTATTACAAAAGTAAAATAAGCCAGGCAAGTTCACAAAGTAATGAAACAGGTAACAGCTACTTGGTATAATGGTATTAACTCCCACGGAGCATTGGCATTAATCCACCAAAAACACAATATTGGGTAGATAAGGAAGTAGTCCTTTTTCAGCTATTGCACCGAGATAAGAAACTGTTGGGCTGCTAATAATTGTACCATACTTTACCACATTTAGCTGACCTTATCTAGTGTTAAAAAAAAAACAGGGACATAAATTCTGCAAACAGTGCAGACGGAGATGAGGTAATATCAAGAAGCAGAAGGAATGCTAATGAATAATACAGTACTGTAACACATTAGGCGGTCTTGACCTAATATCAACAAGAAATACAGGGATATGTTCCGCAAACACTGTATACTAGTTATGAGCTTAACAGGAGCAGAGCAGAATGCAATTGCGTACCCTTCCCCCGACAAATGTAGAACATATGAATAAGCATGCAACTATAAAACACCCTACCCTAGCCCTTGGTTAATTTAATAAATGTGGTTAGGCAGTCAACTATAGGCATCTGGTTACAGCAGAGATGCTCGTTTTACAAACTGCGCAGCACAGACCACATGGGAGGAACCACAAGCCAAGTAGCTGCTAGCGTTGAATACAATTCAAGTTAAAGGACACAAAAAAGAAATATATTTGCTAAACTAAACAGATTAGAAAAATGAGATATTTCAAAAACGCTAAGAAAGAAAACAATTAGTAAGCCACATTAAAAATGCTTAACACTAGCTGCTAGCGGTTCTACAGATGGGCTAGTCAAGATGCAGAATATGCTACCATCACTTAATTAAATCAGTTAAAAGAAATGAGACATAATAAACAACTAAAAGAATGTGCCAGTTAATAACGCTAACCACAACATACTAATGGCATCATAAAGATCGCAACAGAGATATATTAGCAAGTTAGTAATGTAAGGTACTCTTTTCTTTGCTACACAGGTGGCGCAAAAAAAACACAATTAGCTCAGCAAGAAAAATAGTTATGATGGCTCAGAAGCAGTACAGGGTAAAAAACACAAATAATCACTATCACTGAGAATAAATGATACTTACAGTTGTTAGCGTACCTCTAGGTTCAAGGACACGCAGCAGACAGGGAAAAGTGTAGATAGTAAAGGAAGGCGCCACAAAGGCTTTCCCTTTATACTTGTTTTCCCACCTTACTGAACTAGAATAGTCCAGTCTTCAGAGTTTGCTGATCTCTGGGCTTTGGCTTGGTTCCTGTGCTATTCCATATCCTTATTTGGATAAAGGGAAGCTTCTTTGTTCACCAGTGGGAGTAGGGAGCACTGAGCAGCCTATTTGTCCCTAGAGCAGAGGTTCCAGCCAGAAACTTGCAGTCTATTGGCCATTTTGGGTAAATTCCTAGCTCTTTTCAACCCCCTGCTATAAAGCCCGCTTTAGCGCGCTTTTGCGTGATTTAGTGCGGAGTTGCCCATTGAGCACCATCGGGCAGCGCCGGTTAAACAAGGTTAAACTATTTCTGGCTCCGTAAAGTCTGCTCTTCAATTTTTTCCTTAGAACTTCTCTACTTGCAATCTAAACAGTCTATTCTCTATCTCAAAAGCTCAGCACTTGCTCCTAAAGCATTTTTATATAGGTAAAGTACTTGTATACTAAACAAAGTACTACATTAGCCTAGAATCCCCTTGAGTACCCATTTCCCTATAGGTCCCTTCTGACTCAGTTACACAGCAAACTTTTTCACTTTTTCTAGCATGTCGAAGGGTCAGTTGCTAGCGTCTTCTCCTGTTCAGCTGGTGAATCTGGCATCTTGAGGCAATGTTACAATTGCCTCATGTACACAGACAACCCACTCCTTCTCCCACAAAACACAAATACATGTGAGAGATGCAACTATACAGCCAAACTGGAGGCTGAGCTTTCTCAACTCAGGACTGGCAAGACCAGACAGGAGGAGAAGGAAACCATGCACACCACAAACCCAGTTTCACATAGAACTATCACAACTGCAAAACAAACACATAAACACACAAAGACATACTCGGAGGCACTGATCAAAAATCTACCAAAACTACAGATGCCTCCAAAGCAGACACCCAAGCAACTGCCACCTCAAGACATAAGACATGCAACACATAGTTCTCAAAGTCAGTGTGCTAAACAGTCCCAGCCCTTAAGGCCAAACACAATGCCAGACACACTTGTTATAGGTGACTCCATAGTCAGACACACTGACATCCCACTCACCAGACTGAACAAGGAAAAGATCACAGTAAGCTGCCTGTCAGGCGCTAGAATCCGTCACATAACACAAGCACTCAGGTCACTCCACAGCAAGTACAAGTATGACTCAGTCATTGTCCATGCCGGTGTGAACGACCTGAGACGTACCTCCCTGGACTACATGAAAAGAGACATAGAGGAGCTCTCAGATTATGTAGCCCAGGCCGGTATGACCCTGACCCTGAGCAGTATCCTACCCTCACCAAGAATGATGCCACAATACAGAGACAAAATGATCAGCTTTAATAATTGGCTTAATTACTGGTGTCATTCTAAGGGGATCCAATGTCTGTCTGCCTGGGATGACATGCTTGACAAGCCACGCTGCTTCGCAAGAGATGGCTTGCACCTGTCACCCCTGGGCTTCCAGATATTGGCAAAGGCTCTTGCCACCCCCATAGTGCCTTTTTTTAGGCAAGGCTCAAATGATAAACTTACCACCCTAGAAAACAAAAATGGAGAAAAACTAAGGGTAATACTGCTCAATGCCAGAAGTCTAAACCTCAAGATGCACGCCCTCGAAGCCCTCCTCAATATGGAGAACATCGATGTCTGTGCTGTGACTGAAACCTGGTTCAAGGCTCCTGAGAGCACCCCAGCACTATCAGGTTATACCTCATATCATGCGTTCCGCCCCCAAAATCCGGACCGAACCACAAAAGGAGGGGGAGTATCCATATTCATAAAGGATACACACACCTCCAGGTTAGTGGCAACACACGAAGCATCAGAGACCATCCAGGTGCAATTAACCATAGGTAAAACTGCCCTACAGTTTGTAACATGCTACAGACCACCTTCTCAAACTCAGGAAACCCACACAGCCTTCCTGAAGACACTGGAGAGTATGAATGTCTCTCCAAACACCATCATATTGGGTGACTTCAACTACCCAAACATAGACTGGGAACATTACTCAAGCCCCAACACCCTAGCCCAAAGGTTCCTTGAGTTCATAAACTCAAATGCTATGGAACAACTAGTCACCATTCCCACAAGAGGAGGAAATATACTAGACCTGATCATCACAAACATGGGGACAAAATGCTCCACACCGAAGTATATCCCTCATTGGTGAGATCAGACCATAAATTAATCTCACTGGAGATCCACATCCCGCCCCCACCCCAGCAAAAAAGACCACAGTGAAGAGCTTCTCAAAAGCAAACTTCCCACTTCTTAAGACTGGAGTGGTATCCTTCAAGGCCCCCCCGAGCCAGTGGAAACCACAACCCACGCTGCTGAAACCCTTACAAATGCCTTCTATGAGCACCTCCAGGAATGTATGGATCAAGCAATCCCTAATAAAATCAAGACCCTTTCCACCAAAGGCAGGCGCCCGGTCTAGTGGACCCCAGCCATAAACAAACTCTACAACAAGAGGAGAAAGCTACTACATGACAGAGCAAAATCCCTAAAAGGGAAGGCATCTCTGATCAATACTAGCAAAAACTACGATCACTCATAAAATCATCCAAGGCCAACTTTGAGAGAAAAATCGCTAATGACACAAAAGACAATCATAAAGCCTTCTTTAGCTATGTTAGAAACCTGGGTGGAAACTCCCAGATATGCTCAGAATTAGTCCAAAATGATAAGAAAATCACTGAACCCACAGACATTGCCAACATACTGGCAGACAGGTTCAGTGCAAATTTCTCCCTCCCCCCCAAAAGGAGAAATATCTATCCCACCAGAGTCTAGCCTCCCAAACATCTCAGATGCCCAGGTGAGAGCTGCTCTCTCTAAAGCAAAAAACACAGCATCAATGGGACCAGACGGTGTCCCCGGCTGTGTGCTACACGAACTCAATGAGGAACTAAACCCACACATAAGGCTGCTGTTTAATCTTAGCCTTACTACAGGATACGTACCCAAAGAATGGCGTACGGCAACTGTGGTCCCACTCCACAAAGGCGGTGCTTCTATGGACCCTGGAAATTACCACCCCATAAGCTTGACGAGCCTTGGCTGCAAAGCTATGGAGAGGATCATAATGGAACTCATAAATAAAGACATTGGGGACCTACAGACACTGGATCCTACCCAATTTGGCTTTGTCAAGGGCAGATCCTGCCTCTTGAACTTGGTCGACTTTTTTGAAACAGTCACTAAGGCCATTGATGAGGGTAAGGCAGTTCACACAGCCTACCTTGACCTAGCAAAAGCGTTCGACACAATACCCCACTCGGGCATCATAGAAAAGCTCACCAGCTTAGATGTAAACCCATATGTCACAAGATGGGTTGCAAACTGGCTCAAGGACAGAACACACAGGGTTAGAGTTACTGGTGCCATGTCAGACTCTAAGCCGGTCACGAGCGGTGTCCCACAGGGCTCAGTCCTGGGCCCCTCTTGTTCGGCATTTATTTTTCTGAAGTGCAGGCAAACATAGGGGGATTATGGCTGACAAAATTTGCAGATGACTGCAAACTGGGCACCATAATTGACACTCCATCAGACACAGACATCCTCCAGAGAGGTCTCATAGAAATGGATAACTGGTGCCAGAGCCATGGCCTTAAGATAAATGCCAAAAAATGTATAGTCATACCCTTTGGGAAAAACAAGTTAACCCCTAATTACCACATAGGTGGTAATCCATTAAACACGGAAGAAGTTATCAGGGACCTGGGGACCCAAGTTGACAGTAACCTCTCTTTTGACACTCACATTGCCAAAGTGGTTAGGAAGACCTTCTACATTGCCCACCTGATCATGAAGGGATTCACATCCAGATCAGGAGAGGTCATTGTACCCCTGTCCTCTTCACTTATCAGACCAATGATTGAGTACAATGCCCCATTCGGAATGTACCTTACCCGACACCTGCAGCAGTTGGAAAAACCCCAAAAGTTCCTCACCAAAAGGATAAAGGGGCTCAAACATATGTCATACGATGCCCGACTGAAGAAACTCCAGCTCTATTCAGTCGCATACCGTCTGCTCAGAGGTGATCTGTGCCTGACATACAAGGCCATGTCCAACACAGAATTAATGGACATGCTCCACCTCAAAAAATCCAAATCCACCAGAGCCACGAGAGCAAGAGACTTAAACCTCAACACGGATATAAATAGGACGTGCTAGAGGGACAGATTCATCACCCAGAGACTCCCTACACTATGGAACAGAATCCCAGTCCATGTGAGGCAGAGCCCCTCACTGACTCTGTTCAAGAGAAATCTTGACGAGTGGATGGGAGATCGTAGGTTTACCCCGGGAATCATCTCTGTATCACTGCTGGACAGAGGCACAGCAAACTAATGGGTATAGTATTCTCATCCTAAGGGGGGGTGAAAGCCACACACACTCTGGCTAGGCTTATAAATGCCCTAGGGCAGATAGCCTAGTATGAACCTATGAACCTATGAACCTATATGCCCTCAGGGCAGGAAATGAGGTGAGAAGTGGGAGAGGGCAGCAAAACAGATGGGGCAGGTAGATAAGGGAGGAACTAAGTGACCCTCCTAAGTAGGAATATTAAGGTCCAGGTAAAAGTGAAGGTAGTAAGAGATAGCAGAGGAAGTAATGGTGGATTCAGCAGAGACAATCAGTGAGCACCAGAACCCCAGAGAGAGACAGTAGAGCAGGTAAGTAGCTACTAGCAGAGCAGGTAATGTGTAGGAGAGAGGATAGCAAGGAGGGGAAACTAGAAAGAATTAAGTCTATAGTTGGTAGAGGATGAGAAAAGTATGGACTAGGAACAGAGAAGGAGTAGTAGGGGGAGAAGTCAGGCAACAGGGCAAGGGATGAGAGATAGACGAAAAGGAATGCAGTGAGCTGAGACTAGGAAAATAAGGGGAGTGAGTAAGGGCACGAAGGCTAGAGTACGCTGCCGCCTAGTGAGCAGAAAAGAAATTACAGCAGGTAACCAGGAAAAGAATAAGTAGGTGGGGAAGGAAAAGGTAAGTAGCGAGGGAGAAATCTATCAGGAGATTTTAGTCAGGGAGAGGAGTCTGGCTGCTGGGTTTCCTGACTCAGAGGCTAAATTACTTTACAAGTTGAATTACAAGACAAATAAAATGGATTAGCCTACAATATGGGTCAATAGTGAAACATACTTAGTAAGTCCGGTACAGACAGGTGAAAGCACAGGGGTAGCAGAAAAAACGGATGGTACAATTTGGCAAGGCTTGAGGTGGATCAGGAGTCCTTAGAAGCCAGGCAGGTTCCTTAATGCAAGGTAGTGGATAGATTGTTAGTAAGTTTGGTACCGACAGGAGAAAGCACAGGGGCAGCAGAAAAAAAGGATGGTCCAATATGGCAAGGTTTGAGGTGGATAAGGGGTCCTTAGAAGCCAGGTAGGTCCCTTAATGCAAGGTAGTGGATAGATTGTTAGTAAGTCTGGTACAGACAGGTGAAAGCACAGGGGCAGCAGAAAAACAGATGGTCCAATTTGTCAAGGCTTGAGGTGGATCAGGGGTCCTTAGAAGCCAGACAGGTCCCTTAATGCAAAGTAGTGGATAGATTGTTAGTAAGTCTGGTACAGACAGGTGAAAGCACAGGGGCAGCAGAAAAAAAAGATGGTCCAATTTGGCAAGGCTTGAGGTGGATCAGGGGTCCTTAGAAGCCAGGCAGGTCCCTTAATGCAAGGTAGTGGATAGATTGTTAGTAAGCCCGGTAGAGACAGGTGAAAGCACAGGGGCAGCAGAAAAAAGGATGGTCCAATTTGTCAAGGCTTGAGGTGGATCAGGGGTCCTTAGAAGCCAGGCAGGTCCCTTAATGCAAGGTAGTGGAGAGATTGAGTTGTTAGCGTACCTCTAGGTTCAAGGACATGCAGCAGCCAGGAAAAAGTGTATATAGTGTAGATATACACCCATTACATCCCTCATTAGCATACTGTACATGCCTGGAGATGTTCTGCATGTAACATGTTACCTGGAACACACTTCACCCTAAATGCTGTGTGGTGTGTGCACTGAAAGCCACACACTTCAGTAGCACTACATATCTATGTAGGGGTCTAGTCCCAATGTTGCCAAGTAAGAGTGTGTATTGTGAATGGGTCTACATCATTTTGCAGATTATACACATCCCAGTGGGTCACCTGTCATGTGGCACAGGCAATAACTGTTATACAAACCTGTGACGTGTTAAATTGTGCCCCAGATATGTCACAATCATGGTGTCACCACAGTGCCATACCCCATTGTGGAATATGACTGCAGACCATCCTCGTGCTGACACATGTACACCTACAACATTATGGAGACCACAATCAACCAGTGTTACTAACAGCTATAATGCATCATTGCTGGATTGCTACACTACCTGGCATGTATGCATTAAACCCTACTCCTGACAACATGTTACACTGCAGTACTTTGGTGCATTGTAGTATAATCACCATGAGCATCAGAACAATATTAGCCTGTCCCTGCATCAATGTTATGGGTGACAGGGATGTGGCACAAGTATCATCATATGCACAGGGTGTGTTGTTGGTTTGCCAGAGGCTGAAGGCGGGCCCTACATTTGACACCATGTGTGTGGATGAGGGGTGTAATGAAGTGAACTGGGCATGGTGATGTGGTGTGTGTAGGTATCGGATTGCCCTAGGTGTGTTCATATAGTGTGCATGTATGCATGCACAAAGTTCTGCCATGTGGCTGCCCTACACAGGTGTTTATGCACAGCTGCAGACCATACCTGTGAGGTTGTGCAGTTCACTGCTTCCAGCCATGGAAACATGGACTGTGCCTGCCAGGGGTTCCATGTACATGTCTAGGTACAGACCTCGATGTGCTACTCTCCCCTTATGATGACAGATGTCTACTTAAACCAGGTCCCTCCTGGGACTGGCCAGGACCAAGTGCTCGTGGCCTGCTGTGGTGTGGACAGCACCCCCACACAGTACTGGGGCTCAAACTACCACTACAGGAGCACCTTGGTGTCCTAGCACGTCCAAGTTGACTGCCAGCTGTTGTCATTGCTGGCTTTCATCCACGCAGTAATCGCCACACTCCCACCACATGTTCAAGCATGGACAAACCACGATCAATTAGAGCCATTATCTCACCAAACTGTCTATCCATGAGCTCAGTATAAGCACGGATGGCACCAGACAGTTCACGCAAGTTGTCGCTTGCAGATGTGACAGCAGCCCTCTGCAGCCTCAGATCCTCTCTGGTGTAATGCTCCATAAGTGCCTGCACCACCATGACAGCCTGAAACATGCACCTAGTGGTACCAGTTGTGGCGCGTCTGCCAGGGCCATGATAACCAGCGGCCCTAACATGAGCACACTGAGACATCTGCCTATGTGGTGCCCTGCCAGACATCTGGCTATGCCTGCTGTGACCAGACACAGTAGGCATGGTTACCACACTCTCCTGTGCACTGCCACCAAATGCCAGCTGCCCCTCCACTATGGCCACTGGTGATGGGGTATGTATAAGCACTGAAACTGTGTGTGAGGTTGGGGTGGCTAAAAAGGGGGATGCTGTATGATGGCATTGTTTCGGACCTTGACAATCTCACCTGTGCCTCAACAGTACTATCATCACCTTCGGTGTCTGTATGGACACCAACATCAGATTGCATGCAGGAGGGACCCTGACCCACCTCACCACCTGTGGGTGAAAACAAGAAATGCACTTTAAGATCTATACAGCATTGCATAACAGTACACACATACACACACACACACACACACACACACACACACACACACACACACACACACACACACACACACACACACACTCAAACACACCACCTTAATACCTAACTGTCCGTGACTTTACAGACAGTCCCACATTTATTCCCATGTGTTCTCCATCCTGCATCACACTTGGTAACATACACTCATTAATACCACTCATTAATGTATCATTCATCTAAATGCCTAGACAAGTGATCACAACACAAGACCTGTTACTTCATTACCTCCCTGACCTGAGTGGAGTAGTTTTACATGACCTCACTGCTGTCATACCTTGTTCACCCTGTGTATGTCCGAACATCATGAACATGGCCCCTATATGTGAGGGGCTACTATGTTCACTTCATAATATCACGCACTGGAGTGTCATGTGTAAGTATTGCTCAGTACATGCCAGATATGCTGCTCAATCAACCTATCATGTGACAACTGTAATATATGGACACATTCCCTGGTGTTGTCTAGTAATTCCTCAATGCATCTGTAGTGCTGCATACGTGGGTTGTCAGTCACCTCTCTGCTGAATGTGATATTAAGAGTATACCCGGTGTCTATCTTTCCTCCCAATGCATGTTCCATGCTACAGACCTTATTATACTATCAGCTGTCCTGTGATTACATACATGACAAGTATTCCTGGTATGACGTGTCAGTCCATGTCCATCTACTGCATGATCAAAAAGGGAAGTACTGCTCTATGAACAACCCCACAATCACACATGTGCATACATGGACTCCCACACAAACACACACACATGCACACATGCATCCTACATGCATCACCCTCCCTCCACTTCTCCAGAGTGACCCTACAGACAAAATAACCACCCACCGAGACACACACACACACACACACACACACACGCACACACACACACACACACACACACACACACATACAGATGAGGTTGCACAATGATAGTACACACAGTCCTCCTATTACCCATCTGTCAACATGCAAAACAGCTGGTACACAATAGCATGCAGTGCAGCTATAGTCAATCCATGCTAGCAACAGTATACATGTGTGTGATGCATCTGTTGTGTTAGTAGGTGATGCCCCTTCCCCTGGATATCACTGCACCCATGTAACAGTATTGCTGTGCACCTGCTTTGCACCCTGCCATGTACTGTGCACCAAACCTCACAGGTGTACAATCCATTGCTGAATGTGTAGTACTGTGTCAGTTATGTCAACTCTAATGCTCACAGCCCCTATGTTTTTCAGCAACACATACCTGGGATTATATGTGGACAGATGTCATTTGAGAATGCCTGATGTCTGATTTACAGATCTCAACATCATGTATGACCAATCCAATACTATTACAATGTCGACCATCAGAGCATACCCTGGCTATGGGGAGTGTAAACACACTTATTGATATGATGACCCTTCCTTGATCTGCGATGGGACCACATCACTGCATATATTAACAGTACATGAGCCTGATATGTGACATATGTCCTGTACATTCACATGCAGTGTCTACAGAATGTGTTAGGTGTGTGGATGGTGACTGCAATGCATACACTCCATGTGTGCATATGTGTGCACACCCTTATCATGACAGTTTGTTGGACCTATTGTTATGTGTACTACAGCAGTCACTACTCCTAGCAGGGGTATACTAACATGGGCCATCTGCATTTGCCAGTGTATGTTCAGTCTACCCTACACATGTCCCCCAAATCTGCATGATTGCAAGGTCTACACATGTGCACATCCCTTGGTGTTCACACACTGCCATCACTATTGCTGTGGGGGTAGGGTTATGTCTGCCACATTTCCTGAACCTAACTGTGTGCAGCTACAGCCATTCTTAGCATCCTTAGTATCCCTGCTGCATTGCACTGGTGTGTCATGCTGACACCCCTTCCCCACCTTCTGCCTTTTTGCAGATGCTTGATAAGTAAGGTCTACACATGTGTGTCAGTTTGCAGTGTCCCATACACTGCACACCACATATTACAGCCTAGTTCCAGCTGATAATGTGGACCACAGTGATACGTTATGCCATAGTGTAACTCTGTAACAGTTGCCATTATACTACTGGTATATACACTGTTGTTGCACTGTATACGGGTGATGTTTCACACATGTCCCTACTGTAGGCCATGTCTCCCACCATTATGTTACTCCCTGTGGACACATTCCACAATGACAGGATCTTAGTCATCTTGCAGGTGTCTGACATACCCTTCCAATACCCATCATGGTCACCACTCTGATGCCATGCATTTAATAGCAACAATACATGCACATGTACAGCATGCATTCTGGGTAGTTGTGTTAGATGTGTGCATGGAAACACCATAGCCATAACATGCCTGGTGTATTGGCAAGCAACAACATAAACCATACTCACCGGCTACAGGCTGCTTCCTTGGTGGTTTACTGGAGGGACCTACATAAGAGGATGAGAGATGCGAAGTCAGTGGCCACACCTGTGGCATTGCTACAGGGTAGGTGCTGCTTTACAGTAAATCAACAGTACATGTCCACAATACTACCACGTATGCACATCTGTTTATCACTACTATGCAGCAACAAACTATATCTATGACATGTCAGATATGCATGTTCTACCTGTACAGATGCGGATGCATATGCAGCAGTGGTCTACTGATCTGCCCTGTGGCCTTACCCGGACACTCCTCAGCCGGTGTGTGGGTAGCACCCACCTCCACAATGGTGTCCAGCAGTTGTTGGCTATGAGGACGGGCAGGTGCCATGAGGCTGGCAAGGATCTCCTCAACACGTGTCGGGGGTGGATGGCATGGCCCCCCCTATTGCGAGGTGATTCTACTGGAGTGCAGCAGCACAACGATGGGCACTGTGAAGCAGGTCAGAACAATGATGCCGGACCTGCTCATAATTGTGATTGTACAGTCCATCATCATTGACCCTGTGGACTAGGTCATTCCACAGGGTGGACCGCACCTGCTGCTCATGGGTATCCCAGCCAAACAGGACAGGGTAGTGCTGGATTAGGTGGTTTATCACTATGTCATTCTCAGCAGCTGAGTAAGCCATGAGATGTCAATGTGACTTCTTGCCTGAAAAACATAAAGATGGAAACAGGTCTGAGCAAATCATACAGTAAGGTTACCACAGTTCATAATACACATCTCTGTCACCCTCCCACCATATCTGCAACAACAAACTGTACACACAACTCAATAGGTATGGCTACAGCTTACCTACTAGTGGGACAGATATTGTATTGTACCACACTTTGCGCTATCTGTTTGTAGCCATGTTCCCTGTGTGGACACTATAATTGGTGGCCTGTTACAGACTATTCACCTGTATGCCATTGTCAGGGCCACTATGGTTCCATATATGCCTGTGTTAAGCTTGCTATGTGATTGCTGCACATCTGACATTCTGTGTTATTGGGGATATCTATGCATGCATTTGGACATGTCCTGGGATTGTGTAGACTATTACTACCCACATATGTTTAATAACAGTGACACAATAGCATGTTTAGAGAATATTTGCCAGCAGAACCACCTCTCCAAACTCATCTGCCCATGTTACCAGGCCACATCACATGTGGGACCCACCCTGGGGCCTCCTCATGTACTGGTCCAGCACTACCTTCAGGTGGAACCAACTCAGGGGATGTTGTCCCCCCACCCTGGTTGCACACACAGACATGATGTTGTCCCCCAAGATCAGGTCCAGGGTCTGTTCCATAGGGGGCTCCACAGACACATGTGGGATGTGCTAAATCACCTTCTGGCACCGAGTACACATTCACAGGGTCCACATGCTTTTCCTACTCAGCCTTCAGGCCAGGCACCTTCGGGACGTGGACTGCTGTTGTGAGTAGCACTGAGTGAGAGGCTTGTTTCCATTGTGTCCATATTGGGGTCTATGGGGCTTCCATATCACAGAGCACACACACACCATCCAGGGTGTTTAACCACCGCATGTGTCATATACCACCCCTGTAGGCTGTCCTCTATATCTATCAACTTGGAACACCTCCACAACTATACCTGCCATACTTCCCCATATTCCTATTCTATACTTCACAGACAGGGGCAATGTGGTCCCAACATGGGGTTCACATGTCACATACCCGCCCATGTTGCACACACTGACAGCTGTATATATCTGTGTGTATTGCTGTGTGTGCCATTCCCTTGCACATAGCATGCAGCACTGTGGTGGTAATATAGGGGACATGTATTTACATACATATATATGTGTGTGTGTGTGTGTGTGTGTGTGTGTGTGTGTGTGTGTGTGTGTATATGTAGACATGTGCATATAGGTATATATCTATATATGTCTAGATATATATGATGTATATATATGTGTCTACATATGGGTATCTGTATACTTGTGGACATACATGTATTTTTACATATACACACACATATATATATATATATATATATATATATATATATATATATATACACATATGCATACCTATATATGGGGTACATTCAGCCATCAGGTCCACAATCTCACAATAACTTCCTGTACAGCTGCACTATTCTGCCTCGCTACAACACAGACAGGTGCCACATATAGACACAGCCTAACATTAGGGGGGTATATATAGGGCCAGATTGCAGGTTACCCTATTACACACCTATGGCATTCCAGCATGCTACAATACCGGTTAACTTGAGAATCCTGCAAGTGGTGGGCTGTGGAACCCACGTATCAGTCATTATGGCATTACTTCCACCAGCAGCTATTGGCCACAGTAATATATATGCTTCCCATTACACAACAGACACTATGATGGCTTACATCTTATCAGTCAGTGCTGCTCTGCACAGTTCACTGGTATGGCCCACTACCCACAGGGACATAATCTATTGTCCTTAACAGTTGTTCAGCTGAACATCATTACAACAACACCTGATGGCACATATAAATCATTCCACATCATCTATCCTATTATTATGGACCAGTTACTACAGTCAATTGCATGCATATATACTTCACATACCTGTTGTGGGAATGATGTCTCTTCTGGATGGTTTGCTGAATGGATTTTTTTTTTGTTGTTTTTATTTTTGCCTTTCACTCTCTCTCTCTCTCTCTCTCTCTCTCTCTCTATCTATCTCAGTCTCTCTCCAGTAAATGGATTGAGCTGCCTTGACTAGATTGCAGTATGGCTTTTGTAGGTGATGCACATGATCATGTGATGGTCTCTGCACCATTCAGTGTCCTCCACTTGCTATCTGCATACAGCATTCTGTGTAGTACTTCCAATTACCACTGTCATGGCAACCCACTACTATAAATCCCTACATCATGTGGGCATGGTCCCTTTACCTTTCCTATATAGATGACATCCTTCCTGTGTGTGGGCAGCAGTGTTACAGACAACAGGTAGCAATACCTCTTACAAGAGAACTTGAACACTCAGGCCAGCTACATATTTGTATGAGACTCCAGAACTACAGGCACAGTGTGAGTAGTGTTGTTGTATGCTTTGTATTGCACCAGTGTTACAGGGTTTGTGTGTACATACTAGTTTAACATGGAATGCAGTTTGTCCGCATAGCTCTCAGCTGTGGGCCTATCCACTTTATGGCAAGAGGTGTGCCTATTATGTTTTGTCTGTCCACCACACAGGTCTTGTGTCAGATATATCACTGGCAGTATATGTGTTGAGTGCTATCAGTACCCAGCTACATCCATTTCTGTTTCAAACTTCATATTCCTGAATAAGGGCATGTTGCAGACTATCCTGTAACATCAGTGACTTGCTTAGTGTATGACAACAATATTTCACATATGGGCCTGTGTTCCAGCCTCTGTCTTCCACCTACATACCAGGCTTTGTCGATATGGCATGCTGTCAGGGTTTGTTATGTAGTGGGCTGTAAGTATGTTATACTGCCATTCCTGCCATCAGTCCACTGCTGTTGTGGCCTCCACACATATTGTGGGGCTGGGTCCATATATGTGTGGGCTTCATCTACACAATACATGTGTGCCCTTATGCATTCCAGAGGCCAGTGTATGTAGCAGTGGTATATGGCCCTGTATGCCAGTCTATGGGGGGGATGCAACATAACTAACCTAGGCTGTTACAACATGTGTGGGTATCAGGGGTAAGCTGCCTTAAGGTATCAGGATGTACATTACCATACAATTCACCTTGGGTAAATGCAGGCCTACTGCTTCCTGCTATACAGACTGTTCTGTTTATCAGTGTGATTGTGATGGTGTTAGTTATGCCTTGTTATGTAACAGATACATCCCATTGTGTCAACTGAGGTTTTTTTATCCCCTAGGGATTGTTTACTGAGTGTAGATAGAAGCTGCTGGACTATACACCTGCATTACTTACTGTTGATTGATTGTTATCCTGTGGCCCAGTCTGTCTATACTATTGTACTACTTGAAGGCCTTGGCCTGGACAGCAACATATGTAAACCTTTACAGAATACTGTATTAATATAACTGTTGCACAGTTGCATAAGTCTGTTTATATGTATGTCAGAGTCGAAACAGCTATATGACATGGCATATATAAATGTAATAGTACACAAATAAAGCTTTCCCATATATGCAAGCCTGTGTGTGGTGTTATATCCTTTGACCCCTCTGTGGGTATATGTTGCAGGCAACAATTGTCATTTGTATGGGTGTCTCATACAGTGTCCAGTTGGTAAGGTAGCAACTGTAGGCATAGTAGCTGTTCCGTATTTTGTGCACCTTCTACATATGTATCTTCCTATGCCTATCTCTGTGCGTGTAGTTACATATACATATATATATATATATATATATATATATATATATATATATATATATATATATATATATATATATATATATATATATATATATGTTTATATCTATATATATATATATATATATATATATATATATATATATATATTTATTTATTTATTTGTATTTGCATATATGTGTCTGTGTATATGTATCTTAGGAATGCTGATTGCTTCCACATTGTACATTCCCTATGGTAGCCAGACTGTAATGCATATGTTACTGATACCAGCCTGATATCATAGAGGTGGGATGGAGTACTATTAACATCTTGTGCCCATGTTGTGTCAGGTTCTGGTTATGGGATTTGCAACAGTTGGTACTGTATTGCAGAACAGACATGTTTGGCTGTGGGTGGGATATCTATACGTAAAGTGGGAAAAAAGCAAGATTTTTTTTTTTTTTTTTTTTTCTGCCTTAACCAGTCTGTATCCAACGGCCCATGTTCTGCTCAGCAACAAAATAAACTGCCTCTGCTAGGCTGGAACACAAAACCCTACACATCATAGGCAAAGTGATTTACCACTAAGCCATGTCAGATATATATAACCCTGATATATTCAAAACATATCAACCAGCCCAGTCATTCAACAGCACAGAGAATGTATTCCGACATGCAAATGTATTTGTGTGAGTAAATATAGTAATATCTAAACAGATACAACATATCAAAAGATGTAGATATTTACATATATATATATATATATATATATATATATATATATATATATATATATAAAATATATATATATATGTATGTATATATATATATATATATATATATATATATATATATATATATATATCCATAGCAATATATATATATATATATATATATATATATATATATATATATATATATATATATCCATAGCAATATATATATATATATATATATATATATATATATATATATATATATATATATATATATAGAGTACTATATAGAGTACCATTAATGGGGTTGGGACGCCCCAAAATAATATACGTCATGTACGAAAAGGCATACCCCCCCCCAAAGCCAAACACATCAGTCCTGCAATACACTAAAGTGTTACAGATCACATAAGCAGGACCTGAAATGACATGTGCATAACATGTAAACAGTACTACAACCCACCTGTATGATGTCAGGCTAGTATTAGTGACATAGCATGCAGTACAGTGTGGCTCCCATAGGAAATGTAAAATATGGCAGCTATCATCATCCCCAGGGTACATATACACAGACACACATATATGCAGATACAGATATACAGATATTTATAGCTATATCTATATATATATATATATATATATATATATATATGCACACATGGGACTACACAGACACACACAGAGATATGTACAGTAAGATACTAGAAGGTGCACACACTATGGAACAGCCACTATGCCTACAGTTAACACCTTAACAACTGGACACTCTATGGGCCACCCATACAAATGACAATCATTGCCTGCAACATATGCCCACAGAGAGGTCATAGGATAAAACACCACACACAGGTTTGCGGACATGTATAACCTTTATATGTGTACAATTACAGTTGTATATGCCATGTACTATAGCTGTCCAGACACTGACATCCATATAAAAAGAGTAATGCACCTGTGAAACAGTTATACTAATACGGTTGCTGTCCAGGCCAAGCCCTAAAAAGTGTACAATAGTAAAAATAGACTGGACCACAGGATACCAAACTATCAACAATAAGTAACACAGGTGTATAATCCAGCAGCCTCTATCTACACTCTGTACAAAATCACCAGGTGGTAAAGATGTCAGCTGACCAAATGGGATTTCACTGTTTCATAACAAGGCATAACTGACACCATCACAAGCAAACTGACAAACAGAACAGTCTGTATGGCAGGAGGCAGTAGGTCTGCATTAACCCAATGTATTTAAGTAGTGTAAATACAGGTGCAGTTTATTGGTACTGTACATCCAGATACCTTAAGGCAGCACACCCCTGATACCCCCACATTTTGTAACAGCCTAATGTATTTATGGTGCACCCCCCCAGACTCATTAATACAGGTCCAAATACCCCTGTTACATACACTTGCCTCTGGATTGCATAAGGGCACACATGTATTGTGTAGGTGAAACACACACACATATATGGCCTCAGCCCCACTGTATGTGTGGGGGGATACAACAGCAGTGGATCGATGGCAGCAATGGCAGTGTGATATGCTCACAGCCCACTACAGAACAACCCCTGACAGCATGTCATATAGGTGGAGGACAGAGGCTGGAACACAGGCCCATATGTGGACAACTGTTGCCATATACTAAGCAAGTTGCTGGTGTTACAGGATAGTCTGCAACATACCCTTAGTCAGGGAATTGAGGTTAGAAACATAAATGGATGTAGCCATGTACTGATAGCACTCAACACACACACTGCCAGTGAAATATCTGACACAGCACCTGTGTGGTGGACAGACAAAACATGATATGCACACCTCTAGCCACCAAGATGATAGGCACACAGTTGAGAGCTGTGCAGACAGACTGCATTTTAAGGTAAACTAGTATGGATACACACACCCTGTGACACCACTACTATATAAAGCATAACACAACTCTACTCACACTCTGTCTGCAGTTTTGGAACCTCCTACAAAAATGTATCTGGCCTGAGTGTGCTGGTTCTCCTGTAAGAGGTATTGCTACCTGCTGACTATGACACTGATACCCACACACAGGAAGGCTGTCCATCTCACAGGAAAGGTATAGGGACCATGCCCACATGATGTGGGGATTTATAGTTGGTGGTTGCCATGAGAGTGGTGACTGGAAGTACTACACAGCAAGCTGCATGCAGTTAGCAAGTGGAAGACACCGATTGATGCAGAGGCCATCACCTGATCATGTGCATCCCCTACTAAAGCCAGGTTGCAATCTATTCAAAGCAGCTCAATCCATTTACTGGTGGGAGAGAGAGAGAAAGAGAGAGAGAGAGAGAGAGAGAAAGGAAACACAAAATAAACAAACAAACAACACAGCTCTTAAGCTGACTTCACAGCAGTTTAGCCAGCTGTTATTCAAGAAGACATCATTCCCACAACAGGTATGTGAGATAAATATACATGTAATAGAATGTAGTACCTGGTCCATCATAATGGGATAGATGATGTGGAATGATTTATATGTGCCATCAGGTGTTGTTGTGATGATGTTCAACTGAACAACTGCTATGGACAATAGTGTCTATTCCTGTGTGTAGTGGGCCATAGCCATTAACTGTGCATGCCAGAACTGACAGACAAAATGTAAGCCATCATAGTGTGTGTTGTGTAATGTGAAATATGTCTATTATGTGGCCAATAGCTGGTGGTGGAAGTAATGCCATTATGATTAACATGTGGGAGCCACGGCACACCACTGGTAGGATACCTAGGAGAATCTGTAGTATAGCATGCCTGAATGCCATAGGTTACCTGCAATCGGCCCCTACATATGCTCCCCTAATGTCAGGCCATGTCTATATGTGGCACATGTCTGTGTTGTAACAAGGCAGAACAGTGCAGCTGTGCAGGAAGGTGTTGTGAGATTGTGGAGCTGATGTCTGAATGTACCCCACATATAGGTATGCATATGTGTACATATGTCACACATATAATATTTAAAGATATATATGTATACCTGCATGTATGTCCAGAAATATACATATACCACATGTAGAGACATATATATATATATATATGTAGTCACATATATTTACACACATATAGATAAATACTGATATGCAAATGTCAACATCTGTACAAACACACACACAAACAGATATGTATGGTAAGTCATGTCCCCTATATCACTACCACAGTGATGTGTGCTATGTGTGAGGTAGCAGCACACATAGCAATACAAACAGATATCTACAGCTGGCAGTGTGTGCACCATGGACGGGTATGTCACATGCAAGTAGGGCAGATACACACATGGAGGTGGTCAGGATTGGTAGATATTGAGGACAGTCTACAGTGGTGGTATGTGACACATGTGGTGGGTAAACACTGTGGATGGTGTGTGTGGTCTGTGATGTGGACACCCCATGGTCCCCTATATGGCCACAATGGGAACAGAGCTCCCTCCATCTCCCACTCACAACAGCAGTCCATGTCCTGAAGGTGCCAGGTCTGGTGGCTGAGCATAGGGAGCATGTTGGCCATGTGAATGTGTACTGGATACTTCAGATGGATGTAGGACATCCCTCATGTGTCTGTGGATCCTGGTATGGAACAGACCCAGATCTGAGCTCAGGAGACAGAGCATGTTGGTGTGTTGCCGAGGGGGGTGGGCCAACATCCCCTGGGTGGTTCCACCTGATGGTATGGCTGTAACAGTACACGAGGAGGCCCCAGGTTGGCAGACACATGTGATGTGGTCAGGTATCCTGGTCAGATGGATGTGGAATGGTGGATCAGCTGGCCAATGGAACATATACATGTTAATGTGTCACTGTCATAGTACATATGTAGGTAGTAATAGTCTACACAATCCTGGTACATGTCCAACAGCATGCATAGAACCCTCCTATAACACAGACTGTCAGATGTGCAGCAATCTCAGAGCAGCCATACCATTGGCATATATGTAACCATAGTGCCCTGATAATGGCGTGCAAGTGAATAGTCTGTAACAGGTCCACAATGTTAGTGTCCAGACAGGGGACATGGCTACAATCACATAGAAGAATGTGTGGTACACTACACAATCTGTCCAAATGTTAGTTAAGCTGTAGCCATACCCATTGAGTTGTGTGTATAGTCTGTTAAAGCTGATGTGGGGGGGGGGGGTGACAGAGATGTGTATTATGGACCATGGAAACCTTGCCATATGAGTCACTCAGGCCTGTTCCCATCCTCATGTTTTTCAGGCACGATGGAACACAGCTGCCTACCAACTTATTCCACAGAGGAGAATGAAGTGATAATCAACCACCTGGTACTGCAGTACCAGATCCTGTATGACAGGACAACAGTGGAACAGCAGGAGTGGATCTCCCTATGGAATGATCTCATCCACAGGGTCACTGATGTTGGCCTGCATAACCACAGTTATGAGCAGGTCCGGCATCATTGCACCAACCTGCTTCGGAATTCCCTTCAGTGTGCTACTGCCGTCCGGGGGGATCACCTTGCCATGGGGTGGGTCATGTAATCCATCCCCACAACACATGTGGAGGAGCTCCTGGCCAGCCTCGTGGCACCTGCCCGTCCTGAACAACATCTACCACTGGACCCCTTTGTGGAGATGGGTGTCATTCACATAACAGCTAAGGATCATGCAGGTAAGGACACATTTCACATCATCAGACCACTGTTGTGTAAATATCCACAGTGGTAAATGCAGATCATGCATATTTGATATGTTATGCAAATAATATGTTGCTGTATTGTAGTGATAATCAGATGTCCAGATGTGGTAGTAGTGTGTGTATTTAAAGTAGATCTATGGTAGTACTGCACCCATCCTGTAGCAGTACCACAGGTGTGGGCACTGACAGTGCATCTCTCACCCACTTATGTAGGTCCAGCCGGGGTAACAGCAAGGCAGCAGACTGAAGCTGGTGAGTATGTGTTATGTAGATGCATGCCAACACACCGGACTTGTAATGGTGATGTAATATTCCATGCACACATCTAACACACCTACCCTGAAAGCATGCTGTACATGTGCATGTATTCTTGCTGTGAAATGCATGTTCTCACAGGGGCGGATATGATGGGATATTGAAAGGGTATGTCACACACCTGCATGACAACTAACATCCTGTCATTGCGGAATGTGTCCACATGGGGTAACATACTGTTGGTAGATATGGCCTACAGAGTGATATGTTCTGGACAACACCCATATACAGTGCAACACCATTGTACATACTTGTAAGGCAATGCCAAGTGCTGCTGAGATACACTATGGCATACAGCATTACACTAGTCCAGATTATCATCTGGGTCTAAGCTGCAACATGTGGTGTGCAGTGTATGGGACACATATGTGTAGGGCTTACCTGTCATACATCTGCATAAATGCTGAGGGGGATTCTCAGCACGAAACACCAATGCACTGCAGCAGGGATCCTAAGGATGGTAGGAATGGCTCTATCTGCATATAGTGAGGTCCAAGACCTGTGGCAGCTGTAACCCTACCAAGACTGCAATAGTGATGCCATTGTGTGAAAACCATGGGATGGGCACATGAGTGGACCTTGCAAACATGCAGAATAGGGGGACATGTGTAGGGTAGGCTGAACATACACTGGCAATTGCGGAAGGCCAATGCTGCTATACTCCCACCATGAGCAGTGGCTGCTATAATACACACAAGAGGTGTGATAAACCATCACGATAAGGGTGTGCACACACATCCCCACATGGTGTGTATGCATCGCAGTCAGCAGCTGCACACCTACCACAATCTGTAGAAACTGCATGTGAATGTACAGGACATATGTTACATACTGGGTGTGTGTACAGCTATGATCTGCAGTGCTGTGGTCCCATGCCAGATCACAGATAGGTGTGTTAAAGCGATGTCGGTGTGTACCCCCCCATAGCCATGGTATACTGTGATGGTTGTCAATGTAAGCATTTCTACAGTGGCCATACATGTTCTCTTGCTGTTGACAGCTGTAAATCAGGCATCTGGGATTCACCAATGACAACAGTGAACATATCATTCCAGGTATGTGTTGCTGAAACACATAGGAGCTGTGAGAGGTAGAGCTGGCATAAGTGACACAGTACTACACATTGCACAATGGGTTGGACACCTGTGAGTTGTTGGGCACAGTACATGGCAGGGTGCAGAACAGGTGCACTGCAATAATGTGTACATACAGAGGTATCCAGGGGAAGGGGCATCACCTAGTCACAGCACATGCATCATACACATGTATCTATGTATTATCACATTTATTCTCAAATGTATAACTGTGGGTATTGTGTGTACTGTATTCCTGTAAGTATATTTCTGCTACCTGGACTGCCATGGCCTTTACATTTGTCTAACACACATATGCAACTACCTGTACATCCAAAAACTTTGAATTTGCTTTGGCTGCTACTGTTGTGCTCCACTTTCCATCAAACAAACATGGTTCTTGGAGGTCTGCACTGCCGGCCACAACGTTTGCAGGATGGGAAAAGGAGGGCAGTAGTTTCAAACAGTGTAAACCAGTAAATGTGATGATTAGAATTGGTGGGAAAGCATCATTCTCCACTGGTCTAGATCCTTGGCAGACATGGAAGGCATTGTGGAAAGGTGTCATGTTTAGGCCATACAGATGAGGTGTCCAGGAGTCAAAGATTTTTACTGGACTCCTAGTTAAGAGCCACGGTGCCAGGCTTTTGCAGGGGGACAATATAAGTTGGAAGCTTGGGATAGTTTAGCTCGGGCTGTAACCAGTGCCACCAGTATCCACTGCACTGATGAACAATGTAGGCATCACTGCAATGTTATATGGAGGGGGAAGAAGGATGCCCTTGACCATTGGATTGGGGGATTTAGGACTGCAGCCATCCCATGCCTGTGTAAGTATCCACACCACCACCTCTCGCACCGAACACTAACAAAAAGTAAAAATCCGTCGCTGTACCATAAAGGGCTGTCCTCCAAGATGTAGACCAGAATCTGTCACCAGGTCAAGAATACATATAATGTTCGAAACACTTGATAGATCCAAATAAACTGTGTTTATTAATCCAACAACGATAAAAACCACATAAACCACGAAAATAACATATAACAGTGATATAAAACGGTGATTAAGCGCGCTTTCGTCTTCACTGGTTAGACTTCATCAGAATCACATAATCACTTAAAATTGAGTGCTTTAAATACCAAAACATAACAAAACACCATTGGTTAATTAGTTAATTGTTACTCCAGGCCATTTTGAACCAATTGGTACCTTTTAAACTTTTTTTTTAAAAAAACTTTTTTTAAAAACTTTCCACTTCATGAATAACCTATCTTGCATAACAATATTTCACTTGATATGAACTCCAAAGAACATGTACATACATAAATATGTAAATAATAATAATAATGTATATGTATTTATATTGTTATTTAAAAAATCTAATACTTACTAATAAATATATAAATAAATATATAAATATGATTGTATAAATATAATAGAGAGAAGATAAAAATGGTATTAAAAATGTATACAATATAATGTTAAAAATGTTAAAAATATATATCTATACTAGTGGAAATATACCCAATTATAGGCTAGAGGGTTTGGGTAAGAACAACATGTATTGAGTATTGGATGTTAGATGTTGCTTGATGAATAATAACTTCATTTGGGGTTGTTTGCTAAAAGTTTCAGGGCTGGTTTAATGGAGAGGTGGTCGTTCATCCCCATAGGACCGCAGGCGTTCAATTTCAGCTGCCAAATTAACTCTCTATATTCCAACAGGGATTCCCAATCTCCTCCCCTATCACCCTTTTTGACCTCCTCCAGTACCCAAAACTTAAAATTAGCTTTTTCACACGTGGTAGTGTGTCTAAATAGGGCGTTGTTATCATTCCTCCTACTAATGTCCCTCATGTGTTCATATATACGTTTTCTTAACTGACGTTCCGTCTTACCAACATAATATGCTCCACAGGCAAGACAGTAAGCAAGGTAAACAACGCCCTTACTGTAACAGGTAAAATACCCATTACACCTAATTTTTCTCCCAATACCTTTCACGAATATTTCCTTGTCTCCAGAAATGAAAGAGCACTGCCCACACCTACCACATCTGTGTGTTCCTGTCTTACATATCACCCCATTCCCTTTCAAGGGGGTTTTCTTTTCAAATAAGTCCTTAAAATTTAGATTTTTTCTGTAAGTGAATTTTAAGGGTTGCTGGAAAATCAATGAATTGCTACACATCCTTGAAAAGATTTTCCAAACCTCATGTATACCCCTTTGTATCCACTCACATCCCTTATGATACGTAAATATTAATCTCGGAATTTCATCTTTATCCATACCATTGTTTTTGGTTTTCCTAGTATTTGCCACGTCTAAGTTGCCATTTAGGAGGGGTGGGTAATGAGTATTACGTTTTTTCGTCACCTCCCTTTTCACATTTCTTACTAATTCAATGGGATATCCTCTTTCTTTAAATAAACCCTGTATTATATCCATTTCCTCCCTACATCCATTGTTGTCACTAGTCATCCTGGAGGCCCTGATCATTTGGCCCTTAATAATGTTCCTTCTTAGGTATAAAGGATGATCACTTTGAAAATGTACATAGGAATTGGAAAAACAACTTTTCCTAAAGACCTTCGATTTGTATTGCTTATCTTCTCTGTTCTTAATGATTGTAATATCAAGGTAATTGGCATAATCAATGTTATACTGGTATGTAAATTCTAAAAAATTAGTGGTAGTATGTAAATATTGGATAAGTTCCACAATCTGTGCAATATTACCATCCCATACAATAAATATATCATCCAAAAATCGAAAGTATTGTTTGATATATTTCCAAAATTGGGATTTAAATACAAATTCAAGTTCCCAATAAAGCATAATAATATTTGCGTATATTGGGGCGCAGGCTGACCCCATAGCCACCCCCCGAATCTGATGGTAAATATCTCCCTGAAAATAAATAAAATTATTTTTTAGAACTACCTCAATATATTCTAATACTAATCTAAAATCAGTGTTACTTAAAAATTTAAACTCAGTCAACATATGCTCAAACCATCTTAGACCAATGTTATGGGGTATTACCGAGAAAAGATCTTTAACATCAATAATAATGAAACCATAACTGTCATCATAAGGAATATTGTTAAATTTTTCCAAGAAATCCCATGAATCTATTAATATATGGGGGTAGTCATGGTAAAAAGGTTTCAACTTGTTATACACAAATATTGCTAAAGTCTGTGTCTTCGAGCACTGGGACATCACTATGGGCCTAAGTGGAGGATTAAATACATCTTTATGTATCTTAGGGATCCCAAAAACCTCCGGAATTACCGGTTTGGGAACCCTAAGAAAATTGTATAAATCAAGGTCTATAGACCCTTGAATCAAGTTGTCTTCCAGGTAAAAATCTATTTTCTTATACCAAATATTCATCTCATTCCTGGATGCATGTTGGTATCTATTACCCTGATTCAAAATCTCAACCATCCTCCTTGTGTAGTCCCAGTGGTCCATCAAAACTACCCCACCCCCCTTGTCAGGTTTCATAATTCTTACCCTCTCATTACTCTGTAACATTTTCAAAACCTTGACTTCTTCATCTGTTAAATTCTCATATTCCTTTGATGCATCATATAATGAATAACCTTCCCTAACCATGTTTAAAGTGCAAGTCTCAAAGTTAAAAAATATCATGTTGTAGGGGTGGGTTAATAATGCTTCTTCTTCTAAGCCCTTTCCTTACATCTATTCCTTCATTTTGAAATATGGTCTTCAAATTTAGTTTCCTGGTAAATAATTTGATATCCAATAAAATATTTTCAATCCTAGGTTTGTGCACTGGTATAAAAGAAAACCCTTTGGTAAAAAGGTTAAAAAATTCCACTGTGACTTCTAAATCAGTAAAGTTGTAGATATAAAAATTATCACGTGTAAAAATTTTACATGTACTTGTGTTCAAATGTTCAAGTGTGCAATTGTTCTCAAATTCTAAAGAATCAACATTATCATCCAATTTCGTACCATTGGCTTCAGAATAAACTTCCTCACTACTGTTGTCCTTATAAATAGGTCTATTAACATCAGCATGGGTGTCCTTATAAAATTGGATACCTTGTTCTATAAAGTCAATTTCCCCTGTTATCTGTACCTGTTCCCCCCTTGCCTCCTGTAGGAATTGTCCCCTATTGCCTCCGCATATGTAAAGGAACGGTTCTGGTTCTGATTCCTTAGCCTTTCTGATCTTCGGGGGCCCTCCCCCTCTTCCTCCTCTAAAGGGTCAAACAAATTCATTTCACCACTGTCACCCATGTCATTTACACCATTATTGGGACCTCCGTTCCCATACCATTTGTTGCTTTCCAAGGTGGGGTTCCTTTGTTGAGTGGGTGGGTTCCCCCTGTTGTCCTTTCCATCATATCCACCTCTCAAATTCTGGTACCTAAAGGGCCTCCTATTATATTTGTTCGGATCAACATAGGCCCTATCCTCTTGGTAGTCACGTATATCACGATCAATTTTACCTAATTTCCTTTTGTAGTTACTAGCCACGTTACAATCAACATCATGAAGTACCTTATAATATGCATTTTTATGTTCTTTGATAGAAAAAAGCAAGTCTTTGGTTATGTCTTGTTGTATTTGATCAATTCTTTTTTTACTATCCAATAAAATATCTGCATTACTACGTATCATAGCTTTTAAAATTAAAATTCCACAATCATTAAGAATATCTGAAATGGTTTTAAACAAATCACCATTCCCTCGTACATTGTTGGGATATTTATTCAGCCTAAGACCCTTAGGCACAATGTTACGCTCTACACATTGCGTAAGGTACCAATTGTCAAGACATAAATTCCTATATTTATTCAATTCCAGTTCTAAAAGCTTACATTTGTCCTTATAGGAACTATAGTCCTTCCGTGTATTGTCTGTTTCATCGAACGCCTTAGAAAAGGATCGGTCAAGCCATTCTGTAAAATCCACGTTGTTGTAAATATCCAACCCACGTTGCCTTGCCCGCATATCAGTTCCATTAGTGTGACCTCCATTAGAACCAGGTAAAATAATCCGTGCACCATGGTCGTTGTTTGAGCCATGTCCATTACCCTCCTCAGCACCTCCAGACCTCGCTGCCGACCTTGATGTCACTTCCGGACTCCGTTGTGCACAAGGAATAGATTCACTGGAACCCGGTGACTGAACGGAACCTATTGCTCCTTCCGAATGAGCTCGTATAAGCCGTACAAGTTGACTTAAAAGTGAATTGTCGTTCTCCATGGGGATCCCTCGTACCGTCAACGGTTATAACAGTTAACCACACCCCCACCTCTCGCACCGAACACTAACAAAAAGTAAAAATCCGTCGCTGTACCATAAAGGGCTGTCCTCCAAGATGTAGACCAGAATCTGTCACCAGGTCAAGAATACATATAATGTTCGAAACACTTGATAGATCCAAATAAACTGTGTTTATTAATCCAACAACGATAAAAACCACATAAACCACGAAAATAACATATAACAGTGATATAAAACGGTGATTAAGTGCACTTTCGTCTTCACTGGTTAGACTTCATCAGAATCACATAATCACTTAAAATTGAGTGCTTTAAATACCAAAACATAACAAAACACCATTGGTTAATTAGTTAATTGTTACTCCAGGCCATTTTGAACCAATTGGTACCTTTTAAACTTTTTTTTAAAAAAACTTTTTTTAAAAACTTTCCACTTCATGAATAACCTATCTTGCATAACAATATTTCACTTGATATGAACTCCAAAGAACATGTACATACATAAATATGTAAATAATAATAATAATGTATATGTATTTATATTGTTATTTAAAAAATCTAATACTTACTAATAAATATATAAATAAATATATAAATATGATTGTATAATGTGTGTAAGTATCAACTACAGAGAGAACTTGTAAGACTTAAAAGCTGAATATAGGCAAGAGTGGTATTCATAATGGTATTCTAATCTATTCTGCTTTTTCCACAGCTGCCAGGGACTGTGAGGTCGATGTATGAACCCATGGGGCTAAGTTAGCGAGGATGAGCGGAGCTTGTGGTATGTATGCATCAGAATAGTAGCAGTAAATGTTAAATAGAGCTTTTTTGGTATTTTATAGAGTTGTGTCAAATTGAGCATGCACATCTCTACTCTAAAAACAAGTACACATGCATTAGTCTCTAGCACAAACAAAGAGGCCAGTATTACAATATCAGACTGAGCATGCATATCTCAACTGCAAAAGCAAGTATGCATGCATTAGTCAGTAGCACAAACCAAGAGTAGAATATCAGACATTAGTTGGAGGTTTTGGGTTCAAAGACAACACTTCCCAACTATGCAATACTGTTAATTCGTCAATTATGTGCAATTTAAAGGTGTAAAATAAAAGCTCTATATCAGTGGCACACATACCCTGCTGTAAACTGTAATCAGTATAACTGGAACATGCATATTTGCAATATATGCACATATTCAACAGTACTTGCTGCAATCTACAGTACAGTGTGCAGTTAGACGTTGGTAGTCTTAAATATAAAAGTTAAGATAATTGAGTCAATTAATTGCATCAATGCATTGTATGTCACATACGAAGGTGCTAATTTTATCTCTTTTTTTTCTCTCACCCAACCATTGTCTTCTCTTTTTTTATTTTATTTTTATTTTATTTATTTAGTTTTATTACATGTCATAAAAATGTGTCCATGTCACCCATGTGGACATACCACTAAATAATCCACAGCACAGTGGGGTATGCCTGCCTCATAGGATCAGCCTGTTCCCCCTCCACCGGCTCCAGCACCATTGCCAAGCATGTCTGGGAGCCAACCTGGTAGCACAGCTTCTGCTGCCCTACACTACCTACCCCCTCAGGTATTCCTGCCCTGAAGGCTGGTCCAGTGATACCCCCTGGAAGCAGTGGAGGAGGTGGTGATTTTATTGTCACCATTGAATTGCCAGGGATGGTGCATAGAGTTATGCATCACGCTTTTGGTGCATGTCTACAATGACTGTAGAGGCTGCTCTCCCTCATTTTATGTAATAACAGGAGGAGGAGACACAGATGTCAGGCACTCCAGCCAGCAGCTGAGTGAGGTGACAGTGATGGAAGTCCAGTAGGTGAGAACTCGATTCTCACTGTCACCCAGCTTGATGAACATAATTTGGGATGTCCCAAACCTCATGGTGTCCTACAAACATTTGAGTCTATCTCTGTTCCTGTGTCTTCTCTTGTTTGTCTTGTCTGTCTGCAATTGCTTTCTCAAAAAAAAAACAACAAAAAAAAAACAAACATTGGCACCTGACCCACAAAAAAAAAAAAAACAAAATTAAAAAAAAAAATCATCCCATACATCGCTCACCATTGGGTCTATATTACCAACTCAGATGAACTGAAATGCGACTAGAGTTTCATTGACACATATATGTCAAACGCACAGGTAAATGAATGGCCACATCACCAATTCTTTCCGAGGGAAAAAAAAATGTTGGACATTGTTGTGAATTTGCCCTTTTCCCCACTGTAGTGCAATCTTGGAGTTAGTATATTTAGTTAAGAGGGGTGTGGGGGCACAGCCCCCCACATTGAGGGGGGGTCTGGGGGCAAAGCCCCCCACTTTATAATGTTTGCACTGGTGTGTCATGTGTAGTTGGCTTACCAATTTTTTTCCCTAGGAAAAAAATCGGTGATGTGGCTGTTTGCTTACCTGTGTGTTTGGCACATATGTGTCAATGAAATGCTATTCGTGTTTCAGTTTGTTCGAGTTGGTAATATAGACCCTCTCCATTTTGCACAAATGTCTTCTTAACACACTTGATTTGGTCCAGTTTGCTATACAACATGATTGTGTTGTGGAGTCCTCTCTTTCTGGAGGTCAAAGTCCAAATTCAGTTAATATTTGGCAAATATGTTCACTTTAAACTGTTAAAGAAATGGATCGCTATGGTTCTTTCCTACCTACCTACCTCCTGCAAATTCCTGACCCGCTTTCCATTTGTTCTTCCCCCTGCTTGCTCCCAATTTCACCACAGTTCTATCTTCCCCATTTATTTTCTTTAATACATTATTGGGAGATGGTGCACATTGTGCACCAACAAGCAGCAACAGTAATCCAAAAGTAGTTTAGTATTACATACAGCTGTATATGAACCCAGTACCCTCTAGCCCTCAAAAGTACTGTATCACTGCATTAACTGCATTAACACATGCTGCCGCAGAGTCAACTAAATATCAGGTATATTCCAGAGACTCAATACTAACTGTCAGACTTTGGTCTTCCCCCTACTTGCTCCCCATTTCACCACTTTTCTATCTACCCCATTTTAACACCTTTAATTTGGTAAAAAATAGAATCACACAAAACACATGTAAGTAGCAGAAAAAGCAATGGATCCCATCACTTTTTTGGGCTCCATGTTTGTGAGGAAGTGCGCATCACACACCAGTGTGCAGCGAAGGTGAGCAGTGGCAGAATGTAGCAACACATCTCATATAAATAATTCATATCATTGCAATCTCACGCTGTAATGAAAAGTATTTTAAAGTGTTAGCTACACCTGTATTTGAAACCAGTACCATCTGAGCCAAAAAAAGGAATGTATCAATGCATTAACACTTACTGCCACAGACTCAGTTCAGCAGCACGTCTATTGCATAGACTCAGTGCTGTCAGACATTAGCAATGCTGCTTATATTGTGCACTGTTTAGCCATGCATAAACATGTGTATCATGCATGTGTATGCACTTTGTAACTATCAAACAATCCTGCTGCTTGCTGTGCTATGGAAATGCTATGGAAATGTCTATATTAAGTTGTATTATTTTTGTTTAATGTCCATTTCCTGTGCATGACATGAAATTACACATGCAAACATTACAAATTGAGTACCCTGTCTAACAATATGTCAGATATTTACAATACATCCATCTGTTGCCACCCCCACAAGCACTGCAATCCTAATGTTTCAGTACTTTTTCCACACATATATCAACCACAGTAGCAAATGTAATATCAAATGTTGTGTGCTAAGCGATGCACTTCAGTCTGGTAATATGCAGAACAACAGCTATTGACCCATATGCCTAAAAACACTTATCTGCAAGGCTAGGGAAAGAATCAGTATGAACCATATACACATGGACATAGGTGACCTTCAACTCACTTGACCCTACCCATTTTATTTTTGTCAAGGGTACATCTTGCTTATTGAACCTTGTGGACTTCTTGGATACTGATCCCACAGACATGGATGAGGGCTAACAGGATATACCACGTATGTTAACTTGTCCAAGGCCTTTAACACTATCCCCCATTCATGTGTCATAGTGAAGATCTCCCATGTGGGAATTAAGTCATACAGTAGTACAGGGATAGGCAACTGTCTCAGTGACATAACACACATTTTCAAAGTTGTGGACTGCACCTCCAGCAGTAGCCAATTACCATTAGAATACCACAAGGATCTGTGTTGGGCCCTCAACTGTTTGCAAACTACTTCCCTGAAGCAGAGATAATGGTAGATGGCCAGTGGTTTACCAAATTTCCAGATGACTGATAAATGGGCGCAATGATATAGAGTCCCCCAATGATGGTAACATATTACAGATGGAGCTGGCACACACAAAGGATTGGTGCCAAACTCAAGGACTGAACCTTAATGCATACAATGACTCACTTACCCTTTGGCAATGAATTACTCCTGCTGATTATAATATACATAGCACCCCTCTAAGCTCAAAAACAGTGTTGTAAGAGTTGGGAACACATGTTGATAGCAATCTACACTTTCATCATTCTGTGTCCATAGTGTTGACAAACACCTTATGCATTGTGCACAGCATACGTATTGACATTATACCCAAAACCAGGGTGGTCATACCTCTGCTGTAGTCTATCCTTATTGGACCACTAATTGAGTACAATGCTCCCTTCTGTCTGTACCTCAGCACTAAAAAACCTGCAGCAATTGGAGAAAACATGGGTTGTGCCTGGGAGACTCCAGGGCCTCCAAACATGACTTACATGGAAAGTCTGAAAGGCCTGTCAGTGTACTCAATATCATGCAGTCTTGATAAGAGGTGACCTATGTCTGCCCTACAGAGCAGTTGCAGACTCTGCCCTACTGGAAATTCTGCACATCTGCAAAACAAATGGAACAAGAATAACTTGGCTCAGGGTTCTCAGCCTAGGCTATGACATAAACAGAACATGCTGGGGAGACAGATATATCCCCAATGACTCAGACTCTTATGTAATAGGCTCCCACTGTGTGTGAATCACTGCTCCTCAATGATTCTGTTCAAGCACAATCTTGATTACTGGCTGAGTGATTGTAAAGTCACCTCTGGAGTGGCACCTATGTCCCTCATGGACAGGGCCAGTTGGTGCTGCTCACAAAATTGCTCTGCTAACAATGAGAGTCCCCAACTATGCTTAAGAAGGGTACCTGTGTTTATACACAGCTATGCTTCTAAACACTGTAGGGCCATTCAGCTAGTTGCCTCATATGTATGTATGAAGCTATGATCCTATGCAGGTCTCCCAATATTTTGTCTCCCACATGGCCTGTTGATGTCATCTATTTCACGTAGACCTCCCAGCTTCTCCACTCCAACATGACTGCTGATGTCATCCACTATAAGTTGACCTGCAGCCATACGAAGTCAGACTTGTGCCATGGTGCTTGCATAAAGTACTGAGTTCTGTAGTCTGTGGGCTCAGATAAATAGGGGTTCAGTACTCTGTGTGCATGTGTGTGTGTGTGTGTGTGTGTGTGTGTGTGTGTGTGTGTGTGTGTGTGTGTGTGTGTGTGTGTGGTGTCTAGCCAGAAGAGAAGTGTGTATCTTGCAGTTACCACTCCAATCCCATGAACTGACAGCATTTTAATACTTGAACATGCACACAAATCCATTTCCTGCAGTTTTCCCAACTTCATCTCTCCAACATGCACTGTTGATGTCACCCACTATTAGTTGACCAGGAGACATGTAAAGTCAGACTTGTGCCATGGTGCTTGTGTAAGTTACTTTGTTCTGTAGTCCTTGTACTTAGATAAGTAGGGGTTCTATTCTCACTGCAGTCATCTGGGTGAGTGTGACTTTGTGCACTTGCTTAACAATAGAGAGAGCATTTTTACAACAGCCTTTGAAACATTGCTTTTACCATCTTCCTCGCAACAGACTCAGCTGATTTGTGGGTGTGTAATATATACACATTACGGCAGGGTCAAAGATGTCCTGTAGTCCAGGCACAAGTCACCTTATCCTTTCCAATACAGATTTAAGGAATAGGGTTTTCAGCATATTCACGTATATCATGGCATAGTTTGTAGGACCTGTATTTTCTTGGTGTAAATCTCCCATGGTCTGTCCAGCTGCTGCAGGCATCTTGTGAGTTACATGCAAAAGGAAGCATTATTATTAGTGTTCAGATGAGCTTTGAGTATAATGCTGGTATATCCTCCTCAGAACTGGATACAATGATCTGACTTATGAGGTGCATGATGTAGCCTTTTGATGCCACTGTGGACACTTGGTTGAAGCTCAGATTGCTATCTACATGTGTTCCCAATTCTTGTACCACTGGTTTCAGCTGAGGGAGGAGTGCAGTCAGTGGCATATTTACCAGGAAATTCAACTTTGCATAAGGCACAAATCCTGACACACTCTGTATTTATTAGTAGACTGTGTGGCTTTGGCACCAATCATTTGTGTGTGTGTTATCCCCTCTTGTTCTATGGTCATATAACTGGTGGACTGAATGATTGCAACCAATATGCTTGAATCAGCAAAATTAGTAAGTTACAGGTCATGTTTTGTACCCTGGACCGTTGAGAAATAGATTCTAAACAGGATAAGGTCCAGCACAGATCCTTTGGAACACCAGTGGTGACAGCTGCAATGATAGAGATTGATTCATCAACTTTTACAGTATCTGGTATGTTGGTGAGAACATTGGTTCACCATCTAGTGACATAACTGTTAACACCCAGCTGGTAAAGTTTGTCAATGGTACCTCAGTAGGAGGATTCTGTCCAAACACTGGAACAGATCAAGATAGGCAATATGCACTGTGTTACATTCATGTAGACCTATCACACAGAAACAACAGGCTATGATAACATCACAGATCACCTAGAGTGTGACTCAGAACATATGCCTACCTGACATGGTAATGCACCTTCCAGATGGACTATGTTCCTATAGAAGGGTGTACATCAACATGCATCAATCTGAGTGGTCTGGGGACATCACCTGATGCATGCACATATAGACATATCATGACTATCCTGATCTGGGAGGTAGACCAACATGTCATCGTGGACCTTCTCTAAATGGATACTAGCAATATCCCAGCTATGTGCAACAGACATGTGAGTTTTTGATGCTACATCTCTGTCTGTTACATCTGTCAGATGTCCTTAAAGATCATCATCCTTTGGAACTTCCAAAGGCTAAGGCAGTCAACAGGAGTTCACACTGAGGTATTCACATATATGTCATGTCCATTGATCAAATATGTACATCAGGGCTGTCTGCTAGGCCCTTTCCTGTCCATGATTGAAATCACAGATGTCTAGAATGACATATAAATACTGTGTCCCAACAGCTGTCTGGAGGACTACAGATTGTGGATAATCATTGACCCCAAGTGTGATAATGGTATAATATAGATGATATCAACACACATCAAAGATTTCTGCTACAGCCATGACAAACATGAGATGAAAAGATGAAAAAAAAATGTGTGTAGATCAGAGATCATGTGCTATGTGCTGCATCTTTAAGAAGCACATCAGAGACTGAGATTGCATGTATAAATATTAAGCACATGCCACTCCTAGTGCCATTTTGAGAATGCAGCCAGGGAGTAAGCATGCATGATTACAGCAGTTAGTTTGTACATAAATTAGTTAAGTTAAAGTCAGTATACTTCTATCGTGATGTGTTTGTACAAAATAAAGCTGCTTAAACAGAACCCACAAAGACTCTTCTGTTGTGTCCAAAGTAGGAGACAACATGGAGTCAGAACTAGGATTGCAAAGAGTAAGATTCAGAGCCATGAGGTGCAGAGATAACAGTGAAGGTAAACTAAGAGAAATAAGCATGAAAAAGAGCCAGAAAAGAAGCAAAGGTAATGAGAATATGCACAAATTACTTGCTTTATGAAATGAACAAAACGGGGCAGTACAAGGGCTCAAAATGCATTATTAAACAATCAGGAGGCACAAAAGGCTTATTAACTAAGGGAAATATTTAAAGTAAAGGTATTTGACTAAATGAAAAACAGAAAGGCAAAATGAGTATGTTTAAAGGCAAAATGGGCATGTTTAGAGTAAAATGAGCACAAGGAAAGCACAACGGGCATGAAAAGAGATTAAACAAGCAAAAGTAATATAATAAGGGCAAAAAGGGGCACATTAAGCAGCAATAAAGCAAGGTGACTGCATGTTTTTTGGCAAAGTGCTGTGCTTTAGCATAGCTATGACTTCATATTGTATCAAGGGCATAATAAACGTTATTTGAAGTATTTCAAAGTATATAAAAGTGCTTACAGTCTGTGCTTATTACTGTGCATGTATTTTGAAGTGTTATTTGTATGCAAAGTGCAACTATTTTGTAAAGTGCAATCAAAGTATTGCCATTTTGAAAAGTTTCTTGCGCTGGGTGTGTCTATTCATGAAGTGTCACCATTACAGAGTGTTTCTTGTGCTGTAGAGAATTGTCTAGAAAGGTGCCACCATTTTGGGGAAGTTTCAGTGTGTTGTGGACAGTTTATTTGCAAAATGCAGTTGCTTCAAAATGTTATTGACTCTGAGCTTCTCCTGCCATGTTCATTCGCATCATACAGTTATTTGAAGTGCTTCTTAAAATGATGAAAAATTACTTTAGCAATACAATAAGGTCAAAAGTATTACGCTACCCTAGAAACTTATTTTGCAAATTCCAGTTACACAGAGGCTTGAAATGTGCAGTTATTTGATGTGTTTCATATAACAATAAGAGGTGATTTTGTGCAATGCAGTAATTTCAAGGGTATTATAGTGCCCAAGAGAAACTTATTTCACAAAGTTCAGTTATACAAAGGCTCATTGTGCTATTGAGCAAAGTTAACAAGCACTGGCATAAATTTCTGGCATATGTGTATGTGTTTGTGCTTATTTGCAAAACCCTTCACTGGTATGGCTTAATATAGCAGATGGATTCTGAAAGCCCTTAATGCTTGTATTTGATCAGAATATTGCAGAGAATTGGAGAATATTTGAGCAAAATTATAATATTGTTATACAAGCAGCTTATTCAGATAAAGATGCACACACCAAGGCATTCATTATGTTAAACATAGCTGGGTCAGAGGCCACAGAAAGAGATTGTTCATTTGTGTGTGCACCAGCAGTATATGAAGGAAAAGGTGAAAACCATTGTATTGTTGTACAGGCTGGGTCAAGGGAAGACCCCAAGTGTTTAAAGAGCAATTTCGTAGAATTGTGTAAACACCAGACAAATATTACATTACAGAGGCATTTGTTTTACACGAGAGATCAGAAACCAGTGGAAACATTTGCAGCTTATATAACTGATCTGATAAACAAGGCTAAAACATGTCGGTTTGGTGACTTAAAAGATGAGTTAATAAAGGACAGGTTCATGTGTGGTATTAATAGTGCTGCTGAGAGAAAGATCTTACTTTATGATAGTGATTTAATTTTGAGTAAAGCCATAGAGATTTTTCCAATCCATGAAGTGACAGAAAAACACACAAGTATGCTTGCAAGTGACAAGAGCATGTTTCAGCAGGCTCCGGAGCAAATATAGACAGCAAGCAACACATGGCAAACAGAAATAGGCGTGTTAAGCACATGGCAGCCACAACCCCAGCTGCCTCATTAAGGAAACCACATAGTTTTCCAGCAAGTTCTAAGACCAGTTCACTTAAAGGAGCATACTCAGTACAGTACAAGCATGAATCAGCAAAACCCAAGTCCAGCTTTATTGTTAACTGTTGCAATTGTGGTGCAAATCATAAGTCTAAAAGAGAGAAATGCTTAGCATTTGGTCAGAAATATCACAAGTGTAAAAAAAGCTTGCAAATCAGGTAAACCTCATGCAGTAGTAATAAAAGGTCACAGAAAAAAGCAGGTTGATCAAGCAGAGATGCAGCAATCAGCTTTCAATGTGGATGGTGAATCAGTAATTGGTGAAAGAGTTGATGCAGTGAATTTATTGACAAAAATCGAAGTGTTCTGTACAGTCCAGATCAATGGTAAATCCACAGAGCTTAAAGTAAACACTGGTTCAAAGTATAATGCTATATTAGCAGACACATTTGCTTAAGTGAGAACTAATGAAGGTCTCAATGTGGCCAGTAGTGTGAAACTTGTTGCTTATGGAAGAAAACAGATTCAAATCGAAGGCTCAGTTATGCTTTCATGTTTGGCCAAGAACTGTTACAACTTGTTATTCTATGTAGTCAGAAGACCAGTACAGTCTTTAATGGGTCTCAAAGATAGCTTGAGAATGAATCTGCTTTCTTTTACCAAAGAGGTTCATCACATAAGTGCATCTCCTAGTTCTAATTTTTCAGAAGCCATTCTCTCAGAATATGCTGATTTTTTTGACGACAGGTTGGGCAAACCTCCAATTGTGTATTCCATAAAGTTAGACCCAGAGGTCACTCCAGTAGTCAGACCAGCAAGAAGAGTTCTGATAGCTATGTAAGACAAATTTAATGCTCAGTTGGATAAATGGTGCAGCAAGGTGTAATTTGTCCAGTTACAGAAGCAACTGAATGGGTATCGTCTATGCTAGCAGCTCACAAAAAAGGCTCAGATGAAATCAAAATAGCATTGACCCAAAAGATTTGAACAAAGCATTGAAAAGACCATATCATCAAATGTGCACAGTCAAAGAGGTCGCAGCTCTAATACCAAATGCCACTGCATTTTCTGTTTTGGATGCAAAGAGTTTATTTTGGCAAGTGATGCTTGATTGCAAATTCTCATTTCTAACCCTTCTGGTACTCTGTTTAGCAGATACAGGTTTCTAAGGATGACATTTGGAATAAATTCTGCAAGAGAAGTCTTTCAGCATGCAATGGAGCAATTTTGTTTTGTGTTATCCTTGTGCCATAATAGAAGATGATTTATTGGTTGGAGGCAATGGTGAAGCAGAGCATGACAGAAACATTAAGAAAGTTATAGACAGACCACTTGAAGTAAACTTCAAGCTCAGTCCTCTGAAGTGCAAATTCAGACTTCCAGAAGTCACATATGTCGGTCACTGATTTACCAGTACTGGCTTGAGACCAGACCCAACCAAGCAAACAGCAATTTATGAGATGTCAGCACCAGGCAATGTTCAAGCTCTACCGCATTTTTTAGGCATGGTCAACTACTTAGGCAAGTTTATACCAGACTTCAGTGAGTTGACAGCACCTTTTAGAGAGCTAACATGCAAAAATGTTGCACGGTCATGGTTAGAACAGCATCAGAAGGTGTTTGATGACCTCAAGCAGAAAATCGTCACCCCATCTAAATTAAGATACTATGATGTGAGCAAACAAGTTACTCTTTCCTGTGATGCTTCAAAATTTGGTCTAGGTGCAGTTATACTTCAAGAGGGCAGACCAATAGCCTATGCATCTAGAACAGTTACCCAAACTGAGATGCAGTACCCTCAAATTGAAAAAGAACTTTTGGCAATAGTATTTGCATGTTCCAAGTTTCATGATTATATTTATGATTGAGCTATTCAGATTGAGACTGACCACCAACCTCTAGTTACTATTCTAAAGAAGCCTATTCATTCAGCTCCAGCAAGATTACAAAGAATGATGCTCAAATTGCAAAAGTACAACTTCAAAATTGTCTATACGAAAGGTAAACTACTCTGTCTGGCTGATACTTTATCCAGATCACCCAGGAATACAACAGAACAGCTTGACACAGAGAACTTTGATTTTGATGGGATGGCAGTGTGTAATTTTTCTACCACTAGGCTTGACGAGTTGAGAAATCACACTAAGATTGATTCGATTTTCCAAAAGCTCAATCACTACCTTAATGCTGGATGGCCATCAAAGCAATCTAGTGTACCACATGAAGTACAAACCTATATTCTCTACAGAGATGAAATGTTGATAGAAGATGGCATAATTTTCAAAGGTTCTAAAATTGTTGTTCCTGCTTCCTTACAACATGAGTACATCCAGATTTTGCATCGTGGTCACCCAGATTCCACATCCACCAAAAGGCGAGTGAGAGAATTAGTATTTTGGCCTTCATTACAGAAAGACATTGATAAAATACTTTCTTCTTGTTCGGTATGCAATGGTGCTAGACCACATCTGCAAAGAGAACCGCTTCAGCTACAACCGGTTCCTGAACTTCCTTGGTTGGCAGTAGCCACTGATATATTTGAGTGGAACAATCAGCACTATTTGGTATTGGTAGACTCTTATTTGAATTGGTTTGAGATTGATCTACAACCTAATCTAACATCTACTACTGTTATGGTACTAAATTTACTAGCCAGTTGTTTCAGAAATTTGCAAAAGAATAGGACTTTTTACACATTACTAGCAGTCCTGAGTATTCTCAGTCAAATGGCCTGGCTGAGCGAGCTGCGCATAGCGAGAAACAGCTATTTGAAAGGTCAAGACATGACAATTCAGGCATTTTCTTAAATCTGCTTAACCTTGGGAAGGTATCTCATGATGATGTTCTCAGATCTCCAACTCAACGACTTTTTTCCAGACAAACAAGAACTATGCTACCTATTCCTATCAATCTACTAAAGCCTAAAACCAAGAATAATAAGACCATCAAGGCTCAATTATTTAAGAAACTTTCAATCCAGAAGTCATCGTACAACAAGTCAAGCAAGCCTCTTTCTCCATTAAGGGAAGGAGAAATGGTCAGACTTCAAGCAGAAAATATTTTAACGGCATAGGACAAATTATTGGCAAATGTCTTGAACTGAGATCCTACCTTATAGACTCAGAAGGTACGCAGTATAGGCGAAACTGTAAACATCTGTTACCTGACCAGAATCATCATCACAATGTTGTCATAGCAACTTGGACTCTAACTCTCAGACAGAGATTACTATTGCTTCCATCCCACAGGGTTTTCCTACCTCTGTTTCCATTTCTGAAGATACTCCAAATAAATCACAGATCAAACATTTTTCAGAGACAGCTCCAGTACTTAAGCCCAATTCCCAATTTTATATCACACATTATGGATGAGTATCTAAGCCCAGTGTGAAATATGTAGCAACATGGACTTAACTGTGTATATATGTAGTATATTTTGTATTAATTCATGACTGATAGTTGTCTGTGATATCTGTATGTCAAAATATCCATAACATTGCATGTTTTATTTTTCAAGAGGGAGGATGTAGATCAGAGAGCACGTGCTATGTCCTGCATCTTTAAGAAGCATGCCAGAGATTGAGAGTGCACGTATAAATATCAAGCATGTGCCATTCCTAGTGCCATTTTGAGAATGCAGCCAAGGAGTAAGCATGCATGATTACAGCAGTTAGTTCGTATATAAGTTACTTAAGTTAAAGTCAGGAAACTTCTATTGTGATATGTTTGCATAAAATAAAGCTGCTTAAACAGAACCCATGAATACTCTTCTATTATCTCCAAAGCAGGAGAGCGACAATGGGGATTTGTTTTGTTATGCAAACAAATGTACAAACTCATGTAGAAAATATCAGATCCCAGACTCTCCACTCAAGAAATCCTTAAATTTTAATATCAACTTAAAGTGCGATAAAAACAGCGATACACTTTTCGTCAAGACTGATGTCTTAACTTCCTCAGAAATTTTAAAACAATGCCACAAACCACTATTTAAAGTGTAGCTGTAATAATCAATCAATAACCCATTTAGTTACTTAAAGGCACATACTATAATTTTACATACTATTAGTTTTACATTCTCTTCGGGGCATCTTCATTAACTTAATATACCCTCCTACAGGGTTAAACTCACTTGGACTAGCGTGATTTTTAACATTAACTTTTACACTGTTTAAAAACCATGAAATAATAAAATAATATATGTATATATTAAATTTAAAAATTTTTAAATTTTGTTTTAAAATTTTATTTTAAATACATTCCCTATTTAATAGTGTACTAAGACTAAGTGAATATAAGCAAAAATAAATATATGAGAATATAGATATGAACCAAGTACTCATACCAGTAATTAACAAAGCACTGGTGTAAATACAATAAAAACATTAGTATATTAAATGTATTTAATATATAATAAATAAATATAAATATTCACTGCTTAAATTTAATATAATATTAAAAATAAAAATAATATTAAAAATAAAAATGAATTATAATCACTCAGTTCAATTAATCAAGATAAATTACATACAAGTAGGGTACACAATTTTCCATTAGAAGTTGAAATCATAAAGGGGAATATTCAAAAATGTGGAAATAAAACACGTGTATCTTTTTTAACATGAGAAAATGTACACATAGACGTGCCCCCACAAAGTTGATTATACCCATCTTAAGCACCATTGAGGGATGATTTTATCCTATTATCCCTATCTAAAGCTTTTACCAACCAACCAATTTTTAATGGTATTGTTAGGTATAATAATCAATTATACTAGTTTTTTTACTTTACTGACATTAACCTAAGTTTTTTAACCTAAGTATCCACATAATGGAAGTCACTTCATTAATATTAAGTTAATGAAGATGCCCCGAAGAGAATGTAAAACTAATAGTATGTAAAATTATAGTATGTGCCTTTAAGTAACTAAATGGGTTATTGATTGATTATTACAGCTACATTTTAAATACTGGTTTGTGGCATTGTTTTAAAATTTCTGAGGAAGTTAAGACATCAGTCTTGATGAAAAGTGTATCGCTATTTTTATCGCACTTTAAGTTGATATTAAAATTTAATGATTTCTTGAGTGGAGAGTCTGGGATCTGATATTTTCTGTTGTTGAACTTGTCGGAACATTTTCTTGGTCAAACTCATGTAGACGTCACACCCTATCAGCAGATCAGTTGTTATGTGTCCTGTTTCCTGGGATATATGGTATGTGGAATGCCCACCAGCATGTGTCCTTGTATTTAACACAATGACTGTGTATGTGCAGGATAGCCACATGACAGGCCATAATGTCTTCAGAGTTCACAGCCTTCACCACACCAATACATGAGCACAATGCATCCTTCCCCATGTCCCTCCATGCACATCTTCCAATGATGTGCAAGTGAAGTGTACCACCTTTGTCACTGTGAACTGTCACACATCTATTTGTGCATACCTAGGTATTAGTTTTGTTACATAAACAAAATGTCTTATGGCACAGAACCCCCATCAAGGTGTAATACCACATGTATGTGTGATATCCGTTTTGGTGATGCACTAATGACATGCATAGCTGTTTAATGATACTGATGGCATGGTTTACATTCATGACAGTGCATATTTTACCATTTATATCTCTGCCATGTACATCAGTCAAGTAGCCTGTAGTGATCATAATGTCAAGTGTGACTCCTCACACCTCCTGCATATACTAGTGTCAGGAGATTGTGCTTGATTACACTCATAGATTGCTGGCATGTGCTAATAGTTGTGCAAATGTGTTGGTGCAGAACCATCTATGGTCACACAGAAATAAATATGTTGTGTTAGAGACATGGGTATTACTGGCATTATTATTATGATATTATCCATGATTGTGCATGATGGTTTTGCTGTTAGCCACGAGTCTGAAGTGTGATACTTCTTGGAAGCCTCTGCTGACAATACAGGCATACTCAGGCAAATCAGTTTGCACAGCTTCACAATATGCACACAACCCAAATGTATTTAACATCTAGGACACGTCCTCTCCATTGTTCATGTCTGGATGCTTATATCACACAGACATCCTTCACTGTAATGTCAGCATGTGTGAAAGTCACATCATATACATTTGTCACTGTGCAGTCCATACTGTGCCACGTGGATATGCAATTAGTGGTCCTGCACCAAATGTCTTCCATTTACATTTCCTCATGTGCAGTGCATTACAATGTTTCAACTGTCCTCCTTCCTGATGCTCATCCCTAAACTTCATCTGTGTGTCCCTATTCAATAAACACACTTCCTATGACTGTTTCTTATAAATGGCAGTCCTTGTACCCTTACAGATTATTGACACAACTTGTACAGACTGCCTGGAATGGGATTCCACAATACTCAGCACTATATACATTGTCCTGTCCTGTACCTGTAACATGTACATTAATATATGCAAATCTCTGGTGGTCCTTGTGGCATTCCATGCAATCCCGCTAGCCCAGTATGCTGGAGTGTACACATACAATGTCCTGTCCTGTGCCCACAACATCATACATTAATTTTTGAAAAACCCTGGTGGTCTGTGTGGCATTCAGAGCAATCCCGCTAACCCAGTATGCTGGAGTGTACACATACAATGTCCTGTCCTGTGCCCACAACATCATACATTAATTTTTGAAAAACCCTGGTGGTCCGTGTGGCATTCTGAGCAATCCCGCTAACCCAGTATGCTGGAAAAAAAATGGTGGCCCCCAGGGATGCTGTGGCTGTGTTAGATCGTGATACTAGAATGCTTAATTTGTCTTTTTCTGGCAAAAAAATAAGAAAATCATTTCCCAGTCTTTTAAATGATGTTTTAGTAACTTACAGCGGAAAGAAACTTCTGGAAATCAAGTATTCAATTGTGCCATAATTCTGACTGGATTCCCTAAGTACGATTGAGCATTTGGGGCCTACAATACTCACAGAACTGACGGAACTCAGCATCATAATGAAACAAGCTTCACAGTACCTAAATCAGGAAATTAAAGGTTCTGGTACAATTAGGATGAGACCCGAAAGGAAGAGATGTAACAAAACCAGGAAAAGAGGCGGCAGAGCTAGAATTGCTGCCAGATTGAAAACAAACCCTCACGGGCCTGCACTTCTCTCAATTCTGTTAGCAAATGTATGCTCATTAGACAACAAGATGGACTTTCTCAGGCTAGACTCAAGACCACAAACAAGGTGTGAAATTTCTGTCTGTTAATCTTTACAGAGACTCGGTTAAATAACAGGATTAGTGACAGTGCTATAAGCCTTGATGGTTTCACTTTGTTCAGAGCTGATAGGAACCTAGCTCTGTGTGGAAAAGTTAAAAGATGGAATGTGCATTTTTGTGAATGATAGCTGGTGCAAACACTGTAACATTGTGAATGGGCATTGCTTTGTAAATGTGGAATTTCTGATACTGAAATGCACACCTTTTTATGTGCCCAGAGAACTAAATGGTCTCTATGTAGCAGCTGTATATATGCCACCGAGTGCTAACATCACTGAAGCACTATATATAATGCATAATACTATATGTGAGCTGCAATGCAAGAATTCTGACTGTGCATTTATAATAGCAGATCTCAGGGAGGTGCTACCCAATTACTATCAAACTGTAGATTTTCCCACAAGGGGAGCAAATACTCTGGACAAGCCTTGCACTAACATAAAAGGGGCATATAGAGCTGTACAAGAACCAAACCTGGGTGACTCTGATCACATCTCCATAAAACTAATACCAGCTTACAAACCTCTCTTGATCAGAGATAAGCCCACTGTGAAACAAATCAGGGCCTGGCATGAAGGAGCCACGGAAAGTCTCAAGGACTGCTTTGATATCTCAAACTGGGATGTCTTCAGGGAGACAGCCAAGGTGAACTATCTGTTGAACATATGTGAATATACTGAGATATGTATAGCTTACATATACAGATTCATGAAGGATGTAATAAACATCAAAAATATAAAAGTAAGAGCCAACCAAAAACCATGGCTAAACAGCAAGGTGTATGAGTTGCTGAGGGCAAGAAACACTGCTTTCAGGGCAAAGGATAAGAAGGATTTAAGTGTGACAAGGGCTAATCTAAAAAATAGGTATCAAGGAGGCCAAGAAGGCATATGGAAAGAGGATACAAGGATGCTCTGAGGATGCGAAAGACTCAAAAAGCCTGTGGCCTGGTATTCAGCAGCTAAATGACTAGAAAACTAAGTCAGCTCAGTGCGATGATAGCACTGAATTTCTGGACAGTCTAAATACATTTTATGGCAGGTTTGAAAAGAAAAACAACCTGGAGGCTGTAAAGCTTCTCAATGACCAAAAGGAGGCAGTGATGTGGATGCAAGGAACCAACTGAGGAAAGTGAACCCCAAGAAGGCTGCTGGTCCTGATAACATTCTCGGGAAAGTATTGAAAATTTGCACAGACCAACTCAGTATAGTCCTAACAGACATCTTCAATACCTCACTTGTCCAAGAAAATGTACCAGCATTCTTCAAGTTACCAACATAATTCCTCGGCCCAAAAAAGTCAACCCTACCTGCTTAAATGATTACAGGTCAGTGGCTCTTACATCGAATGTAATGAAATGCTTCTAAAGACTGGTTAAATAGCATTTGACTACAGTATTACCCCAGTCCTTTGACCCGCTGCAGTTTGCCTGCCAGGCAAATGAATCAACTGCTAATGCCATTTCAGTGGCACTTCTCCTCACATTTGAGCATCTTAAAGAGAACAACTATGCCAGACCGTTGTTCATAGATTTCAGCTTGGCATTCAATATGGTGATTTCACTGCAACTTATAGAAAAGCTAACCAACCTTAGAATAAATAAAGGGCTGTGCAACTGAATCTTTGATTTCATTACTGGAAGACCACAAAGGACCTGTGCTGGTAACAACACTTCAGGGAGTATTACAATCAACACCGGAGTACCCAAGGGTTGTGTGCTGAGTGCTCTACTATTCAAAATCCTTACCCATGACTGCTGTGCAAAAGCTAGCAACAACCACATCATCAAATTCGCAGATGACACCACAGTGGTGGGACTCATAAGAGGTGGTGATGAGAGTGGGTGTAGGAATGAGGTCAGCTCCTTCACTGAATGGTTGAATAACAACAATTTGGATCTGAACATCAATAAAACAAAATAAATCATTATTGACTTCAGAAAAAGCTCTGCCATACACTTGCCCCTCAAGATCAATGGTGAAGAAGTGGAGAGAGTACAAACTACTAAGTTTCTGGGGGTACATATATGAGAGGATCTTTCCTGGAGTACAAACACAGGTCAGTTAATTAAAAAAGCCCACAAATGACTACACTTCCTAAGAAGGCATAGAAAAGCAAAGCTCTCTAGGAATATTCTAAATACTTTCTATAGGGGAGCCATCAAGAGCATTATCACAAGCATCTCCACTGTATAAATTGCTAACACCAATACAGCCCAAAGGAAAAAGCTGCAAAGAATAATAAGAACAGTAGAAAAGATTGTGGGCACTAGTCTTCCTACCTTACAGGAACTCTTTGAACTGAGAAGTAAAAAGAGGTCGCACAAAATACTGAGTGACATTTATCATCCAGCACATGCATGGTTCATTACACTTGTACTGACACTTTTCATCCAGCGTATGGCTGGTTTCTTACACTTGTACTGACACTGCTCATCCAGAGCACAGTTGGTTCCTTACACTTGTACTGACATGTCTCATCCAGTGTGTGGTAGGTTTCTTACACTTGTACTGACACTTCTCCTCCAGCGTATGGCTGGTTCCTTAACCTTGTACTGATACTGCTCATATAGCACATGGTTGGTTCCTTACACTTGTAAAGACACTTCTCATCCAGTGTATGGTTGGTTCTTACACTTATACTGACTTCTCATCTAGCACATGGTTGGTTCCTTAAACTGGTACTGACACTTCTTAACTAGCACATGGTTAGTTCCTTACAGTTGTACTAACACTTCTCAGCCAGTGCATGGTTAGTTCCTTACACTTGTACTGACACTTCTTATCCAGAACATGGTTGGTTCCTTACACTTGTACTGATGGCTCTCATCCAGTGCATGGTTGTTTCCTTACAATTGTACTGACACTTCTCATCCAGCGTATGGCTGGTTCCTTACACTTGCACTGACACTTCTTATCTGGCACATGGTTAGTTCCTTACAGTTGTACTAACTCTTCTCAGCCAGCGCATGGCTGATTCCTTACAGTTGTACAGACACTTCTTATAGAAAGCATGGTTAGTTCCTTACACTTGTATGGACACTTCTCATCCAACGCATGGTTGGTTCCTTACACTTGTACTGACATTTCTCATCCAGCATGTGGTTGGCTCCTTACACTTGTACTGACACTTCAAATCCAGCACATGTTTTTTTCCTTACACTTGTACTGACACTTCTCATTCAGTGTATGGTTGGTTCCTTACACTTGTACTGACACTTCTCATTCAGCATATGGTTGGTTCCTTACACTTGTACTGACACTTCTCATCCAGCGTGTGGTTGGTTCCTTACACTTGTACTGACACTTCTCATTCAGCACATGGTTGGTTCCTTACACTTGTACTGACACTTCTCATCCAACGTGTGGTTGTTTCCTTACACTTGTAATGACACTTCTCATCCAGTGCATGGTTGGTTACTTACACTTGTACTGACACTTCCCATCCAGCATGTGGTTAGTTCCTAACACTTGTACTGACACTTCTAATCCAGCATGTGAATGGTTCCATACACTTGTACTGAAACATCTCATCCAGCACTTGGTTGTTTCCTTACACTTGTACTTAAACTTCTCATCCAGAGTACGGGTGGTTGCTTACACTTGTACTGACACTGCTCATCCAGCGCATGATTGGTTCTTTACACTTGTACGGACACTTCTTATCCAGAGCATGGTTGGTTCCTTACACTTGTACTGACACTTCTCATCCACGCATGGTCGGTTCCTTACACTTGTACTGACACTTCTCATCCAGCATGTGGTTGGTTCCTTACACTTGTACTGACACTTCTCATCCAGCATATGGTTGTTTCCTTACACTTGTACTGAGACTTGTCATCCAGAGTATGGTTGCTTTCTTATACATGTACTGACACGTCTCATCCAGCGTATGGTTGGTTCCTTACACTTGTACTGACATTTCCCATCTAGCATGTGGTTGGTTCCTTACACTTGTACTGACACTTCTCATTCAGTGCATGGTTGGTTCCTTACACTTGTACTGACACTTCTCATCCAGCACATGGTTGGTTCCTTACACTTGTGGTGACACTGCTCATCCAGCGCATGACTGGTTCCTTACACTTGTACTGACAATTCTTATCCAGAGCATGGCTGTTTCCTTACACTTATACTGACACTTCTCATCCAGCGTGGGGATGGTTCCTTACATTTGTACTGACACTTCTCATCCAGCATGTGGTTGGTTCCTTACACTTGTACTGACACTTCTCATCCAGTGCATGGTTGGTTCCTTACACTTGTACACTTGTGCTGACACTTCTCATCCAGCATACAGTTGGTTACTTACACTTGTACTGACACTTCTAATCCAGCACATGGTTGGTTCCTAATACTTGTACTGACACTTCTAATCCAGTATGTGGTTGGTTCCTTACACTTGTATTGACACGTCTCATCCAGCGGATGGTTGGTTCCTTACACTTGTACTGACACTTCTCATCCAGCACATGGTTGGTTCCTTACAGTTGTACTAACACTTCTCATCCAGCGCATGGTTGGTTCCTTACACTTGTACTGACACTTCTCATCCAGCACATGGTTGGTTCCTTGCTGTTGTACACTTTTCATGCAGAGCATAGTTGATGCCTTACACTTTTACTGACACTTCTTATCCAGTGCATGGTTGGTTCCTTAAACTTGTACTGACACTTCTCATCAAGCGCATGGTTTATTCCTTACACTTGTACTGACATTTCTCATCCAGCATGTGATTGGTTCCTTACACTTGTACTGACACTTCTCATCCAGCACATGGTTGTTTCCTTACACTTATACTGACACTTCTCTTCCAGCATATGGTTGTACTGACACTTCTCATCCAGTGTATGGTTAGTTCCTTACACTTTTACTGATACTTTTCATTCAGCATGTGGCTGGTTGTTTACACTTGTACTGACACTTCTCATCTAGCGTGTGGTTGGTTCCTTACACTTGTACTGACACTTCTCATCCAATGCATGGATGATTCCTTACACTTGTACTGACACTTCTCATCCAGCATGTGGCTGGTTCCTTACACTTGTACTGACACTTTTCATCCAGCATATGGTTGGTTCCTTACACTTGTACTGACAATTCTAATCCAGCACATGGTTGGTTCCTAACACTTGTACTGACACTTCTCATCCAGCATGTGATTGGTTCCTTACCCTTGTACTGACACTTCTCATTCAGCAGATGGTCGGTTCCTTACATTTGTACTAACACTTCTCATCCAGTGCATGGTAGGTTCCTTACACTTGTACTGACATTTCTTGTCCAGCGCATGGTTGGTTCCTTACAGTTGTACTAACACTTCTCATCCAGGGCACAGTTGGTTCCTTACACTTTTATTGACAGTTCTTATCCAGTGCATGGTTGGTGCCTTACAGTTGTACTAACACTTCTCATCCAGTGCATGGCTGGTTCCTTACACTTGTACTGACACTTCTTATCCAGTGCCTGGTTGGTTCCTTACACTTGTACTGACACTACTTATCCAGCACATGGCTGGTTCCTCACACTTGTACTGACACTTCTCATCCACCGTTTGATTGGTTTCTTACACTTGTACTGACACTTCTCATCCAGCACATGGTTGGCTACTTACCATGGCCAGCCTTAGGCATAGGCGAACTAGGCAACCGCCAAGGGCGCCGTACTGGCTGGTCTCATAAAGGGCACAATTTTAATGTACTTGATTTTCTGCACTTCTTAAGGTAATTTATGTTTTTCTCCACCTCACCGCCCATGTTGTAGCATTTGCGCCCTCCCCCACTTCCGTAAACCAAAGCATGATTTCACAGCACATAGCACAGCCCCCTACTGTGTTCTTCCATTCCCTCCCCCCTGCATCTATGTGATCAGTCAGTGGCTGCTATTACTGAGCGCTATTTAAAGCATCCAATCAGTGATGCTTTCATACCACTGATGTCCCTAGCTACTGCTCCAATCGATGGTATAAAACTCTGATCACGCCCGCTTCTTATCCCTTTCTTCATTAATGAGATAGAGGCGGGCGGATCTATTGGCTTTCTTTACTTCCGGATCAAAATCTCTGGATGTGCGTGCATCAGCATCCTGGTTCTTTTCACCATGTGGGAGACAAAGAGCAACTTTTTTTGCCATTTTCATGTGCTTTGCTTGCCTTAAGGTAAGTCCAGACTACTTGAGCTCTGGAAAGCCAAATTACTCCCTGTTAGTGTAGGCGAAAACTCAGTATGGGGAGCGACTTTCTTTTTAGTTATTTATTTTTTTTTTAAGGTGAATGAAAGGTGGGTTTGAAAGTTAAAAGCTGGAAGCCTGGAACTTGTAGATAGATATGTGAGTACATAACAGTGCATGCTGACCTTGTTCTTTTAGTTGTAGAACAGACGCCCTCAGGTAAACACTTAATTCAGAAAGTGTTTAACACTTGTAGAACCAGTTACCAACCAGATAAATACAGGAAAAAAATTCTACAAACTTCTAAGGCTAATAATAATGAAGACAGTCAATTTTGAACCTGCCATGCAAAAATGCACAGATTACCAGTTCTTAAGTTTTAAGAATGACACTCATAGGTTAACTTTCTCTTGACAACGATCCAACAACTATAGCCTTTTTTTGGTGTTTTCTTGTATCAAGTGACTATGCATATAGACTCAGCTATATGATTTGTGTATACTTAGCAACAGAAGAGCATATTCAGTTTTAAACAACAGTAAAATTGCATTATGTATGACAGATTCCTAAGGGTCCATGTGAATATTTGTCCATAATTAAAACTGACAGAGCTTGATAGATTCAGCCAGAACTAAATGTACGGCTAAAGATTAATAGAAATAGCTGCAGAACTCACTGCCTGTAAGTTCACAAACTACCCGAAAGTTGTATCTAGGACTAGGGTAATAAGAGGGAGAGCAGTAAGCAATACTAGCTACTTCTCTGTAATTTTACATTGTCATGTGTTATTTAATGTTGCAGTTTTGCTGGTGAGATTTGAGTAGTTTGATTAATGCTTAACATATTTGATTGTTCTCTTTTGTAGCTACAAATGGGAATATTTTGCATGTGGTTTAGTTAAGTAGGTGAGCCGCACTTGTAGAAATAGTCAGCTAGTTGGTACTGTAGAGATAATGTGTGAGAGGTGAAATTACATTCAATAATAAATGGTCCTTAGTTTTTCTGTGGGAATTTGGTACTGGGGGTTGTACAAATGTAAACATAATGAAGCTGTTTTGCCCCCTTCCTCCCCACTTATTGTACTAGTTTATTTAGATGTAGATAGATGTGATAAATAAAGAGAACGACTTGTGTAGTGATGCTTTGGAGAGTGAGGTTTGTAAATCTGGAAGTACTTTTTTTGCTTTAAAAGTTGCAGTCTGCCCATTATTAGTAAATTATGCTTTTCTATGAATGATCGATAGTTTTGTGTAATGTTCTTTTGTAGCCATACTTCCCAAATGTAATTCATTACCAAGAGCGTTTCTCATTTAACGGTCTTAAAAACTTCACGTTCCTTGAAGTTCTACAGTGAAAGGTTCTGTCACACATTCAGTATTGCCAATGTTTTCAACTGGGAAATAAAAATTAATCTTATTAATCCATCAAAAGAACTATTCTAAAAGTAAAATCACATTTAACCACCCTGTGAGCTTCCTAGTTGAAGCTGTATGCAAGCTATTTGCAAGTGTTCCATATTTCGCCATTTTTCCCACATTTTAAGAGATAATGTTTATTTTGAAGATGGAAGGTTGAGAGCTGTGGTATGATACATAGATTTTGACTCAAGTTTTCGCTGCATTCCTCCTAAAATGGATAACTTTGGGAGAAGTGTGTTGAGCTGTGTATCCGAGGCTGTGTGGTTTAATAGGCATGCACCCCCCCCCCACACCAAATGACATGATGTGCTCTAATGATTTTTTTTTTGTCAGAGAAAAACATTTTATGTGTGGAAATGACCCTTATGTGCTGTTTACTGGCTGTGTTTTGGCTCTATGCAGATGAGACAACCTTTAATGCCCAAGATATTCTGGAGTTGTAAACGTGTGTATGTGTGAGTGGTATACCTTTCTGTGACAGCGTTCATACATGTATGTAATGTGGTGTGTACCATGCATGCATGTGTTTGTGTCATGGACAGTGTCAGATCTGGCTTAGACTGCATGTTCAGTGCTGGTTGGGTAAACCTGGTGTGGCTCATGGTCCTCTGTTTTAGTAGCACCATCACTTTTATCCGGGGTAGATTTGTGAGGCAGTCCTTGCTTTAGATGTAGTTATGCAAGCTGCTGGGAAAATCAGTAATAGCTTCTCTAGTTTTTCAACTTGTTGTTTTTAGGTATCCATTCTGGTAAAAGTTGGCAATTGATTTTATTGTTATTAATTCTTTTGTTACCTAGCAAGAATCACTAGGTAATTTATAGTGTGGTTGTTTCTCAACAGCTGTACCTCGTGAATCTTGCCAGGTAACAAATGAACTAGTAAAAATAAAGACCTCACACCACAAGTTTCATTAATGATATACATTTGAAGTTTTGATGTTAACTTTTACTGCAGAAGTTTTAATAAATCAGCTTGTGTACTAAACTGAGTGAATTCATCTGGCCTAGAATTTGTGGTGTGAGGTCTGGTCTGTTCTACAGTGCTTTATTTAATAAAAATAAAGGTTCAGGTATCAACTTTCTGCAGAAGTTTTAAATGTTATATTTGGGTCAGGAAAATCTCCTTTTTGGAGAAGATAATTAAGCTAGCCAGAAAATAACATAGCGTACATGCACTTGAGTTTAATTTGTTCAAAATGCTGTTGCATGCTGCTGAGGTATCATGACTCAAAGAATGCAGTCAGTCAGTATTGACAAAGATTAGTTTCTCTCTCTGAACTGTATTTTGAATTCAGACGTGTACTTGTGTTAATGTAGAGTTACAGTGCAGTTTTTTTTTTATGGTTTGAGTCTTTTCTCGTACTGCACCATTTTTAGTTTCTGTTCTGGTACAGAGTTGCTAACACTCAGAAATTTGTAACAAGCTGTTAAGATTCTGCTCTGCTTTGAGAATGACTTTAGTGATTCATTTGTTTTTAAGAGTCATTGTACCACATGTGCTATGCACCTTGTAAAAAGCAATGGTATTACTTTGTCATGACTGTAGATAAAATCTTTACATTAGCAACAGATCAAGCAAGTTTATTAAGGAGAATTCACCTAAAGTTTACCCCGGGGATCACTTCAGTGGCTCTGCTGGACAGAGGCACAGGGAACTAATCGAGGGGGCGGCAAAATCCAACACATTCTGGCTAGGCTTATAAATGCCTTTGCGCTGATAGCCTAGTACCTAGCTACCTATGAACCTTCACTTGCAGTTTAACTACACTACAAGGTATCTGTTACAGTATGACTGATTTTTTATGCATTTAAAAATTGAAAGAACTGGGGTGTTTTTTTGTGGGAGTGACCTGAGTGGCTTTTGTGTGAGTTGCTCGAATAGGGGTGTTCCTTGAGCATGGTGTGGGTGGGGCTTAAGGGGCACCAGAGCACTACTTCGCCTAGGGCACCATTTCAGCTAAGGCTGTCCCTGCTCCTTACAATTGTACAGACACTTCTCTTCCAGCGTATGGCTGATTCCTTACACTTGCACTGACACTTCTCATCTAGCATGTGGTTGGTTCCTTACACTTCTACTGACACTTCTAATCCAGCACATGGTTTGTTCCTTAAACTTGTACACTTGTGCTGACACTTCTCATCTAGCATACGGTTGGCTCCTTACACTTGAACTGAGAATTCTCATCCAACATATAGCTGGTTCCTTACACTTGTACTGACACTTATCATCCAGCATATGGTTGTTTTCTTACACTTGTTCTGACACCTCATCCAGTGCATGGTTGGTTCCTTACACTTGTACTGATACTTCTCATCCAGCGTATGGTCGGTTCCTTACACTTGTACTGACACTTCTCATCCAGCACATGGTTGGTTCCTTACACTTGTACTGACACTTCTCATCCAGCATATGGTTGGTTCTTATTTATTTTACATTTGTTAACCGGGATGGTCTGACTGGATACATGTCCTTTTTCATTGGAGGCCTGGGGAGAAAAGCTCCAACTTACACTTCTTACACTTGTAAGCACATGATTGGTTCCTTAAACTTGAACTGACTTCTCATCCAGTGCATGGTCGATTCCTTATACTTGTACTGACACTTCTTATCCAGTGCATGGTTGGTTCCTTACATTTGTACTGACACTTCTCATTTAGCATGTGGTTGGTTCCTTACACTTGTACTGACACTTCTCATCCAGCACATGGTTCTTTCCTTACACTTGTACTGACACTTCTCATCCAGTGCATGGTTGGTTCCTTAACATTGTACTGACACTTCTCATCCAGCGTTTGCCCGGTTCCTTACACTTGAACTGATACTTCTCCTCCAGCATGTGGTTGGATCCTTACACTTGTACACTTGTATTGACACTTCTAATCCAGCACATGGTTGTTTCCTTACACTTGTACACTTGTGCTGATACTTCTCATCCAGCATACGATTGGTTCCTAACACTTGTACTGACACTTTTCATCCAGCGCATGGTTGGTTCCTTACAGTTATACTAACACTTCTCATCCAGCATATGGTTTGTTCCTTACATTTGTACTGACACTTCTCTTCCAGCATATGGTTGGTTCCTTACACTTGTACTGACACTTCTCATCCAGCGCATGGTTGGTTCCTTACAGTTGTACTAACACTTCTCATCCAGTGCATGGTTGGTTCCTTACACTTGTACTGACACTTCTCATCCAGCACATGGTTGGTTCCTTGCTGTTGTACACTTTTCATGCACAGCATAGTTGATGCCTTACACTTTTACTGACACGTCTCATCCAGTGCATGGTTGTTTCCTTACACTTATACTGACACTTCTCTTCCAGCATATGGTTGTACTGATACTTCTCATCCAGCGTATGGTTGGTTCCTTACACTTTTACTGATACTTTTCATTCAGCATGTGGCTGGTTCCTTACACTTGTACTGACACTTCTCATCTAGCATGTGGTTGGTTCCTTACACTTGTACTGACACTTCTCATCCAGCGTATGGTTGGTTCCTTACACTTTTACTGACACTTTTCATCCAGCATGTGGCTGGTTCCTTACACTTGTACTGACACTTCTCATCTAGCATGCGGTTGATTCCTTACACTTGTACTGATACTTCCCTTCCAGCATATGGTTGGCTCCTTACACTTGTACTGACACTTCTCATCCAGCACATGGTTGTTTCCTTACACTTATACTAACACTTCTCTTCCAGCATATGGTTGTACTGACATTTCTCATCCAGCGTATGGTTGTTCCTTACACTTTTACTGACACTTTTCATCCAGCATGTGGTTAGATCCTTACACTTGTACTGACACTTCTCATCCAGCACATGGTTGATTCATAACACTTGTACTGACAGTTCTTATCCAGCACATGGCTGGTTCCTTACACTTGTACTGACAATGCTTACCCAGCACATGGCTGGTTCCTTACACTTGTACTGACACTTCACATCCACCATGTGGTTGGTTCTTTACACTTGTACTAACACTTCTCATCCAGCACATGGGTGTTACCTTACACTTGTACTGACACTTCTCATCCAGTGCATGGTTCTTTCCTTACACTTGTACTGACACTTCTCTTCCAGCATATGGTTTGTTTCTTACACTTGTACTGACACTTCTCATCCAGCGTATGGTTGGTTCCTTACACTTTTACTGACACTTTTCATCCAGCATGTGGCTGGATCCTTACACTTGTACTGACACTTCTCATACAGCACATGGTTGATTCCTAACACTTGTACTGACAGTTCTTATCCAGCACATGGCCAGTTCCTTACACTTGTACTGACACTTCTCATCCAGCATGTGGTTGATTCCCTACACTTGTGCACTTGTGTTGACACTTCTCATCCAGCATACAGTTGGCTCCTTACACTTGAACTGAAAATTCTCATCCAACATATCGCTGGTTCCTTACACTTGTACTGACACTTCTCATCCAGCATGTGGTTGTTTTCTTACACTTGTACTGACACCTCATGCAGTGCATGGTTGGTTCCTTATACTTGTACTGACACTCCTCATCCAGCGTATGGTTGGTTCCTTACACTTGTACTGACACTTCTCATCCAGCACATGATTGGTTCCTTAAACTTGAACTGACTTCTCACCCAGTGCATGGTTGGTTCCTTACACTTGTACTGACACTTCTCATCCAGTGCATGGTTGGTTCCTTGCTGTTGTACACTTTTCATGCACAGCATAGTTGATGCCTTACACTTTTACTGACACACCTCATCCAGCACATGGTTCTTTCCTTACACTTGTACTGACACTTCTCATCCAGTGCATGGTTGGTTCCTTAACCTTGTACTGACACTTCTCATCCAGCTATTGGCTGGTTCCTTACACTTGAACTGATACTTCTCCTCCAGCATGTGGTTAGATCCTTACACTTGTACACTTGTATTGACACTTCTAATTCAGCATATGGTTGGTTCCTTTCTTGTACAATTGTACACTTGTACACTTGTATTGACACTTCTAATTCAGCATATGGTTGGTTCCTTTCTTGTACACTTGTGCTGACACTTCTCCTCCAGCATACGATTGGCTCCTTACACTTGTACTGACACATCTCATCCAGCATATAGCTGGTTCCTTACACTTGTACTGACACTTCTCATCCAGCATGTGGCTTGTTCCCTACACTTGTACTGACACTTTTCATCCAGCATATGATTGGTTCCTTACACCTGTACTGACACTTTTAATCCAGCACATGGCTGGTTCCTATCACTTGTACTGACACTTCTTATCCAACATGTGGTTGGTTCCTTACACTTGTACTGACACTTTTCATCCAGCACATGGTTTGTTCCTTATACTTCAACTGACTTCTCATCCAGTGCATGGATGGTTCCTTACACTTGTACTGACACTTTTCATCTAGCGCATGGTTGGCTCCATACAGTTATACTAACACTTCTTATCCAGCGCATGGTTGGTTCCTTATACTTTTCCTGACACTTCTCATACAGCATATGGTTTGTTCCTTACACTTGTACTGACACTTCTCATCCAGCATGTGGTTGGTTCCTTACACTTCTACTGACACTTCTAATCCAGCGCATGGTTTGTTCCTTACACTTGTACACTTGTGCTGACACTTCTCATCCAGCATACGGTTGGCTCGTTACACTTGTACTGACACTTCTCATCCAGCATACAGCTGGTTCCTTAGACTTGTACTGACATGTCTCATCCAGCATGTGGCTGGTTCCTTTCACTTGTACTGACACGTTTCATCCAGTGTATGATTGGTTTCTTACACTTGTACTGACACTTTTCATCCAGCACATGGTTTGTTCCTTAAACTTGAACTGACTTCTCATCCAGTGCATAGTTGGTTCCTTACAGTTGTACTGACACTTCTCATCCAGTGCATGGTTGGTTCACTAAACTTGCATGTGGTAGAAGGTTATGGACTATCCCGCTGCAGGACCTCCAGATTCATGAACAGTTTTTATCCAGCTGCAATAAGACTCATTAATGCAGATCTATATATGAATGTAAGAAAACTATAATAGATTGTTATGCTCTCATTCTTTTCCTTTTCTTCATGCAGTAATTCTATTTATTATTGCATATGAAAAATTAATATATCCTCATTCAAGTGCAATTCCAGTCACTTCCTTATGTGCAGTATCACCCAATGTCACCTCTGTGTATAGTGTACATTTTCTTTTCACGTGTTAATCATCTAGTAATCAGTGCTGTCCACTGTATATAAATAGTGTACAAGCATGTGCATCCGATACCTAGATATTTACTTCTGTACTATATAGTTATTGTTTATACTTTAATACCTATCATGTCTATCTTTTTGTGCTTGTTTTTCTCCTGTAAAAGAGCTGACACTCTCAATTTCATTTAGGTAGCATTTGTGTTTCCCAAATGACAATAAAGTTTCTTTAAATCTTTGAATCTTGGCATGTACACATACACTGTCCTGTCCTGTCCCAGCAACATAATACTTTAATATTTGAAAAACCCCAGTGGTCCTTGGGTATTTCGCGTAATCTGGCATTCCCAGTTTGCTTTGCTGTAACTAAGTTTGGTATCTGTGTTGCTTTACATGGTTTCCTGGCCACCATGAAACCCTGCTTGCTTATGTTTGAAGGCGAGCCCCATCACTAATATTCATTAAGTGCTGCTGCTCACTGCAAAGACACACAAACTCAGTTTATGGAATTCGAGGGATGTTACCCATTTGATTAGTTGTTGATATAATTTTGAATCTAAATGCAAGTTTGCGTAAGCCTTTATGAATTACAGAATAAGAATTTAATATTACTTTTTTTCTAGAGTAATAGAAACCTTTTCTTGTAGCATCTTCTGAAACACTGCATTCTTTTTTTTTCTGGTAATAAACTTTTTCATCTATTATAGTTTTAGTATTATTTTGTCTATCTTTTTTGCAGTTATTATACGTCCTTATCCTATAGTTTTCTTTTGTTGTGATACCAAGTAGAGACTTTACCATATAAATATGATTTCATTAAGTGCCATTGAATCACATCCAAAAACTCACCATTATTGTTAAATTCTAATAAATGTTGTGTTTCTGTTAGAAATTACTATTTAAATTGATTAATTCTATGGTATTTATGTGGTAAAACAAAACCATAGTGCAATATTACACATTAGAGAGACCTTGGGCCAGATTCAGGAAGGCTTACACGGAGTTCAAGAGTAGTGTAAGCCTCCGTGTAAGCCTCCTGATTCAGCAACAGCCCAAATCTCCGTGTAAGAGACAGCTAACACGTCTCTTACACGGAGTGGGCGTGGAAATGCTCAATACCTCATTTGCAGCTCCAAGATATGCAAATGAGGTATGTGAGCGATCCACGAAGCCCAAACCAGTCCGTGTAACGGACGTGTTAGCTGCAGAAATGTACTCAGCTGACAACTGAGTACATTTCTGCAAAATTAAAAACGGAGCTATGTCAGCTCCAAATAAAGGGTGCATTTGTTATATTAAGCATGCCAATGGCCAAATATGTGCCCATTGGCATGAAAGTGTTGCAAAAAAGTTATATAACTTTTTTTTTCACGGATGTATGTGTTTAACTGTAGCGCACACCCGCAAACGGGTGCGCTACCTAAAACTGAAAACCGAAGCTTATAAGCCCACAATTGTGGGATTTATGTATTACATGAAAGTCAATGGAGGGACTTGCAGAGCAAAACAATATGGCCTCCGCTTAGTGGTTGTCAAGGGGAAGCTCCGCGTAAGATATGTAACTAAGCATTACTAGTCAATCCTATGTAAATGAGGCTTACAATACTGAAGCACACTGCCATATAAGTAATGAGCGCTATCTGAGTCGTAAGAGTTAGAGAAGGGGAGGAACAGAGTAAGAGGTAGGTGACATCATGGGGGAAGGATAGAAAGAAATGTACCAGATTGGAGGGCAATGTAAGGTAAGAGATGACAGACAGACATCAGGGAGGGAGGTGTGTCCCAACAGAACACTGGGAATGTCAAGAAATTGAGGGCATACGCCATCCCTACACTCTAAGTTTCTTGAAATACGTGCATGCGCGCGCTGTAAGGCAGGTTCAACATGTGGGAGCGTGTTGCAAACTGTTTACAACGGTTTGCGCTGGCGCAGCACGTGTGTAAGGCGGTGTGCGCGCTTTAGCATGAATCAGCCTAGCTAACACCGTAAGGATGTGTGCGCGCTTGTAACACCGGGTAGGGATGTGTACACGCGCTTAAGTTACTGTGGGCGTGGTTAAGGCGGTGTGCACAATGCTACCCCTCAGGAAACAGAGAGGAAATAGGAAACAACCAAAATACAGGGAAACTGCCAGAAGATACTACTAAAGTTAATTGGTGGAAACAATTAGAAGCAGGCAATTACACAGGCAGACTAGAAGCCCAACCCAGCACTTAAAACACAACAAAGAGCAGTGCAGGCTGTTTCTCACAAGAGATACTGCCAGAAACTAAGCTATCAGAGTTGAAACCTGAAAAAAGCAGAACTCAGAGCAGAAATGCTAGGGGCTGCCATAGCTGTTATAATCAGACATAGGCGAATTGCCGAGGGTGGTGATAATGCAGATGCTGACAGACAACCCAGAGTGAGGAGAAGGAGAAGAGTATACAGGCCTAGGGTCACCTACCATGGGTTACATGAGCTGGAGATAGTAGAGCTATAGAGTGGACAGAGAGCTCCTGCAGCAGATTGTTGAGCTGTGCAGGCCACGCCTCACACACAGAACCAACAGAGGGGAACCCATCCCAGTGGAAACCAAGGTATGTGCTGGCCTAAGAATACTAGCAACAGGTACCTTTCAGAGACCAACTGGCGATATGATGGGGATATCACAGGCATCAGCCTCCAGGGTACTGCACCAGTTCCTGGATGCCATGTCACCACATGTCAGTGATCATATATATGTCCCTAGTGACCGTGAGGTTGTGGCCAGCAATATGCGACTCTTCCAGCAAATAGCGGATACCCTGAGGTGCTGGGTGCAATAGACTGCACGCACATACGCATCAAGGCACCAGCTGGTGAGCGGGTAGAGTCTACATTAACCGCAAGGGATACCCTCCATCAACTGCCAGGTCGTGGTGCGATGCCCAGGGCATAATAATGAATGTGTGTGCTGGCTGCCCTGGTAGCTACCACGATTCCCACATCTGGCATCTGACGCAGCTGTACCAATCATTTGCCAATGGGGACTTCCCACACGGACACCTAGTGGGGGATGCTGGTTATGCACTTGAGCCGTGGCTGATGACACCCATCAGAAATGCACACACACCCGAACAGGAACGCCATAATGAGGCACACGCACAAACACGCAATATCATAGAGCGTGTGTTTGGGCTGCTCAAGTCACGGTTCCGTGTCTGGACACGCCTGGTGGAGCTTTGCAGTACACACCAACTACATGTACCCAAATGATCATGATATGTGCTATGCTACATAATATGATCCTGCGGAAACAGCTGCAGCAGGACCAGCACAGGGCTGGGCCAAACATCCCCCCACCATTGCCAAGGCCACCACAGGCAGGGGTGACTTGGAGGAGGAACAACCTGACCTTGTCCCAGTAGGCAGAAGGAGGCGTGCCCAGTATGCCCTGGCCTTGGCAAAGAGGCAACGATAGCACATATGCTTGGTCAGTAGGAACACTGGGACTGATACCCACTCTGACTCACTCATACAGTAACAGGGATGCCTAACATGACACAACCTGCTTCCAAATGTACAGGGAGTGTAGTATGTGCATCCGACAGAGGCAGCCCTGCAGCACCATCCGAGGTATGAATGCCATGTGTTAAGTAATGTAATACCATGTATCATATGCACACCTGAGGACCATGACTAACATCCACCCTCACCAATCATAAACCACAAAAACACAAACCCACCTCATAGCTATCACAAGGGATAGGAACCTAGATGTAATGCTACCCAATGCCAAAGGTATAAACAGCAAGATGTGTGCAGTGTAAATGCACACAGTATAGGGAATGCACATATCAGTGCTGTAATAGAAAACAGGGTCAAAGCACATCAGCACCCTGACACTACCAGGGTCACACCTCATACAGTGATGTACATGTGCAAAAACATGGAACAAGATACAAAATGAGGGTGACTACCAATAAATGGCATGGATAACCACACACCCCTGTTGTTACCACAACAAGAAGCAACATGCATTAGCCATGGTCAAACACCAATGGCTAAAACTGACTACTACTATATAGCTTGCTGCAGACCACTGTCCTAATAGCAGCAACTGCCCCAGGCCTATGTTCACAGGTTCACAGGTTCATACTAGGCTATCTGCCCTAGGGCATTTATAAGCCTAGACCAGAGTTCCGTGGAGTCTGCCGCACCTTCACTCTGACGGATAATTTGCCCATTATATTGCTGTGCCTCTGACAAGCAGTGATACTGAGGTTATCCCTGGGGCATACCTGCAATCTCCCATCCATTGATTAAGATCTCACTTGAACAAAGCCAGTGAGGTACTCAGCCTCACATGTACCAGGATGTTGTTCCACAGCATAGGGACTCTCTGGTTGAAGAATCTGTCCCTCCAGCACATCCTATTAATATCTGTGTTGAGGTTTAAATCTCCTGCCACTGTAGTTCTGATGGATGTACAGGTCTTGAGGTGAAGCGTGTACATTAACTCAGGTTTGACATGGCCTTGGATGTCAGGCACAGGTCACCTCTGAGCAGACGGTAAGTCACGGAATCAAGCTGGAATTCCTCCAGTCGGGCAGCATAAGAAATATGTTTGAGACCCTTTCTCCTCCTGTCGAGGAATCTGTGGGCCCATCCAATTGCCATAGGTGTCGGGTCATATACATGCTGTATGGGGCATTGCACTCAATCAATGGTCCAATGAGTGAAGAGTACAGGGGAACAATGACCTCCCTGGATCTAGATGTGAATCCCTGCATGATGAGGTGGGCAATGTAGAAGTTCTACCTAACTACCCTGGCAACGTGAGTGTCAAACAAAAGGTTACTCTCAACCTGGGTGCCCAGGTCCCTGATAACCTCCTGTGTGCTTAGAGGATTGCCACCTACATGGGAACTAGTGGTAACCTTGTTCTTCCCAAAGGGTACGGCTATGCATTGTTCAGTGTGTAATGTAAGGCCATGGCTCTGGCACCAGTTATCCGTGACTATGACACCCTTCTGAAGGATGTCTGTGTCAGATGGGTGTCCAACTATGGTTCCCAGTCTGCAGTCATCTTCAAACTTTGTCAGCCATAATCCTGCTGTGTTTGCTTGTACTTCTGAAAAGTAGATGCTGAGCAATAGTGGGCCCAGGACTGAGCCCTGTGGGACACCACTTGTGACAGTTGTGGAGTGTGACATGGCACCAGCAAGTCTGAACCTGTCTGTTCTGTCACGTAGTCGGTTTGCAACCCATCCTGTGATGTATGGGTTCACATTTTAGCTGGTGATGTTTTCAATGATACCCAAGTGGGGTATTGTGTTGAAAGCCTTTGCCAGGTCAAGGTAGGCTGTGTGGAGTGCCTTGCCCTTGTCAATGGCCTTGGTGTCTGTTATGAAACAGTCAACCAAGTTTAAAAGGCATGATCTGCCCTCAACAAAGCCTAACTGGGTTGGATCTAATGTCTGCAAGTCCCCTATGTCCTCATCTATGACTTCCATTATGATCTTCTCCATAGCTTAGCAGACCCTGCTTGTCAAGCTGATGGGATGGTAGTTTCCGTGGTCGGTGGAGGCACCCCCATGTGAAGTGGGTCCACCATTGACATATGCCACTCCTTGGGAACATATCCTGACTTGAGGCTAAGATCATACAGCTGCCCTGACTGCGGGTTGAATTCTTGAGTGAGTTCATGGAGCACAAAACCAGGGACACCATCTGGTCCCATGGATGCTGCGTCCTTTCCCTTGGATAGAGCAGTTCCCACCTGAGCATTTGAGATGTTTGGGGGGCTACAATCCTCTTTCATACATATCTCTCCAGTTGTGGTGGAGGGGTGGGTGGAGCAATCTGCACTGAACCTGTCAGCCAGTATGTTGGCAATGTCTATAGGTTCAGTGATATTTACAGCATTCTGAGCCTATTCTGAGCATATCTGGGAGTTTCCTCCCAGGTGTGTAACGATCTATAAAAGGCCTCATTGTTGTCCCGTGAGCCCTTAGTGGGTTTACTCCCAATATTCGCCTTGGATGATTTCATGGGGAACTCAGTGTTTCACCTATATTGAGCAGGGGTGTCTACCCTTCCACGGATATCGCCTATCTTGTAGTACCTCCTTCCTTGTGTTGTAGTGCTTGTTTATGGCTGAGGTCCACCACACTGGACGCTTGCCTCTGGTACAACGAGTCTGTGTTTTGTTTGGGATTGCCTCATCCATGCAGTCTTGAAGGTGCTGGTAGAAGGCAGTTGTAAGTGATACAGTGGCTTGGGTAATGGTGTCTGCTGGCTTGGGGCTTTGAAAGAGACCACAACAGTCATTAGAAGTGTGTAGTCGGCTTCTGAGAGGTTCTGCACTGTGGTCTTTTCTATCTGGGGTGGAGGTGGGATGTGGACTTCCACTGAGAGTAGGTCATGATCTGATCTCACCAATGATGGGTATACCTCTGGTGTTGAACATTGTGAGCCCATGTTTGTGATGATGAGATCTACTATGTTGTCTCCTCTTGTGGGGATGGTGACTAGTTCTTCCATGGCATGTGAGTGTATGAACTGTAGGAACCTGTGGCTAGAGTGTTGTGGCTGTAGTACTGATCCCAGTCTATATTTGGATAGTTGGGATCACCCAGTGTGATGGTGTTTGCAGGTACATGTATCCCGCCACTGTTTTCATGAAAGCTCTGTGAGGTACCTGAGTTTCAGAGGATGGCCTGTAACATGCTACAAACTTCAGAGCAGTCTTGCCTATGGTTAATTGCACCCGGATGGTGTACAATGCATCGTGTGTTGCCACCAACCATGAGGTGAGGGTGTCCTTGATGAATATTGCTATTGCCACCCCTCATAGTGGTAATATGTGTACTGCATAGATACGAAATATTGTGCCTCTGACTTAGTAGTGACACATTATGACCACCTTACATAATTGAATAATGTGACTATGCCTCTGTCCAGTCTGTGCCCCTGTCCACATGCAGCTGTCCAGATGTCTCTTGAAGAGAGTCAGTGAGGTACTCTGTCTAACATGAACTGGGATACTCTGCTAGAGTTTGAGATGCCTCTGAGTTATGACTCTGTCCCTTCAGCATGTCCTATACATGTATGTGCTGAGGTTCAAATCTTTAGCTCCCATGTTTCTGGTGGATGTGGATTGCTTGCAGTGGAGCATGTCTACCAAATCCTGATCGGACATGGTCTTGTATGTCAGGCATAGGTCACCTGTACGTATGTGGTATGACACTGAAAAAGCTTGTTTTTAGTTATTCTGGAAGTATATGACATGTGTTGTAGATCCCTGATCGTCATGGTAAGGTACTTGTGGGGTCTCTCCAGCTGCTGCAAGTGCTGGTTGAGGTACATACCAAATGGGGCGTTGTATTCAAGCATTGGCCTGATAAGGAGAAGTATAGTGGTACAATGACCTCCTATGGTCTGGATGGAATACCCTCCATGATAAGGTGGCCAAGATAGAAAGTATGTCAAACAACTTTGGCAACATGGGTGTCAAATGAGATGTCACTATCTACATGTGTCCCCAGCTGTCTGATTTGTTTCCTGTACTCATTGGGTTGCTGTCTATGTACAGATCTGTGGGTACTGTGTTCCTCCCAAAGGGGATGGCTACACATCAGTCGCAGTCAGTTTTAGGCCATGAGTCCAGCACCAGCTATCTGTCAGTGTGACGGCAGTCTGTAGGATGTGTGTGCTGGCTGATGTATTCACTATGGTGCCCAGGTTGCAGTCATCTGTAAACTTTGTCGGCCACAACCCTCCTATGTTTGCTTTCACATCTGAAAAGTAAATACCAAATAAGAGAGGTCCCAGGACACAACCTTGTGGGACACCACTTGTGACTGGCTTTGAACCTGACAAGGCACCTGCAATGTTGACATTATGGGTTCTGTTTCTGAGCCATTTTGCAACCTATGCTGTGACATATGGTGTTATATTTCAGCTGTTGAGCTTGTCTATGATGCCTGAGTGGGGTATTGTGTCAAAGGCCTTAGCCAAGCGCAGGTAGGTTGTGTGGACTGTGTAGCCCTCATCAACGGCTCTACTGACAGTTTCAAAGTAGTCAACTTGGTGCAAAACGCAGGATCTGCACTGTACAAAGCTGAATTGGGTGTGATCAAGGGTCTGTAGGACACCAATGTCTCTGTGTGGAAGCTCCATAATGACCCTTCACAAAGCTTTGCAGACAAGGCTGTTTAAGCTTGTGTGGTGGTAGCTGCCAGGGTCTGTGGAGGCATCTCCTTTGTGGAGTGGGACCACTGTTGCCGTACGCCAGTGTTCAGGTACAGATCCTGTAGCAAGGCTAAGGTTAAATAGGATCTGCATATACAGGTTTATCTCCATCTGTAGTTCACATAGCATGCAACTGGGGATACCATCAGGTCCCATTGATGCTGTGTACTCGCCTCTGCTGACTGCGGCTCTCACATGGACATCCAGGATGACAGTGAGGTTACATACAGCTGTGATAACTATCATGTCTTGGGGGTGAGGGAGGGGGTACATTGCACTGAACTGGTCTGCCAGGGTGTCAGTAATATCTGTCAGGTCCCTGGGATATAAGTTGTTGTGTACCAAATCTGAGCATATATGAGGGTTCCCACCCAGGCGCCAGACATAACTGAAGAAAGCAGTGTGGTTACCTTCATCGTCTGTGGTGATTTATGTCCCCAAGTTGAACTTGGGTGTCTTTATGTGAGAATGTAGCTTTCTACTACTGCTGATCACAGCTGCCTTACATTCTGGAGATGTAGCTCTGTCTTGCATTAGTATCCTTCATCTGTTATACAGGTTGTTTATGGCTGGGGTCCACCAGACAGGCCACTTTCCCTTGGTGGTGAAGGTGTCATTCTCATTTGTGATTGCATGGTCCATGCTTACTCGGAGATGTCCGTGATAAAGTGTCTGTGCAGGAGTCACCATTGTGTGTTGTGGTTTCCACTGGCCCAGTGGGCTTAATGGATACCATCTCAGTCCGAAGAAGTGTGAAGTCAGCTTCTGAGCTGTTTGTCACTATACCCTGGTATCATACTAGCACTGACACAGGTGTAAACAATTCCCCAGAATCCATCAAACAAAATGGACATGCAGGCTTACAGATGCCCTAGGGGTAGCCTAGTATGAACCCATTATGATACAGATTGTACAGGACACTACAGATAACCCCAAGGCTGTTGCAAATGATGGTAGTAAGCATGTTGTTGATTCCTGGATATGCTCCGGATCACACCGATATTACAAACAACATACCAGACACACACAGGTATGGCCAACAGACATCCTGACATGTGCAGTGCAAACCCCCCCCCATAATGCCAAATACCTTCCCCAGCAGACTGCCGCCTCCCTGACATTATGTCACCCTTACCACAGGGTACGCACTCCAAAGAGCAGTGTACAACAACAGTGGGTGTTCTCAACAAAGGTGTCTCCTGAATGGATAGGAAAAACAACCACCACAGAATCATGAGAGGTTTGGTCTGCACAGCTATGGAAAGGACCAGCATGTACCACAGACATAATGATATTGTGGATCTATTGACACCCGACCCTACCCAGTGTGGGTTTACAAAGTGCAGACCCCACCCCTAAACATGTGTGACTCAGTTGAAACAGTACTTGAAGTCAGTGATGAGGGCAATGTGGTCCACACAGTGTTGCCGGACCTTGCAAAGCCTTCTGTACAATACCCTATGTGTTCCGTGATAGATTTGCTCACCAGCTGATATATACACCCCAATGTCATGGGAGGGGTTGCAAACCAGACCAACGACAGAACTGACATGGTCAGACATGCAGCAGCCATGTCAGACTACAAACCACATATAACAGGCATCCCACAAAGCTTGGTCCTGGGACCTTCACCATCTGGTATATATGCCCCATAGGTACAGGCCAACAAGTAAGGACTGTGCTGGAACATGTTTGTAGAGGACAACAAGCCGCCTGACATATCTGATACACCAGCTGACACAAGCATCCCATAAAAGGGCCACATAGAAACAGACAGCTGGTGCCATAGCCATGTCAGCATGTTAAATGGTGAAAACAGTATAGTCAGCCTCTGTGGATAATCCAGTAAGTGACCACCAATTCCCACATAGGTGTCGACCCATGACATTCCTAACATGTAATGCCAGAATGGGGACACAAGGTGATAGATATCCTGCATTGGACAAAAATGTGGCTGTAGGGTTAACAGCAACAATCCATATACCAACCTAATCATGAGGGTTATGACATCTAGCTAAGGGGAGGTCATTGTGGTTTTGCAGTTATCTTTCAGCAGCATTACAAATGACCACAACAGCGCCTGTGTGGTGTACCTCAGCAGATAGATTCAGCAACTGTAAAGTCCACAACAGTACCTCACCAGGAGTATCAAAGAGCTGGAACACATGTAATGTGTCGCCTGATTAAACAGAATGCAGTTACACACACTGCCATGCTGGCCACCCAGACACAAGCTGTGCCTGATGTAGAAAGCCATGTCCAAGCTGTCAGCAATGCACATGCCGAACCTTGTACAATGTGAATGGCAGGGAGATATGCACATGAGGGACCTGAACCCCAGCACTGACATACATAGGACAAGCTGTACTGCATTATCCATAACACAGAAGCCACCACCACGCATGAGTAAACTACCAGTACAGGTTATCCATAGAGTCAGTCATTTATTCTACTCAACAGGGATCCTAACGAGTGGATGGGAGATGGTAGGTATACCCTGGGTATCAATGTTGTGTCACAGGTAGACAGAGGCACAGTATACAAAACAAGACATATGTCATGCCAAACTGCACTTATGATGTGTTGATGGACAAACACACTATCCAATAACCATTAGAAATGGCCTTGGGCACATCGGTAGTGTTTGCCAATGTACACCCATGTTGTGGAATACACTACTGCAGTTGGTTGAGGCCGTTGTAAGTAGTTCACATCTGAACATAATGCAACATGGTCAGATAGGTTCATAGGTTCATACTAGGCTATCTGCCCCAAGGCAGTTCTAAGCCTAGTCCAGAGTCTGGTTGCGACGCCACCCCTTATATGGAAACAGTACTGTGCCCATTAGTTTGACGTGCCTGTCTCCAGCAGTGACACAGTGACGATCCCGGGTAAACCTATGATTTCCCATCCACAGGTCAGGATACCTCTTGAACAGAGCCAGCAAGGTGCTGTGACTCACATGGACCGTGATTGTATTCCACAGCATAGGAGTCTCCGAGTGATAAATCCACCCTCCAACATGTCCAATGTACATCCCTGCTACGGTGTAAGTCACTTGCACTATTGGTTCAGGTGGATCTGAAGATTTTGAGGTGGAGCATGTCCATTAATCCCTGGTTGGACATGCTTGCATGTCATGCACATGTCACCTCTAAGCAGACAGTATGTGACTGAATAGAGCTGTAGTGTTTCCAATCTGGCAGCATATGACAGATGTTGGAGACCCTTTATCCTTTGTTGGGGACATTCAGGGTCTCCCCACTTGCTGCAGATGTCAGGTGAGATACATCCAGATAAGGCAGTGTACCAGATCACCGGTCCGATAAGTGAAGAGTACAGGGGAACAATGACCCACTAGATCTGGATGTGGATCCCTTCCTGATCATGTGGACAATGTAGAAGGTCCTACTAGCCACTTTAGCAATGTGAGTGTCATCAGAACAGTGACTGTCAACCTGGGTCCCCAGGTCCATGATAACCTTCCCTGTGCTTAGAGGATTGCCACCTATATGGTAGCTTGGGGTTACCTTGCTTTCCCTGAAGGGTATGACTACACATGTTTTGCAAGTTGACTTCAGGCCATGGCTCTGGCACCAGCTATCAGTGTCCATGAGCCCCTTCTGAAGGATATCCGTGTCTGATGCACTGTCCACTATGGCACCCAGTGTGCAGTCATCTGCAAACTTTGTCAGCCAAAGTCCTCCCATGTTGGACTGTACTTCTGAGAAGTAGATAACAAACAATAGGCGGCCAAGGACTGAGCCCTGTGTGAGACCACATGTGACTGGCATGGTGTCTGACATAGTGCCAGCAACTCTAACCCTGTGGGTCCTGTCTGTAAGACAGTTTGAAACCTGATCTTGTGACATATGGGTGTACATTTCTGTTGGTAGGGTTTCCTACAATACCTGAGTGGGGTATTGTGTTGAAAGGGTTTTCAAGGGCAAGGTAGGCTCTATGGACTGCCTTTCCCTCATCAATGGCCTTAGTTACTGTTTTGATAATGTCAACCAAGTACAAAAGGCATGACTTGCCCTTGATCAACACAAACTGGGACAGGTACAATGTCTGCATGTCCTCCATATCTTTCTTCATGAGCTCCATTATGATCCTCTCCATAGCTTTGCAGACTACACTTGTTAAGCTTATGGGGCAGTAATTACCAGAGTCCATAGAGGCACTGCCTTTGTGCAGACATGCACAACTGGACCCTAAAGAGGCTGTTGTGCACAGTATGGAAATGTAAATCAGTGATAGGACTAAAGCCCAGGATAATGTCCACCACAGTGAAAGTACTGAACCACTACACTATACAGTACAACAGTGCTAGGTCAGTATGAATGGATGTTAACAATTGTATGCAAAGTATCCCATGCAAAAGCTGCAGGCACAGTATAATCCCTGTTGTGTTCACAGGAAGCATCTGGACAGTAACTACACAACATGTCACAGAACACACAACCTTAAACAGGAGTTATTTGTTGGAGTTCACACTCATCCACAACTGTGATGGGCTGCATAGTTCAACATATGGAAAGCTCACACTGGGCATGCTCACACACTTTGATAAATGAGACATCATTCACACAACATGCCATGGGAAGGCTGAAGTGGGCATGCTCACACACTTAGTTCAAATGTTCCTCTTAACAACTGTGAAAACACACCACAGGATGCACATTCCCCATTCCAAACAATGAAGATGTCAGCACCCTATAAGTAGATCATTAGAAATGCTACCTCCCAGTAATCCGAATAGCGCGTTCTGCTAATGCGTCTGTCTCTAGTGTCATAACATAGTTAGGTAGGGGTTTGAATCCAGCAAGTGGCATGTGTGTGTGTGAATGGGGTAAGTGTCTGTATAAGTGTGTATGAGAAGCACATCCCTTTTGGCAACTGTGGAAACACACCACACGGAGCTCATTCCACTTTCTAAACACTGATGATGTCAGCACCCTATAAGTAGATCAACTGAAATGAAATCTCCTAGAAATGTGAATAGCGCCCGCTAATGCGTCCGACTCTAGTATCATAATGTAAATAGGTAGGGGTTTGAATCCTGCTACGCAATGTATGTGTGTTAGTATGAGTGGGGTTTGTGTGTGTGCATAATGCTGTGGAGGGAAGGTGCCTTTTGCCAACTGGGAGAACACACTACAGGGTGCACATCCCTCTTCGTAAACACAGATGATGTCAGCACCCTCTAAGTACAGCATTGGAAAAGATTGCTCCTACTAATGCAAATAGCACACTCTGCTAATGTGTCTGCCTTTAGAGTCATAACACATCTAGGTAGGGGTTTGGACCTTGCAAATGGAATGTATGCGCTTTACTGTGGGTGGGGTTGGTGTGTGTGCACAATGGCGGGGTGGGATGTCTCTTTGCCAAATGGGGCTATGCACTGCAGGGTGCACATTTCCCTTAACAAACAGTGATGTTGACAGCACCCTGTACAAACAGAACAACAACACAGAAGGTGTTGTTACCAATGATGCATGTAAGGTTACACTTCAAGTAATGTCCACAAAACAAAGTAGGATAAACAAATGCTCCTTTTACTCTATCCAAACAACATGGCAACAGACAACTGACACTACTCAGTATAGTGCTACATGCTACTGTAACATGCAGATGTACCAGAATATACCTAGATAGTGTTTTGAAGCCTGAATGTGGCAAGTGTGTGGATGTGTTATGTTACTGTGTGTGCATTTCCGTATGGAAAACATGTTTGAGATATTGGCAATATTGTTGCAGACAGTTTAGGTGCAGATATCCCCCATTCTCCTACACAAGTGGAATTAGTTATCACAGATGACTGTAACCTCCCTATCCTCTCACATGTCCAGGTGAGGGCCACCCTCAACATTGCAGGACACATAGCATCACTGTTACAGAATGGTATCCCTGGATGTGTGCTACATTCACCCCAGGAGGACATGGCACCACATTACAGACTGATATTACTCCCTGGCCATACTACAGGATGTGTACCTGAAGAGTGCCATACATACACAGTGGTCCCACACCAATGAGGAGTAACCTCTACTGACCCTGGTATGTACTGCATCATATGCACAACTGGCCTTCTGTTCTAAGCTACGGAAGTGTCACGTATGGGCAACATGTACAGCAATATTACATATGTGTATATTTCAGGACTATGCACACAAAACCTATCTCATGGACAGAGCTATAGATAGTGAACTATGATACATTTGAGGTGTCACAGTAAACACAGTATTAACCTGCTACTTTGCATTACCTGTGTTTGTGGCAGCTGTTGCTGTGTCAGTGGTGCTTGCTTGCTGCTTGCTGTTTGCTACTCATGGTTTTGCTGCTGGCTGTCTGTATATTTTCTCTTTTCTCTCTCTCTCTCTCTCTCTCTCTTTCTCATTAGGTCTGTGCAATGACTGTATTGCATGAGTGGAGTGTGGGTACTGAATGCTTTTGTAGGTATCTGCATAGGTCCATGTGATGGCCCTTGCACCAATTGTAAGGCAGCATTTGCTAATTGCATGCAGCCAGGTGTGTGTTGATTGCATGTCTCACTGTGATTTCAGGACACTGCTATAAAAAGGTATGTGAGATAGGCGTAGCCCTTTCAGATTGTAAGGCGTGGACGATGCTGGTATGCTGTTGACAGTGTTCTGTGAGTGTGAAGGTTAGTATGGGAATCCAGTGATTTGGCCATTAAAACTTTGCCTCACATGCTTTGGATGGTACATCTCCTATATTGCCTTTATACTAATTCCTACTATTGACTGTTATATTTATTTTAGCAGAGTGCTTTTGTATGGCTGTCATGGCTTAGTGGTAGGTCATACAGACGAATGTTACCAAGGTCCTGGGTTCGAGACTGGCAGTGGGAATATATTTTTGTCTCCAGACTTTCAAAATGAGTACAAGACATGTCAATCAAAGTGCCATAAAGGCACTTTTAAGCACTTTAAACCAGGTCTGCACTCATTAGCATGAATGAAGAAGGATGCGTGCCCAGTATGGCTTGGCCTTGGCAAAGAGGCAACGATAGCACATATGCTTGGTCAGTAGGAACACTGGGACTGATACCCGCTCTGACTCACTCATACAGTAACAGGGATGCTTAACATGACACAACCTGCTTCCAAACGTACAAGGTTGTAGTATGTGTATCCGACAGAGGTGGCCCTGCAGCACCACCTGAGGCATGAATGCCATGTGTTAAGTAATGTAATATCATGTACAATATGCACACCTGAGGACCCCAACTAACATCCATATCCACTCATATGACCCTGTGGATACAGCTGCACATCATACAGTGATGTACATGTGCAAACACATGGAACAAGATACAAAATGAGGGTGACTAGCAATACATAGCATGGATAACCACGCACCCATGTTTGTACCACAACAAGAAGCAACATGGAATAGCCATGGTCAAAACCAATGGCTAAAACTGACTACTACTATATAGCTTGCTGCAGACCACTGTCCTAATAGCAGGAACTGCCCAAGGCCTATGTTCACAGGTTCATACTAGACTATCTGCCCTAGGGCATTTATAAGCCTAGCCCAGAGTTTTGTGGCTTCTGCCACCCGTGCAAGTTGATGGATAATATGCCCATTATTTTGCTGTGCCTCTGTCAAGCAGTGATACTGAGGTTATCCCTGGGGTATACCTGCAATCTCCCATCCATTGGTCACAATCTCACTTGAACAAAGCCAGTGAGGTGCTCAGCCCCACATGTACCAGGATGTTGTTCCACAGCATATGGACTCTCTGGGTGAGGAATCTGTCCCTTCAGCACATCCTATTAATATCTGTGTTGAGGTTTAGGTCTCCTGCCCTTGTAGTTCTGATGGATGTAGAGGTCTTGAGGTGAAGCATGTTCATTAATCCTGGGTTGGACATAGTCTTGTATGTCAGGCACAGGTCACCTCTGAGCAGACAGTAAGCGACTGAATACAGCTGGAATTCCTTCAGTCGGGCAGCATAAGAAATATGTTTGAGACCCTTTCACCTCCTGTCGAGGAATATGTGGGCCCATCCAATCTGAATGGGGCATTGTATGCAATCATTGGTCTGATGAGTGATGAGTACAGGGAACAGTGACCTCCCTTGATCTAGATGTGAATCACTGCATGATGAGGTGGCCAATGTAGAAGGCCTTCCAAACTACCCTGGCAATGTGAGTGTCAAACAAAATGTCACTGTCAATCTGGGTGCCCAGGTCCCTGATAATGTACATTGTGCTTACAGGATTGCCACCTAGATGGGAAGTAGTGGTAACCTTGTTCTTCCTGAAGGGTATGGCTATGCATTGTTTAGTGTGTAATGCAAGGCCATGGCTGTGGCACCAGTTAGCCGTCTCTATGAAACCCTTCTGAAGGATGTCTGTGTCAGATGGGTTTCAACTATGCTTCCCAGTTTGCAGTCATCTTCAAACTTTGTCAGCCATAATCCTCCTGTGCTTGCTCGTACTTCTGAAAAGTAGATACTGAACAAATGTGGTCCCAGGACTGAGCCCTGTGGGACACCACTTGTCACAGCTCTGGAGTGTGAACTGGCACCAGCAACTTTGACCCTGTGTGTTCCGTCACTTAGCCAGTTTGCAACCCATGCTGTGATGTATGGGTTCACAATTAAGCGGGTGATGTTTTCAATGATACCTGAGTGGGTATTGGTTGAAAGCCTTTGCCTGGTCAAGGTAAGCTGTGTGGACTGTCTTACCCACGCCAATGGCCTGGGTGAGTGTTTTGAGAAAGACAAACAAGTTTAAAAGGCATGATCTGCCCTTGACAAAGCCAAACTGGATTGGACCCAATGTCTGCAAGTCCCCTATGTCTTCATTTAGAATTCCCATTATGATCCTCTCCATAGCCTAGCAGAACAGGCTTGTCAAGGGATGGGATGGTAGTTTCTGGGGTTGGTGGAGGCACCACCTTGTGAGGTGGGTCCACCATTGATGTATGCCACTCCTTGGGAACATATCCTGAGGTGAGGCTAACATTAAACAGCTGCCCTAACTGCGGGTGTAATTACTCATTGAGTTCATGGAGCACACAACCGGGACACCATCAGGTCCCATGGATAAAGTGTTTTCTGCCTTGGATTGAGCAGTTCCCACCCCAGCAGTGGAGATGTTTGGGCGGCTAAAATCCTCTGGTGTGCATACCCCCCCAGTTGAGGGGAGAAATCTGCACTGAACCTGTCAGCCAGTATGTTGCCAATGTCTGTAGGTGCAGTGATATCAACATCATTCTGAACTAAGTCTGAGCATATCTGGGAGTTTCCTCCCAGGTTTCAAACATAGGTAAAAAGGCCTCATGATTGTCCCTGGAGTCCTGAGTGGGTTTACTCTCTAAACATGCCTCGGATGATTGTATGGGGAACCCAGCGTTTTACTCACAATGAGCAGGGGTGTCTTCCCCCATACGGATTACACTCTATCGTGTAGTAGCTCCTTCCTTGTGTTGTACAGCTTGTTTATGGCTAGGGTCCACCAGACTGGATGCTTGCCTGTGGTACAAAGAGTCATCATTATTTTGGATTGCCTGAACCATGCAGTCCTGGAGGTGCTGGTAGAAGGCATTTCTAAGTGATACAGTGGCTTGGGTAATGGTGTCCGCTGGCCTGGGGCCTTGAAAGAGACCACACCAGTGCTCAGAAATGTGAAGGCGGCATTTGACAAGGTCTTCACCGGTTCCTTTCCCATCTGGGGTGTGGGTGGGATGTGGACTCCCACTGAGAGTAGTCCATGATCTGATCTCACCAATGATGGGTATACATCTGGTGTTGAACAGTGTGACCCCATGTTTGTGATGATGTGTTCTAGTATGTTGCCTCCACTTGAGGGGATTGGGACCAGTTGTTCCATGGCATTTCAGTGTATGAACTCTTGGAACCTTTGTGTTAGAGTGTTGTGGCATGATTAGTGATCCCAGTCTATATGTGGATAGTTGGAATCACCCAGTAGGATGGTGTTTGGAGATACATTTATCCCCTTCAGTGTTTGCAGGATAGCTGTGTGAGGTACCTGAGTTTGAGCGGTGGCATGTAACATGCTACAAACTGCAGAGCAGTCTTGCCTACGGTCACTGGCACCTGGATGGTCTCCGATGCATAGTGTGTTGCCACCAACCATGAGGTGAGGGTGTCCTTGATGAATATGGACACCCACCATCCTTCTTGTTGTTGTCGGGATGCTGGTGCCGGAATGCATGAGATGAGGTAACACCCGATAGTGCTGGGGTGCTGTCAGAAACTGTGAACCAGGTTTCAGGCACACAACAGACATCAATGTGCTACATACTGAGAAGGGCATAGAGTGTGTGCAGCTTGAGGTAGAGACCTTGGGCATTGAGCAGCATCAGCCGTAGTGTCTTTCCTTTACTGTGTTCTAGGGTGGTAGGTGTAGAATCCTATTTCCAGTTGTGATTGTATGGTCCATGCTGTCTGACATCTAGCTAAGGGGAGGTCATTCTGGTTTTGCAGTTATCTTTCATCACCAGTAGAAATTACCACAACAGCCCCTGTGGGGTGTACCTCATGCATACACATCCAGCACCTGTAAAGTCCACAACAGTACCTCACCAGGAGTATGACAGAGCTGGAACACATGTAATGTGTAGTCTGATTAAACAGAGTGCAGCTCCACACACTGCCATGATGTCCACCCAGATGCAAGCTGTGCCTGACATAGAAAGCCATGTCCAAGCTGGAATCAATGCACATGCTGCACCTTGTACAATCTGAATGGCAGGTAGCTATGCACATGAGGGAACTGAACCCCAGCACTGACATATATAGGACAGGCTGTACTGCATTATCCAAAACACAGAAGCCACCCCCACACATGAGTAAACTAACACTACAGGTTGTCCATAAAGACACTGGTTGAGTCCCCTCAACAGGAATCCTAATGAGTGGATGGGAGATGGGAGGTTTACCCTGGGTATCAATGTTATGTCACAGGTAGACAGAGGCACAGTATACTAAACAAGACATATGACATGTCAAACCACGCTTACAATGTGTTGATGGACAAACACATTCTCCGACTAGCATTAGGTCAAGATACCTCTTGAACACAGCCAGCAAGGTGCTCTGCCTCAAATGGACCAGGATTGTATTCCACAGCATAGGAGTCTCCGAGTGATAACTCCATCCCTACAACATGTCCAACATACATCCCTGCTAAGGTGTCAGTCACCTGCACTAGTGGTTCAGGTGGATCTTCTGAGTCTGAGGTGGAGCATGTCCATTAATCTCTGTTTGGACATGGCCTCGCATGTCAGGCACATGTCACCTCTAAGAAGACGGTATGTGAGTGAATAGAGTGTGAGTGTCTTCAATCTGGCAGCATATGACAGCTGTTGTGGTTCCTTGATCCTTTAGGTGGGGCACAGTCAGGGTGTCTCCAATTGCTGCAGATGTTGGGTGAGATACAGCCAGAATAGGGCATTTGACTTGATCACCGGTCTGATAACTGAAGAGTACAGGGGAACAATGACCCACTAGATCTGGATGTGAATCCCATCCTTATCAGGTGGGCAATGTAGAAGGTCTTCCTAGCCACTTTAGCAATGTGAGTCTCAGAAGAATGGCGACTGTCAACCTGGGTCCCCAGGTCCGTGATAACCTCCTCTGTGCTTAGAGGATTGCCACCAATATGGTAGCTTGGGGTCACCTTGCTTTTCCTGAAGGGTATGTCTACACATGTTGTGCACTCTGACTTCAGGCCATGGCCCTGGCACCAGCTATCAGTTACTGTGAGTCCCTTCTGAAGGATATCTGTGTGTGATGCACTGTCCACTATGGTGCCCAGTGTGCACTCATCTGCTAACATTGTCATCCAAAGTCCTCCCATGTTGGCCTGTTCTCATGGGAAGTACATGACAAACAATGGTGGCCAAGGACTGAGCCCTGTGTGACACCACCTGTGACCAGCCTGGAGTCTAACATAGTGCCAGCAACTCTAACCCTGTGGGTCCCGTCCCTAAGCCAGTTTGCAACCCATCTTGTGACATATGGGTTTACATTTCAGTTGTGAGGTCTTTCCACAATACCTGAGTGGGGTATTGTGTTGAAAGTGTTAGCAAGGCCAAGGTAGGTTGTATGGACTGCCTTTCCCCAACAATGGCCTAAGTGACCAATTTGAAGATGTCAACCCAGTACAAAAGGCATGATCTGCCCCTGACCAAGCCAAAATGGGATGGGTACAATGTCTGCATGTCCCCTATATCTTTGTTTATGAGCTCAATTATGATCCTCTCCATAGATTTGCAGACTACACTTGTTAAGCTTATGGGGCAGCAATTAACAGGGTCTGTAGAGGCACTGCCTTTGTGCAGATGTGCACAACTGGACCTTAACCAGCCTGTTGTGCACACTATGGAAATGTAAATCAGTGATAGGACTGAAGCCCAGGATACTGACCACCACAGTGAAAGTACTGAAACACTACACTAGACAGTGCTACAGTGTTAGGTCAGTATGAACGGATGTTGACAATTGTGTGCAAAGTATCCCATGCAAAACCTGCAGGCACAGTATACTCCCAGTTTTGTTCACACAAAAGCATTCGGACAGTAACTACACAACATGGCACAGAACACACAACCATAAAATGGAGGTATTTGTTGAAGGTCACACTCATCCACAAATGTGATGGGCTGCAGAGTTCAACATATGTAAAGCCCACACTGGGCATGCTCACACACTTAGATAAATGAGACATCTTTCACACAACATGCCACAGGAAGGCTGAACTGGGCATGCTCACACTTGGTCCAAATGTTACCCCTAGCAAATGTGAAAACACACCAGAGGATGGTCGTCCCCTGTCTAGACACTGATCATGTAAGCACCCTATAAGTATATTGGAGAAAAGGATTCTCTCAGTAATCCGAATAGCGCCGTGCTAATCGTCCGTCTCTAGTGTCATAACATAGTTAGGTAGGGGTTTGAATCCAGCAGGTGGCAAGTGTGTGTGAAGGGGGTAAGTGTGTGTGTAGGGGTGTAAGTGTGTATGAAAGAAACATCCCTTTGCCAACTGGGAAAACACACCACAGGATGATCATTCCACTTTCTAAACTCTGATGATGTCAGCACCCTATAAGTATATCAGGGGAAAGGACTTTCCCCAGTAATGCGAATAGCGCTCCGTGCTAATCGTCCATCTCTAGTGTCATAACATAGTTAGGTAGGGGTTTGAATCCAGCAGGTGGCAAGAGTGTGTGAAGAGGAGTAAGTGGGTATGAAAGGAGCATCCCTTTTGGCAACTGGGAAAACACACCACAGGATGATCATTCCACTTTCTAAACTCTGATGATGTCAGCACCCTATAAGTATATCAGGGAAAGGACTTTCCCCAGTAATGCGAATAGCCGTGCTAATGCGTCCATCTCTAGTGTCATAACATAGTTAGGTAGGGGTTTGAATCCAGCAGGTGGCAAGTGTGTGTGAAGGGGAGTAAGTGGGTATGAAAGGAGCATCCCTTTTGGCAACTGGGAAAACACACCACAGGATGATCATTCCACTTTCTAAACTCTGATGATGTCAGCACCCTATAAGTATATCAGGGAAAGGACTTTCCCCAGTAATGCGAATAATAGCTGTGCTAATGCGTCCGTCTCTAGTGTCTTAACATAGTTAGGTAGGGGTTTGAATCCAGCAGATGACAAGTGTGTGGGTATGAAAGAAACATCCCTTTTGGCAACTGGGAAAACACACCACAGGATGATCATTCCACTTTCTAAACTCTGATGATGTCAGCACCCTATAAGTATATCAGGGGAAAGAACTTTCCCCAGTAATGCGAATAGCGCGCTGTGCTAATGCGTCCGTCTCTGGTGTCTTAACATAGTTAGGTAGGGGTTTGAATCCGGAAGATGACAAGTGTGTGTGAAGGGGGTAAGTGTGTGGGTATGAAAGAAACATCCCTTTTGGCAACTGGGAAAACACACCACAGGATGATCATTCCACTTTCTAAACTCTGATGATGTCAGCACCCTATAAGTATATCAGGGGAAAGGACTTTCCCCAGTAATGCGAATAGCGCGCTGTGCTAATGCGTCCGTCTCTAGTGTCTTAACATAGTTAGGTAGGGGTTTGAATCCAGCAGATGACAAGTGTGTGTGAAGGGGGTAAGTGTGTGGGTATGAAAGAAACATCCCTTTTGGCAACTGGGAAAACACACCACAGGATGATCATTCCACTTTCTAAACTCTGATGATGTCAGCACCCTATAAGTATATCAGGGAAAGGACTTTCCCCAGTAATGCGAATAGCGCTGTGCTAATCGTCCGTCTCTAGTGTCTTAACATAGTTAGGTAGGGGTTTGAATCCAGCAGATGACAAGTGTGTGTGAAGGGGTAAGTGTGTGGGTATGAAAGAAACATCCCTTTGGCAACTGGGAAAACACACCACAGGATGATCATTCCACTTTCTAAACTCTGATGATGTCAGCACCCTATAAGTATATCAGGGAAAGGACTTTCCCCAGTAATGCGAATAGCGCTGTGCTAATGCGTCCGTCTCTAGTGTCTTAACATAGTTAGGTAGGGTTTGAATCCAGCAGATGACAAGTGTGTGTGAAGGGGTAAGTGTGTGGGTATGAAAGAAACATCCCTTTTGGCAACTGGGAAAACACACCACAGGATGATCATTCCACTTTCTAAACTCTGATGATGTCAGCACCCTATAAGTATATCAGGGGAAAGGCCTTTCCCCAGTAATGCGAATAGCGCGCTGTGCTAATGCGTCCGTCTCTAGTGTCTTAACATAGTTAGGTAGGGGTTTGAATCCGACAAGTGTGTGTGTAGGGGGGTAAGTGTGTATGATTGATATATCCCTTTTGGCAACTGGGAAAACACACTACAGGATGCACATACCCATTTCTAAATGATATCACAATTATGTATGGCTTTTGATTACAGACATGCCATGTGTGTTGTGCACACACAGAATGCCCATGTATGTGGGTTGTCCCTCACAATAATGCATGACATTGATTACACCGGTTATGGCAATGAACACATGATGTATGTGTGTGCCAAATACACATATGTACCTGTGACTTTCAATAGTTACCATGTGTGATGCCTGCCACATGTGAATACATGGTATTTGCACAGGGTAACATTATGACCGTGGTCTTCTGTGCAGATGCTGCATGTGGGATGTGTATATACAGTGTGAGATGTAGATGCTATCAGCCTAGTAGTGAGGGATGCACACCTGGTCTGGGGCATAAGGTCTACATGTTGTTAATGTACAGGAGCTGCATGTTTTCACCTGTTGTGGTAGTGGTAAGACAGTATTCCATAGCAATGCAGTGACTGCATGCTAAGAACCATTCAGCTAGGGTGTTGTAGATACACTTATTCATTAGCATTCAGTAATTTGTCGGAATCCCTGGTGAGGGTCTGATGCTAACCAAGGTCAGGGGTCTACCAGCCTGTGTCACTTGCTCAGTGATCCCTTCCATGTTCCCTATCACGTATCCCAGTGAGCAACATCCCACATCAGCTGTGGTGGCATGGACGATGACTGAGTCATATGTGTCCATGCATCTGACTGACTTGTATGTTGTTGTTACAGTTTGGCCATGTGTTTCCATCTCATACATGTGATGTACATCAATGGGTAGGGATAGGGTTGACTGTGTACATGTGCAGCTGTGACATTACTTCATGACACACATATTCCACAACTGCACATGCTACCAGAGTATTGAGATTACATTGGTGATTGACAGCACATGGGCCAATGGTGAAAAAGAGACATAGGTCCATAGGTTCGTACAGGGATATCTGCCCAGGGCATGTATCCACCTAGCCAGAATGTGCGTGCCTTTCAACATGCATTGTGAATCTGTCTTGCTATGCCCTTTTCCAAGGTTAGTATACTGTGCCTCTTTCTCACAGTGACACATAAGTGATACCCAGGGTAACCCTACAATGTCACATCCAGTCATTAATATCGCTCTTGAGGATAGTCACTGAGTCAGTCCGCCTAACCTCTATTGGGATAATAATCAGGAATGAAGGGTGCCTCTGAGTTGTGAATGTGCCCCTCCACCATGTCCTATGTATATCACTCCTGAAGTTCATGTATTTCCAGCGTGTATCCTGGTGGGATCTGGATATTCTGAGATGCAGCATGGCCATTACGTGAGGGTATGACCTGGCCTTCTATGTAAGGCACAGATTGCCTATGAAGAGGCAGTATGTCACTGAGTAGAGCTGCTGCTACTTTAACCAGTCAGTATGTGGCATCTGTTTGAGCACTTTGATCACCTTGTCAAGGTACATATGTAGTAGCCCCAGTTGCTGCAGGTGTCTGGTAAGGTGCATGCCGACAGGTTCATCATAGTCAATTATGGGCATGATGAGGGATGAGTAAAGGGGCACAATGTCCTCCCCTGGCCTACATGTGGATCCCATGATGATGTGGCCCATATCACATGCTTACCTAACCACTTTGTCCATGTTGTTGTCAAATGGTAGGATGCTATCAACCTGCGCACCCCAAGGTCCATAATTCCTAGGTCTGCACTTACTGGATTAACACATATGTGGTACATTGTGGTCATTTACTGTTTGACAAAGGGGATGACTATACTCTTTCTGTCATTCATGTTGAGGCCATGGCTGTGGCACAAGTCGTGTGTTTGCAAGACTCCCTTTGGAGGATGCGTGTGTTAGCTGTTGAGTTGATTATGGTGTTCGGTCTGCAGTCACCTGTGACGTGCTGAGCCACAGTACTTCCATGTTGGCCTGTACCTATGACAAATATATAATGAACATGACAGCCCCTAGGGCTTTGCCTTGTGGGACACCACTTGTACCAGGTTGGAGGCTGACATGGCTCCAGCAATTCTACCATGTGTGTTCTGCCCTTGAGCCACTGTGCAATACCCATAGTGACATAGGGGTTAATATGTACACTGGTGAGCTTCCCTAGAATGCACAAGTGGGGTATTGTATCCAAGGCTTATGCAAGGTCCAGGTAGGCTGTGTGGACCTCCTACCCTTGACAGTGGCCTTGGTGACTGTTTCAAACAAAGCAAACAGGTTTGATAGGCAGGATTTGCCATTGACAAAGCCAAACTGTGTATGGTGACATGTCTGTAGGTCCACAATATCTAGATATGTGAGGTTCTTGATGATTCTTGCCATAGCTTTGCAGACAAAGCTAGTCAGACATATGGGGCAGTAGTGTCCAGGATCCGTGACGGCACCACCTGCATGTTGAGGGACCACTGTTGCTGTATGCCACTCTCTGGTCACATATCATGTATTAAGGCTGGGATTGAACAGTGGTGTTATGTCTGGGTGTAGCTCTTCTTGTGGTTCATGTAGGACACAGCCTGGGACACTGTCTGGTCCCATTGATGCAGTGTTTACTGCTTTGGGAAGGGCATCTCTTACCTGAGCATCTGTGATGTCAGGGGAAGCACTGTGATGCGAGACATATGTTCCCTTTTGGTGTGGTGGGGAGAGAAGGCAGCATTGAACCTGTCCACTAGGATGATGGCAATGTCTGTGTGTTTTATATTTTGTGTGACATATTGTATTACCTCTGAGCATATCTGGGTAGTACCACCCAGGTTACTAACATAACTACAGGCAGCCTTGTGATTATCCTCAGTGGCTTGTGGAATCCTCTCTCAAAGATGGCCTTAGACAATCATATGGGTGCCTGTAGTTGTCTTCCAATACTCATCAGTGGTGCCTTCACATTTTGGGAGGTTGTTGTATCATGTAGTGGCGCCATCCTTCTATTGTATAGTGTGTTTATGGCTGGTGTCCGTCGCCCAGGACATCTGTCTTTGGAGAATTGGGTCATGCTTTCATATGTGGCTTCATGATCCATGCATTCCTGAATGTGTCCACAGAATGCCTCTATACAGGTATCTGCAGTCTGGTCCATATTTTCAACAGGCCTTGGGCCTTTGAAGGCTTCCACATCATTTATGAGGGGTGTGCACTTGCTTGACATGAGCTGTTGACAGACGTGCCGCACTCCAGACAGAGCAAGGGGAGGGTCACAGTCAGCTACCTGTTGGGACATACCTCCTGGACCACATGGAAAGAGACACAGAGGGGCTGTTGCAGCACCCTCTCAAACTCAGGTCTCCCACACAGCCTTCATGCTGACACAGGAGAGTTTAGATTACTCTGCAAACACCATCATACTGGGTGATGCCAGCTACCCAAACATAGACTGTGTACATTACACAGGCCACAATACCCAAGCTCTAAGATTCCCATTGATCAGACATTCTTTGGCTATGGAACAGGTAACCAACCTTCCCACAAGACGGGCAGATATACTAGAGCTGATCTTTACAAACATGAGTAAAAACTAATCACCACTGGGAGTATATCCCTCATTGTTGCAATCAAACCATATACTAATCACACTGGTGTTCTGGATCCTCCACATATGCAAACCTCCAACACATCGATGTGTGGGTGTGGGATATGTCTCTATTAGCAACCGTGGCAGTATCGTGACAGGATGCAGATCCCCTTTGAAATAGTGATGATGTCAGGACTGTATAACTATATCACCTGTAGTAAAGTCCTCCAGTAATTTGCATAGCGCCGTGTGCTAATGTGTCTTTCTTCAGTGTCATAACGTAGTTAGGTGGGGGTTTGAATGCTGCAAAGGGAATGTATGAGTGTGGTTTATGTGTGTGCACTATGCTGGGAGGGTTAACTGCCTTTTGCCAACTGGGAGAACACACTACAGGGTGCACATCCCTCCTCCTACACACAGATGATGTCAGCACCCTCTAAGTACAGCATTAGTAAACGTTTCTCCAACTACTGCAAATAGCACACTCTGCTAATGTGTCTGTTTCTACTGTCATTGCACAGTTAGGTGTGGGTTTGAACCTTGCAAATGGAAAGTATGTGTTTTACTGTTGGTGGGGTTAGTGTGTGTGCACAATGATGGGGTGGGATGTGGCTTTTGCCACATGGGGCTATGCACTGCAGGGTGGTCATTACCCTTAACAAGCAGTGATGTTGATAGCACCCTATACAAACAAAACAGAAAGTGTTGGTACTGATAACACATGTAAGGTAACACTTGTTCAAGTAATGTCCACAAAACGGAGTAGGATAATAAAACATTTCTTTTATTCTATACAGACAACATGACTACAGACAACTAAGTGCCAGTACTCAGTATAGTGTTACATGCTACTTGAACATGCACATGTACCGAATATACCTAGATAGTGTTCTGAAGCCTGAATGTGGCAAGTGTGTGGATGTGGGATGTGTCTGTGTGTGCATTTCCATGGGAAGCATGTTTGCTGTGGCAATCAGGGTACTACAGTACCTGATGCACATTACATCTTCCAACTGATGAGGTTGCCTGCACCCTGTGAGTACAGGTAGAGAAGGGGATGCCAGTAGTAAACAACATAGTGCACTTCTGAAATGTGTACCTGTCATGTATCAACAGATACTCATGTAGGGTGATAAATAATGGGAATGGCAGGTGAGCGTGTGCATGTGTGTGGGTAGCAGGGTGTGTATAAATGCATGTGTGACAGAACAGATACATGTAGCTGAATCTACATAACAGCACAAGATGCACATTGCCATAGTCAATGTTAGCATGTGATGGTGTGCAGCAGGTACACTTTGTTAAGTAGTATGGGTGCAGATAACAACTGAGGACATTCATACAGTTACTGCAGCAGGACTGATGGGATATACACACATTTATACTGCAACACACAACAGTTACCAACATGTTACTACTTATACACATCTATAGTCACCCTGTGCATCAGCAACGTGTTTACCTTTACCTGCACCGATGTTGTAGTATGCAGGAGGTGGCACAGTGTCATCATATGCACAGGGTGTGGGTTAGATATGCCCAAGCCGCCCACTGGTAACACCAATTGACATGTGTGTGTATGTGTGTTTGTGAGGGGCAGCAGTACAGGGTGGACCGTTGTTGGTGCAGTGTGTGTGTGTATGTGTTTGCCCTAGGTGTTAGGTTTCTGCATGTGTGTAAGCACGCACACAGTCCCACATAATGGCTGCCATGTACAGGGTTTTGTGGACAGCCACAGACTGCACCTGTCAGGTCATCCAAATCAGTGTCTGTGGGCACGGACACGGTACCTGTGCCTGGCAGGGGTGCTACGGGTCAGATCCGTACTAACCCAGACTGGGTACTGTCATCGGAAGCAGGGGTGTGTTGACTGGACACAGTTCCCTGTTGGGACTGTCCAGAGCCACGTGCACGTGGTCTCCTGGGGCGTCTGGATGACAGCACAGACCCAGCATTGCTGGGGCTGGTGCTGGCACTTGAGGCGCGCGAGTGGGCCCGTTGTCGTCCGCGGCCACTGCCAGCTGGTGCTCTTGCTGGCATACGGCCACGTCGACGCCGCAAATGCACACCATCGCCCTGGCCCATGGACATCTGGTTGTGGAGCAGCTGTTGTATGCCCCCACAACGTTTGTCAACGACATCTGTGAAGTTACGGATAGCATTCGCAACATCACGGATGCTGTCTGTCATGGCTATGCGACATGCTCTCATCTCCCTCAGACCCTGTCTGGTGTACCTTTCAATACGTGCCTGTGCCTGCATGACAGTTCTAAACATAGTGGAGGTTGACATACCTCCCTGGGCACGCCCGCCAGAGGCAGTACGGCCACGGATGCCCCCCCGAGAACCCATGGGCGACTGTCTGCGTGGTACCATTCGAGGACTCTGCACATGGCTGCCGTGTGAGGATGCATGTGCCACAGGTACCACATTACCCTGATCTATGCCCACTGCTGACTGTCCATCACCTAGGGACAATGGTGATAAAGGATGTAACGGCAGGATGACTGTGCGCATTGAAAAGCTGTGTACTGTCAATTGGCTGACCAATGGCGGACCCAGACACACCTTCCTGCACCATTACAGACATTTCATCATCATCAGTACCTGGGGCACAAGATTCAGGTTCCCTGCTGCAGGTCACCAGAGCAGCACCAGAACCTACGGAGGAAAACATGGAACACAGATTACAGTCTCAATACATATTTGAAAGAGATGAACTTCAATACTAATGCACACATTCAGAAATGGACACATGCACTCATGGACACTAACACACATGCACACTTGGGCACAGGCACACTTGCACACATGCACACCCCACAGTAAACACACACATCAATACCGTGTTACACTACTCAATTTACTACCTGTCAATTACAGTTTTTGTGGACACAGTCACCAGCATGTCTACTACAGAGTTACACTACTCTTCCTAGTTTTATAAATTGTTTTACAGATACTGTTAAAAAGACTCACCAGCATGTATGGCCTGCCTCGGTGATACATGGGAGGGACCTGGAAGTGTGAAGAGAGTAATGTCAGTGGGCACATGTGTGCCATTTGTTTTGCACATGATACAGTACAGTAGTACACTAGTTCCCTTATACACATCAGCTGCACATCATGTCTGTATATATATCATGATGACAGATACATACCACATGCACACCTTATGCGTGCATGAAGTAACAGCGTACAGAACAGTCATATGTACATACCAGGAGTTAACTCGAATCTCACCCGTACCTGTCTTCAAACGTCAACTCAAATTGTACTTCCAAAACCACTGGCTTTGTTCTTCTTGGAGTCCAGGCTAATGTCCCTCTCCCTATGCTCTATTCACCTTTAACCCCTCATTGTGCAAAGAAACTGGCTTCTACCCTGTTTCTTTCACCTTGATGTCCTTCTATGCTCTGACCTACTTCTCCCATCCCTCCCACCTCCTCTTGACTGTCTTCCTTCTTTTCCTCACTTCCCTTCTTGACTCATGCCTCTTCCATATCATTGTATCTGTCATACTCCTACTTCTCTACCCTTCTGAGCCCTAACTATTTTGTATATGGCTTTTGCCTTATTGCATAACCATTATGCTTTAGGTAGGATTGCTTTGAAACCAACGGTACATTGTGTATGACTATAAACTGTTTGACTTCCTTACATGTATGTTTATTTAATTAACAGGCTGCTGTACAATTCTATTATGTTGGCTGTCTGTATTGACAACTTGTCTGTCTGCCTTTATTACGTTATGTGTGGAGCTTTTCTCCACATGCCTCTACTGAAAATGAACTCATATCCAGCTAGACTATATGGGTCAACAAATGTAAAAGTAATAACAATAAATGAATATGGCATCTTACCTGCACGCCACTGTCTTGCTGATGTGTGGATCCAACCTCCATCATGATGCATGATGGCAGATGTTGTTCTGGGGCTGGATCCACAACACTTAGCAGTAGCCCCTCCTGTCTGGTGAGGGGGATGTGTGGCCACCCCCCCACCTGTGGCAGCCTGTTGCCTGCGGATATCTGCAGCACGCTGGCGGACATTTCTAATCAAATCACTGCAGTGATGTCTCACCTGCTCATATGTCCTATCATGCATGCCAACATCATTTATCCTGCTAACAAGGCTTTGCCACAGTGCAGACCTCTCCTGCTGGTTCTGGGTGGTGCGTGAAAACAGGATGGCATACTCACGCACCAGGCTCTGGTGGATCACGCCATCCTCTGCAGCAGAGTACCGGATTTCTCTTCGTGCCATGTCTATCTGGAAAGGTACACAAACAGGTTATCAGCATAGTATCTCAACAATACATGGTACACATTCTATACAGGAGTGTTAACTTCTACTTATTACTGATTGGTTAAAACCTGATTACAGTGTAGCTATCATTCTATGTCATTTGTACTAAGTACTTGGCCTTCAGACCAGTTGTTTTACATTAGGGAGGTTGGTGGCAAGCACTGTGGTGGCAGGACACATATCTTTCATCCATTGAAGTTGGGAACTGCTGATTGTGGGCCCAGTGTACAAGTGTATTACTTCTGGTATGGGCAGTTGTCCTTTAGGCCAGTTATTTAACATTAACGAGGTTTGTGGTCTGCAGTCATGTGTGACAATAGGCTGTACTCTGCCATTCATAGCTGGGGACATCTGGTATCAGGTTTATAGTGCATGCATATCTGAGCTGTATCTTACTGACATTGCTACACCTTGTTTGTTGTAGCAAACACTACATCCAGGCCTCCTGCATCTACCTTTGTTTATATGCTTGTTATCTGTTAGCTTGTTATTTCACTGGTATGCTACTTCCACATAGTACACATCTTTAAAACACATCTGTGACTCACTACTGTTATCTGCATTGCTTACTGTACGTTCTTCCATGTTACACATGACAGCAAGTGACTGCTTGTCATTGTTGCATTTACTTCATTGTGACACATTGCACTTAGGTTACCTGGCATTTGCTCACTGACGCTTTTATGTCAGTCAGCAGTTGTAGGTAATGTCAGTACACCCTCACTCCCCACTGCACCTTGTTTTCAATCATTAGTGATTACAGAGTTCACAATAGTATTCTAGCATGTCCAGAGGTCAGTTGTCAGTTCCCTCCTCAGTCCAGCTGGTGAGTGTGGTACTCCAGAGACAATGTTAGAACAGATGCATGTACACAGACAACCCTCCTCCTAACGACAAATTCAAACTCATGTGAGTGATGCAACCATATACCAGACTGGAGGCTAGGCTCTGTCTACTCAATACCGCCATAACCAGTCACGTGGCAAAGGGGATCACTCACTACACTTCCAGTCTCACGTAGACCTAACACAACAGTGGACCTAACACATGATCACACATGATCATACTTGTAGGCTCAGACCACAGCTCTGCCTATGCAGCAGAGACCTCCTATGCAGACATCCAGGCAACCACTACCACATGAACTAACATGTGCAACACATATCACACAAAGCCAATGTGCTGAACACTCACAGCCATTAACAGTTAACAACACACCTCATACACCTGTACTAGGTGCCTCTATGATCAGGCACACTCACATCACGCTCACCAGGCTTAACGAGGTGAGGGTCACGGTGTGCAGCCTGTCAGGCAGTATGACCTGCCACATAACACAAACAGTCAGGTAACCCCAAGGCAGGTACAGGTATGACTCAGTCAATGTCCATGCTGCTGTGAATGGCCTGACACATTCCTCCCTGGACTACATGACATGAGACATTACAGAGCTCTCTGAGCACGTAGCCCAGGACAGTTTGACCCTGACCTTGAGTAGCATCCTACCCTCACCTAGAACAATGCCACAATATCAAGGCACAATTATCCCTTCCAACAATTGACTGACATACTGGTGTCATTCACAGGTGTGCCAATCCCTGCCATCTTGGGGTGGTATGCTTTGCTAGGGACAGCTTGCACCTGTCACCACAGTCCTATTGACATTTGGCGGAGCCTCCTGCTACACCCATTGTGCCTGTATTAGGCAAGGCTCATAAGGCAAACCCACATCCATTTGTATCACAAAGGATGAGGAAGTAAGAGTGATGCTACTCAACACTGGACGTCTAGACCCAAGGATGCACGCACCCAAAACCCTACCTAGCATTATGGACATCGATATCTGTGCAGTAACATGAACCTGTTACAGGTTTCACAGGAGCACACCAGTACTACCACGTTATAGCTGTTACCATTCTTGTCGGCCACAACACTTGAACAGGGGAGGGGGAGTATCAGTATTCAATGCAGATTCCCACGCCCCCACATTGGTGGCACAGTACAACATAGGTGTTAGGCCATTGAGTACAGTAGACGTAGTTGTGGACCTGGGGAAGAAACATGGTAGCAGTCTGTCATTTGTCTACCACATGGGCAACGTGGATTGACAGACATGTTATATAGCCCAGCTAATCATGACTGATTCACATGTATGGCAGAGGAGGTCATTGTGCCTCTGTACTCATCCATCATCAGGCCTATAATTGCATACAATGCACCTTTTGGGATGTACCTAACCAGACACCTACAGCAACTGGTACAGGACAACAGTACATCATCAAGGGGATGCAATGGCTCACACAGATGTCATATGCTGCCCAGGTAAAGTGAATCCAGCTGGACTCAGTGGCATACTGCCTGTTCAGGGGCAATCTGTGCATGCCATATACAGCCATGTCCTACCTAGCAGTAATGAACGTGATGTACCTCAGGCAATCAGAGTCCCATACAGCCACATGCTCAGGAGAGCTGGACCTCAGCACTGACATACATGGACATGCTGGAGGGGCATATTCCTAACCGAGAGGCTCCCTTCACTCTGTAATGAGCTCACACTACTGGTTAGGCAGAGTCCCTCATTGACTCTCTTCCATAGGAATCTGGATGAGTGGATGGAGATCATAGTTGTACCCCAGGTATCACTTCTATGTCACTGTTAGACAGAGAGGCTAGTATACTGAAGTCGGACAAGGGCATAGCAGCATAACTTCTGATTGGGTGGCAAAGACAAACACATTCTACTAGGCTTACCAATGCCCTAGGGCAAATAGCCTAGTATGAACCTATGAACTGTTCATTCTCAACTGTTCGAGCTCATTACAGAGTAAAGGGAGCCTCTCAGTTAGGAATTTGCCCTCCAGCATGTTCATGTATGTTGTAGTCAGTCGCTTCCCCCTTGCTCAGAGGTGACCTTTGCCCAACATACAAGGCCATGTCAGACCCAGATTTGATGAATATGCTTCACCTAAAAAATCTAGATCCATCAGAGCCACAAGGCCAGGAGACTTAAACCTCCACACGGCTATTAATAGGACATGCTGGAGGGATAGATTCATCAACCAAAGACTCCCTATGCTGTGGAACAAAATCACGGTATATGTGAGGCAGAGCACCTCGATGGCCTTGTTCTAGAGAAATCTTGACCAATGGATGGGAGATCGCAGATATACCCCAGGGATTACCTCAGTGTCACTGCTCGACAGAGGCACAGCAAAATAATGGGTATGGTTCCCCATACTAAAGGGGTGGCGTAAGCCACAAAACTATGGGCTAGTCTTGTAAATGCCCTCGGGCAGATAGCCTAGTATGAACCTATGAACATGTGTGTACTGCTATAGTACTTCTGCCATATGTTGCATGTGTGTGTGTTGTGGGGCATGCACAGGTAATGGGCAGATACACCTGCACAGGTGACACGTGTGACACATTCTGGGTGTTCATCCATACATACTGGATGTGTGCTGCCATCCAACACTGTGATGTGGACACAAATTACTCAGCCTGGATATACATATCTGAACAACACCACAAGCACAATACACTACCTTGCTATGTATGCATGTGATTACACAGTTATTCAGTAGTTATGACAGTGATGCTATCCATGCAGCCCACTGGGCCAGTGGAAGCCACAACACACCGCCAGCACATTTGCATATGCTTACCACAGACATCCCACATACTGCATGTACTGTGCACACAGTTATCTAACCCAGAACAACTGCACACCACTTATTAATCCTGTCCAGTGGACTACAGATACAGGCATATTGTATAACAATAGTAGGAGGCTACTGCAGCACAGGGCAGATTCACATGACGGAAGGCATCTGTTGTCTGCAGTGTTAAGATGCTTCACATTCACCAAATGCACAGATATTGCCAACAATTTTGCAGACAGTTTAGGTGCAGGTACCCCGATTGTCCTACACACGTGTTATTACTTATCCCAGATGACTGTAACCTCCCTATCCTCTCACATGTCCAGGTGAGAGCCACCCTCATCATTGCAGAACACATATCATCACTGTTACGGAATGGTATCCCTGGATGTGTGCTACATTCACCCTGGAGGACATAGCACCACATGACAGACTGATATTAATCCATGGCCATACTACAGGATATGTACCTGAACAGTGCCATACATACACAGTGGTCCCACACCAATGAGGAGGAACCTCTACTGACCCTGGGAACTACTGCATCATATGCACAACTGGCCTTGTGTTCTAAGCTATGGAAGTGTTAGTTATGGCCCACATGTACAACAATTTTACATATGTTTATATTTCATGACTATCTACACACAACCTATCTCATGGACATACCTATTGATAGTGAACTATGATACATTTGTAGGTGTCACAGTATACACAGGATTAACCTGCTACTTTGCATTACCTGTGTTTGTGGCAGTCTTTCGTGCGGCAGTCGTGCTGCTTGTATTTTGGTGTTGTTGCTGCTGCTGCTGCTGTTTTGCTGCTTGCTGTCAGTATATATATTTTTTCTCTCTCTGTCTGTCTCTCTCTCTCTTTCTCATTCGGTTAGTGCAATGACTGTATTGCATGAGTGGAGTGTGGGTACTGAATACTTTTGTAGGTATCTGCATGGATCCATGTGATGGCCTCTGCAACAATTGTAAGGCAGCATTTGCTAATTGCAAGCAGCTGGGTGCGTACTAATTGCATGTCTCACTGTGATTTTAGGACACTGCTATAAAAGGGTATGTGAGATAGGCGTTGCCCTTTCAGATTGTAGGCGTGGACCATGCTGGTATGCTGTTGACAGTGTTCTGTGAGTGTGAAGGTTAGTACATCTCCCATGCTTCATGCTGTGTTGTAGATTCAGGTTGCTGCATTTATCTTGCCTGTTCCCTGTAGTGAGTGTGTATGCATACTGACACCTACAACTATATGTCATATGTATTGCTATATGCATATATATATATATATATCTGTGTACATATACATACTTTCATATATGTACATTAGCTGACATTATTGGGTACAAGCTAACAATTAGCAGGGCTGTTTCCATTAACACTACTCTAGTATGGGAATCCAGTAATTGGGACTATAAAAGTCTGCCTGACATGCTTTGGGTAGTAGACATACTATATTGCCTTTATCTTCATTCCTACTATTACATGTTCCACTTATTTAGCACTATATTCCTGTATGAGAGTCATGGCTTAGTGGTAGGTCATACAGACTAGTGTTACAATGGTCTTGTGGTAGGGCCTACTAGTATGCTCATATTCTGCTTTTGGGTTGAGTATAGGGCCTATCAATCACAGTGCTAGAGGCACCTTTAAGCAGTTAAAGGGCTTAGTAGGTCTCACAGGAGCCAGGCTGTGTTGCAGATTCTGGTTGCTGCATATATCTTCACTGTTTCCTGTAGTGAGTGTGTATGGCTACTGAGACCTACGATTATATTTCATATGTATTAATATATATTTATATATATGTATGTGTTGATATACATACCTTCAAATATGTACATTACCTTACATTATTATGTACAAGCTAACAGGTAGCAGGGCTGTTTCTGCTCACACTGAACTAGTATGGGAATCCAGTAATTTGGCCATTAAAACTCTACCAAACATGCTTTGGATAGTACATCTCCTATATTGCCTTTATACTGATTCCTACTATTACATGTTATATTTATTTTAGCAGTGTGCTTTTCCAAAGCAGGCATGGCTTAGTGGTAGGTCAAACAGACTAATGTTACCTAGGTCCTGGTTTCAAGACTGACAGTGGGAATTTTTTACTTTGCAAACTTTCAAACTGAGTACAGGACCTGTCAATCAAAGTGTTGAGGCCACCTGTAAGCAGTTAGAAGGGTAAGTAGGTCACACAGGGTCAGGCTGTGTTGCAGATTCAGGTTGCAGCAATTATGTTAACTTTTTCCTGTAGTGAGTGTGTATGGCTACTGAGACCTACGATTATATTTCATATGTATTAATATATATTTATATATATGTATGTGTAGATATACATACCTTCACATATGTACATTACCTTACATTATTATGTACAAGCTAACAGGTAGCAGTGCTGTTTCTGCTCACACTGAACTAGTATGGGAATCCAGTAATTTGGCCATTAAAACTCTACCAAACATGCTTTGGATAGTACATCTCCTATATTACCTTTATACTGATTCCTACTATTACATGTTATATTTATTTTAGCAGTGTGTTCTTGTAAAGCAGGCATGGCTTAGTGGTAGGTCATACGGACTAATGTTACCAAGGTCCTGGGTTCGAGACTGACAGTGGGAATTTATTTTTCTTAGCAAACTTTGGAACTGAGTACAGGACCTGTCAATCAAAGTGCCATAAAGGCACTTTTAAGCACTTTAAACCAGGTCTGCTCGTTTGCGGAGCTCACGCATGCGACTGGCGGTGAGCTCCGCTAACACAAGCGCACACCAGCTATTTTATTTGAAAGAAAAGAAAAGGGGTGACAGGAAAGTGGTGAAAAGGGGTCACAAAGAGGGTAAGACAGTAGGGAAAGAAGCGTGGGATTTGCAGGAAGGGTGTAGGTAAGGCCCATAGATGCCCATGTCTTTTGCAGCAACAGCTGTATATTTCTATGTATTTTGGTGAGACATTTGAAACCTTCCACCTCTGAGAGAGGTGTCAGGACAACTTTAATATTTGTTGTACAGCCAATTGTAATTAACAGTTTATATGTCCAGCGGACATGTCTGACATGGACAGCTATGTATGGGGCAATTTTTGTGGGACAGAGTGCCCTTTTTTTTTTTTACAGGTGAGAGTGGTATGACAGGTGAAGGAAGTCGGTAAAGCTGGGGAGGTAGGTTGGGTAGGTTAACAGACAAGACAGACAAGACGATACAGGGACGGTGTATGACACACGTGGGGGTTACACAATTGACGGGACGGAGGTTGGGATATCTGAGATGCACGAGCCCACAGATGGCAACAGTGGAACTGATATCCCCACCCATAGGCAGTTGCCACTGTTCCTTCACAGCCCAGGACGGGCTGTGCTGGGGCTGTGTGGCGGGCAACGGCCGGGCCGTTAGCTGTGCCACACGAGCCTCGAGCTGGCGTGGGGTCCAAGAACAGTGTCTTGATCTCCCACGCACCACAGACCGACACCGCTGAGGGTGAGTGGGACGAACCCCTCCGCCACACTTGCAGAGGGGGCGGGCCCCATCCCCTGCAGCGCTTCCACCCGGCGGTGGCACAGGGCCACCGGAGGGTCCGCCTGGGCACTAGTGCCAGGTGCAGTCACCAGCTGAGGTGGGAGAGGTGGGTCCGCTGGGACCTGCCTTCCCAAGCGCTCTAGGTTTGTGAGTAGTTATGTTAGTTTGGGTTAGTGGCATTTTATTCCATTCAGATTAGTTGTAACAGCATGCATTGGTATTCCCATCAAACAAACACCCAGATATGGACACCATTGAACAAGGGGCATATCAATATCACATGCATTATTTGAACAGCAAAACACAGTCAAACGACATGCAGGGTTGATTAATGGCAACAGGCCATCGTTGCAGGTATAAACAGGGCACATGCACGAACAGACATGCATATATGTTTGGAACGGACAAATGTCCATGATTAATGAAATGTTCACATACCATTATTTAGTGGATGTTGTTATATGGAATTACAGGGTTGGGTGGGGATAGAAAGTGATGACACATTCATATGTTAAACATTAATTCACATTTATCATAGATACACAATTAAGTTGAGGCTGATGTTTCAAAATAATCTTTATTTGACTGTCATGCTACACCTGTTACACATACATCACTATCCTACTTATTTTGAATTTGATCAGATACATCATCCTGCTACACTTTGATGACAGGACAGGGGACAACTATGGCTGTTTAGTCTGTCAGATAATCATTCATTCTATCTGCAAATTGTTTACTGTTATCACCATATACAGATTTTGAGCTAGACATTCAGATTCAGACACACTGAAATCAGTTTGGGATGTTAATTTGTACTTCCCACATGCATTTAGTTCTGTGAAAACACACTGAGGCTTATATATTCAGGGTTATTACTACTTTCTTTATTCATACATGAGCCTTTCTGTCACTCTCACACATTCTGCAACTTCACAGTTCAGGTTGGTACTTCTAGGCTTTGTTCACATATCAGACCTGTGGTGATTCAAACACTTTCCAACAGCCTCACTTCTGTCATGATTCAGCATTTCAACAGGGGATATATCTGACATGTGACTACCTCAGATTCTGAAGCTGTACTCTTGAGACTATACTGCAGGTTACAGTATATTTAATTAATGATGGGACATCTGTATTACAGCACTGTTTAATCCTATCAATTATATTTCCAGTTACACTTGCATACTGATGAACTTGTTGCAGCCATACCTGCAGACGTGCAATTCCTGATTGCACATTATATTACTTTTAATCAATACACTGCACTGTTCTGATACATGGTACATAATAATATTTATTTACAAGTACTGGGTGGGGTTACTAACCTGCATGGTGGCAGCCGCACCAGCCTTCTGGCGTGCATCTCGACATTCGCAGAGCGGACACCTGCAGCTGTAATACAAAGGGAATAATATTGGACTACACATCTCCATGGTATCAGCTGGTTGAAATCCTTACATACATGTGTAAAATGTGACTTACTCAGTCGTGGGGCGTTGGGCATTTGCCGGGCCTCCTGGATCCAACGGTTCAATTGGTCCTGCTTGCGTCTCTTCAGGTCCGCATGGTGGTGACGGACCTGCTCACCAGTGCGTGGAATGCCAGTCGCACTGGTCAGCTCACGAGCCAACTGGTCCCACGCCTCAGCCCTATATACTCCCCATGAGACCTGGCCCTGCATGAGTTGGGCCTCGTGATTATGGACAAGGAGCCAGACCATGTATCTGGACTCCTCAACGCCCAACGCTGAGCTCGAAAGTCACGCCCCTCACCTACTTCACTCATGCTGACTGCAAGTCTGTTCTACAATCAGTTATGCTGTGTATTCCGCCTATGGGGCTTATATATGCCGCTTTTCCGCACATTTCTCTGATTGGCCGCTTTGGAATTGTATCTACTTCACTGAAAATGCTTTCTCATGCTCCATTCTGGGTTTTATCCCATATATATGCTATTTCTGCTTTTCTAGGTATTGCTGTCATGGCTTGGTGGTTTAGTTCCTTGACTCTAGTGCATGGTATCCTGTGTTCGAATCTGGCAACTGCTTTTGCTTTTGCTGACAGAAAAGAGATCAAGACCAGTCAATCAAACTTGCCAAAAGGACTTTTAAGCAGTTAAAACCTGGACTGCGCCGCTTGCGGAGGTAACGATGCGCACTGGCAGTTAGCTTGTGGGAGCGCGCAAACGGTGTGCGCTGGGATAAATCTGAATTGGCTAGTGACACACATGTTCAGCTAATTGCACACAGTTTCAGCCTGTTTATCCGCTGCTTGGCAACGGGCACGCAGTTTGCAGCTTTTAAACACTACTGCTACGGGCACTCTGCCTCACGGCAGCTTAGCTATCAGTACATTTCTGACTATTTTTATTCTTATGTTACTTCAAAATATATGCTCTGTTTCATTCCATTTTACAAAAGGAATACATTTACATTTGTACAATACTGTCTGGGGGCTTTTAGTGCTTATTTACAAAAATAAAAAAGGTTGTTGTAGGGGCTCGAACCCTGCTTGCCTACACATAGGGCGGTACTCTACCACTAAGCTATTATTTCTTGGCTTACTTTGCATATTTAGTTCTTATATCCTTTTCCCTGACTGCTAACTGTGATTGCGCTTAGTAGCACACCCGCACACAGTAGCAAACATTTACGGGTTTAACAAAAAAAAAAAGGTTTTCATTTACTTTTATGACATCTCTTCACTTTATACACTGATGGCCAGTCGGGGCATGTGTTGTATAGTGTGTTTATTCACATTTTGATGGCCTTTCTCGTGGCTGTTTACTTTCAGCCATTATAGTTTTCCGGGCGTGTCCACTTGCAGAGCTTAGCCTACAGACACGCTTCTACTCTCTTACACGGACCGTGTAAGAGTTACTGGTGTGATTCAGCATGCCTCATGCACCTCATGCATATGCATGACATGCTGACATCACACAGTTTAACTGCAGCCTCCGTGTAAGAGTTATAACTCTTACACGGAGGCTTCCTGAATCTGGCCCCTTATTCTTTCATTACAAATATAACAATGACAAAGAACTATTGTTAACAAAAAATGTACATAACTGCAAGTGTTCTCTGTTATGGTAATGTAACCTTTGAAGGTATACCTCCAATTTACTATAGGTCAACTGGAAAAAGTTCAAAGTTTTGAAGTTATTGCTGTAAATACCATACTAAACATTAATACCGCCTGTATTAAATAAAAACACATTAATAGTCAAATAGCAAAGTACATATCTGTCAGTTTAATGATTTGCTATATATGTGTGTGTGTGTGTGTATATATATATATATATATATATATATATATATATATATATATATATATATATATAAATGGTTTCCCTTAAAAACATCTAAAAGTGACCATAACATCTAAAACCCGTAACATCTAAAACCTATAACATCGAATTTCATAACATCTAAAATGTATAATATGTAATAGTTTATCATCAAACGTGTAAATGCTATAGTTTAATCTGTTAATCTTGTGATATCACTATGAGATGTTGTAGTTTTTATTTCTATAGTTATTATTTATATAGTGTAGGAATTTAGAATATTTATATAGTGCTTATTTTGTCACTCTGTATGTGTTTTTTAGGCCATACAGGCAAGTGATATAGACATTTATCTGTATTCACTTTCCTTCTGTGCATGGAAGCGGCCATTTAGGAGCAGGATGGCAGTGCGCCATGCATATCAATGAAGGTGAGCTGCCTGAGCTCCTAAACGGACACAGAGCATGTACGAGTGCAGAGGGCATGTTTGAGAGCAGAGCTCTCAGAATATACATGCCCCTGCAATCAAGACCAGCAGTTTAGGAATAAGAATGAGTGAGACCACTCATAGGTGTTCACATCCCCCCAGCAACATCCCCCCAAGTTTATAAGAGCAATAGTTAAAACATTAAATATAAAGAAGTTTTTTTTTTTTTTTTTTTTTTTTTTTTTTTATGAAACAGATGGTGCGCGGGTTTGCCCATCGCTTAGCTATGGTTAATGCAGCTTAAATGGCACAAGAGGATAAAAAGCAAGATATATGCAAATGAAGCAGTACACTAACAGTGTAGTGGGCAGAGTATTTGCCTTACAAGCAGTCATTCCTGGTTTGGGTCCTACTCCAGTATATTCCATTTTTCATGTCAAATCACTTCATGACCATTTTTTTGTTGCATAACCTACTAAATAACATATATTTGTGAATGGGAGTACTGCATTAAATGCAGATGTGAGGTGGCATTGTCATAATGTTATAAAGTCCACAGATAATCACAAGTGCCCCATACAGTATATGTATACAGGAATCAGGGATACAAATGGAAGGTAAAATGTGTAGTGAATGATAAATCCATACAGTTTCCAAATCCACCACCTTCCCAAGAACCATCTGATATTACTGTCTAAATTAGTGTGGTGGTAAGCAATAGTAACCATATTTAAGGAGTAGTAAGCATATTTAAGCCTCTTTACATGGGGGCAAGCAATGCACACACAGGTTAAGCAACACTGAAGCTAACTCATCGTAAGCATATTTAACTGATGGTTGGCAATGGTTACCCTCGCACAAACCCACTTACAATTGCCTTAATCACTCTGTATGCAACAGCTGCTGTCCTGGGCAGAAACAGGACAAACAGCCTTTGCAGGTCTTGAACCCAGGACCCTGTACACTATAGTCACAGTAGTTAACCACTAAGCCATCACAGCAGCACATAAGAATGAGGTATCACCAAACAGGTCCTCACTATAGGAAAATCAAACTGAACATGTGAAAGGAATCTATATACAGTTTTATGTTGTATAACCTACTACATAACATAAATATGTGAACTGGAGTACTGCATTAAACCCAGATGAGAGGTGTCATTGTAATAAAGTATTAAAATCCCATAATAAACACAAGGACCTCATACAGTGTACGTACTCATGAATCATGGATACCAAATACATATATAACATGTAATGAATAATGAATCAATGCCAAAAAGCAAATATAATGGAAATTAAATATTAAGCAATGCTAAGCATTGCACAGCCCAGCTTAGTAGGTGTATGCAATGTGTAGGCCAGCTAACTCAGTCTGCCCATTGGTATACCCCTTTAAGCAATGCCAGCCTTAGGTAAGCAGGTTTGCCCATAGCTTAGCATTTTCAAAAATGTCCAATCACAGCAAAGTGTGGAAAACTGGCCCTATTTAAACCCAACAGGTGGGAATACATCTCATAACTGGTTGCAGCTTTTTCCTGTAAGCACTATGTCTGGTATGAGAGAGGGTGTGTGCTTTCGGGTGCAGCACTGGGGTATCCAGGAGTCCAGAGTCATAGCAGGAATCCTTGTGAAAGACTATGACAAGAGACTGCTGCAGGGCTAGTACCAGGGTTCCCAATACAAAGCAGAAGCCTGGCACCATCTCACCCATGACCTCAACAGTGCCACTGGCATACCCCGAACTGGTGAGCAGGTCAGGCATCACTATGCCGACCTGAAGCAGAGAAAGGGGGATCTCTTGGATCAGTGGATCCAAGAGGCTAGGAGGACAGGGGATATCCCAGCTATGTGTAAGTATCAGTCCACTACCTGTTTGATAATTGCAAGCTCATGTATATTATGGATAGGTATGGCTAAATATTCCTCTTATGTCTTTCACAGTGGCAGATGAGTGGGCTGCAAACCAGAAAGCCCATGCCTGTAGACTTCAGCGGTTGCAACGTGAGTCAGGTTAGTAATACTCTTGCATGTACTGTCATAGTTAATTGCCTGTATAAAACCTGTATTGTTTAAGGCATGTGCTGCATACACCAGACAATATGGCAGGAAGAGTTGTATATAGGCTGTATGTAAATAAAAGCATAATAGCCTGACAATAAACGTCTAACTGCTGGACTGCATTTGTTTACTCTGGTATCATATTGTAATGTAGAGTTGCAATCACTTAATAGTACTGTTGTATTAAGCACTGTTACCCACACTGTGCTACATAAATAAAATGTGTAGGAATGTCTGTATATGACTGTTGTAATCCCAAGAGGTCATTTAGTACAACTGAAAGAGACTTAGACAGAAAACAGTGAACAGACAAACAACAAATCCAAATAGCACACTCAACTGCAATGTGAACTGTTGTATTTTTTGCACATACAGCAATGGTTTGAATCCTGGGAGTGGTAGTAGGCTGTATGCAGAATCATATCCCATAACTGTACATATATGTCCAGAATGTCCAGTAAATTGGCCTATATCTGCTGCCTGTCACCCTGTCCCTCTGGCACATCAGTGGGATGATCCCAGACATTTAGGCAGAAAACAAGACATACAACTGATTGTCAGACATCTATAAGAATAAACCTGTCATTCTAGCAACTCCCAAAAATGTTATGAGAATAATTAGCCAAGTATGTCACATCTCCACCCCCATGTAGACAAGTTGTGACCAGAGTGCGTACAGTAACAGACTGAGACGTATGCGTATAATACTAATGTGGAATCTGGTAATATGTGTGGTAATATTCAGGTAGTGCTAATAAACATTGCTCCCACAGGTCTGTCAGATACGAACACTGTCCCTAGAAATAAAAGCTTGATATCCTGTACTGGTACTGTTTACTCTGGCATTGTATGGCATTGTTAGTGTTGCAGTTGCTCTGAATAATAAGGTATTACTCATCACCGTCACCCACACTGTACTACATAATGCAACTGTCTAGGAAATCCTGTATAAGAGTGTTGTAATTACAAGGTCGGAATGTAAGCCCACAGGATAATTATAAACAGAAATCAGACAAGAGATACACAGCAATATATATATATACATATACACAGCACACTCAACTGTGATGGACAGTGTTTTATTTTTAGCAGACACAGCCATGGTTCGAATCCTGGGAGTGGTAGTAAGCTGTATGCAGAATCATACCGCACAAGTGTACAGAATTGTCCAGCATGTCCAGTTAATGGGCCCATATCTGGCGGCTGTTACACTGTCCCCCTGGCATATCAGTGTGCTAATCTCTGACATGTAGGCAGCATTTCATGTCATATAACTGACTGTCAGACCTGCACATATTTGGAAAATGTCAATGAAAACAAACCTGTCATTGTACAATTCACTAAAAGTTTAAGAGGGCAATAGTCAAAATATGTCCTGGTTCAGCTGTGTGTGGTGAAGACATGCCCAGAGTGTGTGCAATAAGAGATGGACAGGTATGTGCCTAACATCAACCTGGAATCTGGGAATATGTGTAGAAACAGTTAGGTAGTCTTAACAAACAATACCTCCAAAGGTATACCAGGTTAGAGATGTATACTGCAGGTAAAAATCAGTTCATCTATATAGTTGTCGACATCCATACCACTGTCCAAACTAAGGTGATAGGGTAGTGTACTAATACCTGTAAGTTACAGATCACAGCACTGACTAGGAAAGTAATGTGAACTACAGAAATATACTAGTTGTTAATTGACAACTTTCTCTCCCCCCACCATATCTGCAACAATAAACTAAATACAAAACTCAATCGGTATGTGCAGCATTAAACTACTGTTGGGACATATGTCCTATTGTTTGATAATTATTTAAATTTGTTTCTATGCATGTGCCATGTTGAAATACTCCCACATTGGTGGCATGCTCCCATCAATGTATCTGCATGCTGTTGTAATGACCACTGTGGTTCAATATATGCATGTGTTCTCTCTGCTATGCAACTGTTCCATATTTGGTGTTTGAATTAATGGAATATCAATGCATGCTGTTATACCTAATCCTGGAATGTGTTGACTATTACTAACCCGCATATATTGATATAATTTAAACACCATAGCACATTTGGGAAGGCCATTCCAGGTGGACCCACCTGTTCCAAATCAGCTGGCCATGGCACCGGGCACCAGCACGTCTGGGCACAACCAGGTACCTCCTCATCCATTGGTCCTGCACACACCTTCAGGTGAAACCGGCTCAGGGGATGGGGCTCACCCCCCCTGGTAGTGGGCACTGACAGGACACTGTCACCCATCGCTAGGTCCAGGTCATGGTGCGTAGCGATCTCCGCAGGGAGTTCAGAGATCTGCTACACCAGCTTGAGGGCTGTGTGTCACAAACAGAGGGTCGACCTGGCCCTCCTAATCAGCCCCTGGCACAGCCACCTTTGGGGCTGTGAAGGTGCAGTGGTGACTGCCCATGGGTGGGGACCTCAGTCCCATTGTTTTCACTAGGGGGCTCATGGGCTTCTGATTTCCAAAGACCCCTCCCTATTACCGCTCCTGTATGCATCTTGTTTGTCTTATCTGTTAACCTATCCAGCCTACCTACCCAAATATACCTACTATCCCTCCCCAACATCCCACTCTCACCTGAAAAAAAAAAAAAAAAAAAAAGGGCAATCTGTTCCCAAAAAATTCTCGCCGCATACATAGCTGTCCATTTCACACACATGTCCACTGGACACATGTGATCTGGTCTAATTGGCTTAACAACATATTACTGTTGTCCTCACCCCTCTCTCAGGGGTATGAGTGTCAAATCTATCTCTGAATACAGTGTATATGCACAGCTGTTGCTGTAGAAGAAATGGGCAGCGATGGACCTTCCCTACACCCTTCCTACACATCCCTAGCTATTTTCCCTACTGTCTTTCCCACTTTGTGCCCCTTTTTCACCACTTTCCTATCAGCCCTTTTTCATTTCTTTTAAAGAAATTAGCATGGGGGTAAGCAGGAGTAAGACCTTTTAAGCAGCAGTAAGTAGGTTTAAGCTTGTTTGCAAGGGGGTAAGCAATGCCTACGCAGGTTAAGCAATTGAGAAGCTAAATCAGTATAAGAAACTGTAACCGGACGTTAGCGGTGCTTACCCCAGCGCAAACCCACTTACAACTGCTTAAAATTGCCTTAATCACTCTGTATCCAATGTCCTTGTTCCGCCCAGCAAAAAAATAAACAGCCTCTGCAAGGCTCAAACATAGGACACTGCACACCATAGCCAAAGTGATTGACCACTAAGTCATGATGTCAGATATACATAACCCTGATGTTTTTACAAACATATCACCCAGCACAGTCATTCAACAGTACAGGATATGTATTTAATCACATAGATGTATGTGTGTGTGTGTGTATATATATTTATATCTAAATAGATATATAAATATCTATATATATATATATATATATATATATATACATATGCATACATCTATATATATATATATATATATATATATATATATATATACATATGCATACATCTATAGATATATATGTCTACATATATGTCTATATATATATATATATATATGTGTGTAAGCATATATATAAATCTATACATGTATATAATGATATATATCTGTAGATATAAAGGAGAACATAACAAATACATATATGACCACAGGCACCATTCATGGGGGTGAGGGGGCCCAATCTATATATGTCTTGTACATATTGATATTAACCCCCCACAGCCAAACAGGTCTGCCCTGCAATACAACACCAACTGTTGTAAGTCCTATAACCAGGACCTGACACAACATGGGCAGAAGACGTTAACAGTAATCAATCTAACCTGTATAATGTCATGCTGGTATTGATAATATATCATGCAGTACAGTCTGGCTACCATAGGGAATGTACACTATTGAAGCAATAAACATTCCTAAGATACATACACACACACACACACACATATATGCAGATACATATATATATATATGTATATATATATATATATATATATATATATATATATATATATATATATATATATATAAATAACTACACATACACACACACACAGATATGTATAGGAAGATACATATTTAGAGGGTGCACACCATACGGAACTGCCAGTATTCCTACAGTTACCACCATACCAAATGGACAGTGTATGAATCACCCATACAAAAGACAATTGTTGCCGGAAACATATACACACAGAGAGGTCAAAGGATATAACACCACACACAGGTTTGCATACATGAGAAAGCTTTTATTGTGTACTATTACAGTTGTTTATGCCATGTCATATAGCTGTTTAGACTTTGAAATACATACAAACAGATTAATGCAACTCTCATACAGATCATTTAATACAGTAATCCAAAAGCATAACATATGTTGCTTTCCAGGCCAAGGCCTTCAAGTAGTACAGACTGGGCCACAGGATAACAATCAATCAGCAGTAAGTAATGCAGATGTATAGTCCAGCAGCCTCTAACTACACTCTGTATGCAATCCCTAGGGGGAAAGAATTTAATTGACACAATGGGATGTATCTGTTACATAACAAGGAGTAACTGAAACCATCACAATCACACTGACAAACAAAACAGTCTGTATGGCAGGAAGCAGTAGGC